>NC_087177.1:4532500-4542500 GCF_035594125.1 Scylla paramamosain
TTCTGTATCCACGAGCGCCGCAGGGACGGAGAGCAGGGGAAGGGGGTGAAATGAAAGCAAGGGAATGAAAGAGAGTGAGAGGGAGTGAGGTAGGAAAGGAGAGAATGCAGGGAGGCTGTAGAGGAAAAAGAGAATTGAATAAAAAAAAACACAGCAGCGCCAAGATGAAACGAATTGTTGTTGTTGGTGGCGGTGGTGGTGGTGGTGCAGGGCAGAAGGGTCGACACCACTTTATGAAGGCGCCACCCAGGAACCCCCAGGATAGGTTGTGGGAGCGTGACGGTTTCCAAAGGCTTGACTACTCTTTGTAAGGTTTTGAACTCCGAGTGTCACCCTGCCTTGCTACGTGGAGATTTGCAAACACGGCCCAGGTTTGAGGACAACAGCTACAGGGTACACGTGCGTCCTCGTAAAAAAACCTCATGGTCTTAACGACGTCCCTGATGGCTCTTTTTTCTTCTTCTGGGGACCTACCTGCGTACCCACGGGCTCGCTTGTGAACCCTCCGGCGATTGCACCTCACTACAGGAGCCTCAGAGTGTCCCCGGAACTCAGAGCACGACATAAAAGCACACAGGTATACAGTGTCTCTTGGTATTGGCTGTAATGGCATCCGATCCTTCCTGTAAAAGTATAAGTATTTTGTACTGTAACTCTCTCTCTCTCTCTCTCTCTCTCTCTCTCTCTCTCTCTCTCTCTCTCTCTCTCTCTCTCTCTCTCTCTCTCTCTCTCTCTCTCTCTCTCTCTCTCTCTCTCTCTCTCTCATACACCTGAGCGCTAGCATCCTCCACGCCCTCACACGATCTCTCGAAGCAAGTCCCTGGAGGGCTTGCCAAAGGTCTGCTCCTCCCCACGTATCACAACACGGTCATCGATCACCACCCTGACATCCTGCCTTGCTGACGGGATGACCACCACAATGGAGCCTACCATCCGTCTCTGTCTGTGTCTTTCTTCCTCCTCTTAGCCAAGAAGTAATACCCTTTCCTCCAAATAATATTCCCCAGGCAGAATGCAGCATCCTGGGAGAAATAGAGATAGGAAAGTGGTTTATGAAGTGCCAGTTTGAGGCAAGTAATTCGGAAAATGAAGGCAGTTGCGGGAGCAAGAGAGAGAAAGTGGAGTGGAGATAGGAAGAGGAATATGAATTTGAAGTAAAGACTGAAGAAAGGAAGGGTGGAAGAAATGAGGGAGTGTAAGAAGAACGTGGAGATAACAGCAATAAGAATGGAATGAAGGAGGATGGAATGAGGCCGGAGAGGAAGATAAGGGAGGGGCAGACGCGAGACAAAAGGATAGAGATGCGAATTTCACTTTAATTAAGCTTTTGTTTAGAGTAGATCAGGTAAATGACGGCGCCTTTAGTTCTCACGGCAGCTCTTTAGGCACGACCGTCGCCTCCAGCACTGGATCTGGCCGCCTCACGTCCCTCAGCTCACTGCCTGCAGCTGGCGTGCCGCATTAATTCGTAAAGGAAATGAATAAGACACAATGCGTAAAATATATTTAAGATAATATCGCGGCAAATTATTATCAAGATGAAATAAAAATTATAAGAAGTCACTGGTTACTGTAAATAACTGTGCTTGAGGTTTACATTTCATATCCCGTACTCCTAATGTATAAGACATGTGCTTGTTTAGTTCATTGTTAGTAAGTCTTACTTATAGATCCACAACAAAATAAATAGAATAAAAAAACTCAAAACATACTATACTTTTCGTTGTTGTTGCCGTTGCTGGTGGTGGTGGTGGTGGTGGTGGTGCTTATGGTGGTGCTGCTTGTGGTGGTGCTGCTGCCGGGTCTTGCAGCGAATAGAGCAAGCGGGCTGTCATCACTGTTTCTCTGGTGTGCCGCTGCCAACTTGTACAAGGCTGAAACAGATGGAGGAAGAAAGGACGAGCTCAGATGACGGCCCGGGGCAAAATCCTGGCGTGGTCGAAATTCCCAGGTAAAAGTTTGGTTCTGCAGGAGTGACCTGAGCCGGCAGGCCCCCGCCCGTCCCGCTGCTTCCTGGAGGCGGGGCGTGGCGGCCTGTAATGGACGCGAGATTCTCCCAAATTCCCTTGTGCTTTCTTCTTTTTCCTTCCTCCTTTCCTCCTGCCGCCTCCTCCTCCTCCTCCTCCTCCTCCTTCTCCTCCTCCTCCTTCTCCTCCTCCTTCTCTTTTCATGTTTGTTTTGTGTATTTCTGCTTGTCTGTTTAGTCTGCGTCTCTTTGTATCTGTCCTTTCGTTTATCCACCCCTCTCTCTCTCTCTCTCTCTCTCTCTCTCTCTCTCTCTCTCTCTCTCTCTCTCTCTCTCTCTCTCTCTCTCTCTCTCTCTCTCTCTCTCTCTCTCTCTCTCTCTCTCTGTGTGTGTGTGTGTGTGTAAGAGCCTGTCTGTCTATCCGCCTGCCTGTCTGTGCAACTGTTATATAATCCACGAAATATTCTCGCCTGGCTGCACTTGTGATGGGAAAGGAAAGATGAAGTGCGAGAGTGGAGGCGAAGAGGAAGGGAAGGCAAAGGGAAAGGGAACGGAAGAGGGAGGAGGAAGGCATAAAAGTATTGAAAGTTATAATTTTCAGCTTGAAGAACTGGGCAGAACTGAATTTCAAATGGATTTCTTGAGCTTCACTGAATCTTGGTGTGACGGAGGAGGTGGTGAGGCAGGAAGGTGAAGAATGACGGGCTGCCGATGAGGAAGAGGAGCAGGAGGAGGACGAGGAAGATGAAGGAAGAGGGAGCAAACAGGAAACTGCATAGGAAAAAGGGAAAGAGAGAAAGTAAGGTATAAGGATAAAATCTAATAGAGAAATATAAATGAGTGAAACGACGAAATGGAGTTAATAAAGGGATACGAAAAAATGAAAGAGCCTTGAATGATGAATGGAAAAAAAGAAAAGTAAGAAAAAGAAAGTGAGACAAAGGAATGACGTCGATGATGAAATCTGCAGAAGAAGAAGGACGAGAAAACAAGAATGGAGTAGAAGAATATGGGACAAAGCGAAGGAAGAGGATAAGGAGGAAGAAAGCGGAGGGGAGGAAGGCAAAATATCGGGTGGGAAGGTGCAGGTGACAGGAGGAAGCGAGATAAATTTTGCTCGAGCTCTTGGGGGAGACCACAGATGCCAACACCTGCTTTTTTTTTTTTTACACTTAGCTTCGTGTCTCGTAATTCTCTGCTCTCCTCCCTACTGCCCGCTTCTGTCCCCCTTCTGTCCACCGCCTTGCATGACCACCAGCCTGCCTGCTTGACCGTGTAGTCCAAACATTCACCACCCTTCCCTCTTATCGTCTTGTTCCTGTGCATTCGTTTCCGTTCGTTCTTTTTTTTTTTTGTTGTTGTTGTTTATCCTCTTTTGCTCACAGTTCTCCTTTATTGCTTGTTTCCCCCTCTGTTTATTTTCCCCTTCGTTCAAACCGACCCTTCTCTTCTTGCTTCCTCCTCCTCCTCCTCCTCTTCCTCCTCCCCCCCCTGATGCAGCCATCACCGCCAGAATCGCGTGTGGTCAGGATGGAAAATTCTCACTTATTTTTGTCCGACACGTTCCCCGGTCGTGTTGTCGACCTGCAGGTGGCGACAGAACTGTGGCAGTTTGTTTGTGTTTTTGTCTGTTTGCACCCATGAAGCACACACTCGCTATGAGAGAAGAACCGATGGCATTTTTTTGTTGCTTTTATATTACAGCTGGGGCTCGACAAACATCGAGTGCCGAAGTGTTCGTGCGCAATCTTAATATAGAGAGGAATGTGTTCATGGTTCGAGATGTGGACATGGCGGTAGTGGTTTACTAACACACACACACACACACACACACACACACACACACACACACACACACACACACACACACACACACACGGACACGGACACAAATCTCTTGGGTAAGGCAAATATTTTGAAAGCATAAAAAGATGACTCAAAATACTTGTACAAAAACATAAACTAGAAAAAAAGAAAAAAGTCTCATCTGGAAAACAGGAGGCGAGAAAGTAAATTCACACACACACACACACACACACACACACACACACACACACAAACACACATTTTTGCATACAGATAGGTAAGAAGAAAAGAGGTGGGTAGGAAGTGGGAAATAGTAAGGGAGGAATAGTTGGATGTGTTTAAGAGTCCGTGGAATGTTATAAGGCAACAGGGAACTGCGACTAAACCACCCTAATGAAAGAACCGCGTGCCTCCTCCTCCTCCTCCTCCTCCTCCTCCTCCTCCTCCTCCTCCTCCTCCTCCACCTCCTCCTCCTCCTCCTCCTCCTCCTCCTCCTGCCGGGATCCGAGGTCAGGTTGCTTGGCCCTGCGGCACAAATTAACGATGACGTGTGTGTGTGTGTGTGTGTGTGTGTGTGTGTGTGTGTGTGTGTGTGTGTATGTGTGTGTGTGTGTGTGTTTTCGTACTTTAGGTGTTGAATGAATGTTTTTCCATGCCTGTTTGAATTGAACGAAACAATGTGTTGCTCCCGACCAGAAAAAGGAAAAAAAAAAAATAGACGAATCACTAATACTATACATTCTCTCTCTCTCTCTCTCTCTCTCTCTCTCTCTCTCTCTCTCTCTCTCTCTCTCTCTCTCTCTCTCTCTCTCTCTCTCTCTCTCTCTCTCTCTCTCTCTCTCTCTCTCTCATTTAACAACTATCTTGCCAGGACGGTATTCGAATAGATAAACATACAGATAATTGGTTCGGCGGATTTCATACGTGGTGGTGGTGGAAATGAATTGTTTTGCGAATGAGGAAATAAAGTGATTCTCTTTGGGGGGGACGGGGGTTGTAGAGCAATTAGTTCAGGCCTTTGTGCCCTTTCGACCGATAAACAATTTGGCCACAGCTACACCCCGCCCTACATGACACACAGAGAGAGAGAGAGAGAGAGAGAGAGAGAGAGAGAGAGAGAGAGAGAGAGAGAGAGAGAGAGAGAGAGAGAGAGAGAGAGAGAGAGAGAGAGAGAGAGAGAGAGAGGTGAACAATTTAGCTAAACATTACAATGTTCCTCCCTTTACCCTCCGTTTTTTCCTTTTCCCGAGCGTCCGTCCAGCAACTGACAAAAAAAAGGGGAAGAAAAAAATTTAATGAAAATACCAGCCATGGGAGAAAAGGGAAGGAGGGGAGAGGGGAAGGTAGTAGAAACGAACACTATTTCTCTGTCTGTCTGTTCGTTTGTCTGTCAGAGAGAGAGGGAGAGAGAGAGAGAGAGGGGGGCGGGGCGCCAAGGTCATCGAGGTAGCATTTCAGAGAAGGTGGGACACTGACACAAGGTAAGACTCAGAAAAAGAGAGAAAAAGCTTTCGGGTTATGTAAAGGATTAAGGTGTAAGAAATGGTAGTCTTGGGGAGGAAGAAGAGAAGAAAACTCATGTTGTTTAGGAAGAAAGGGAAGGAGGGGAGAGAGAGAGAGAGAGAGAGAGAGAGAGAGAGAGAGAGAGAGAGAGAGAGAGAGAGAGAGAGAGGGGGGGATGGATGGGAATGCCATGAAGGAGACCAAGGTGAAACGGGACGAGGTGGTAATTGTAGAGGAGAATATGATGAGCTTACATGGAAATGACATACGAGTACCTTGAGGAAGGAACGGTGCAGAGAGAGAGAGAGAGAGAGAGAGTGTGTGTGTGTGTGTGTGTGTGTGTGTGTGTGTGTGTGTGAAGTTCTCAAACAATTACACTTAAGTTCACAATTGTAAAACATAAATCACCACGAAATGTGGCTGGTAAAGTGTTTTTGTCAGTTTTTCCAAGAAGGGGAATGTCCTTGTGTGGCATTTATTAAATATGATTATGTAACTTTTCCAATTTGTGCGCCGCGATTGCTTCCTAGACTCAGACTTGGAACTGGTTATTAAATACAAACTTTGCAGGGTCTTGTTGTGTTATTGCGTTGCTCATAACAAGTTGGCGTGGTTGGGAGAATGACTCGCTTGGTTGATTTCAGGTAGACAGTCTGAATTACTTTTTACTCTTGTCCTTCCTTCCATTCCGGAGACAATAAGTTTACATCTGGCAATATCTCGCTTCTCAGGATGTCTCATGCTTCCTCCACCGTTGGTTCACATTCCTGAAAGATTGTTGTCTTTGTATTATGTGTCGTATGAAAATGTGATGTATGCGTACCCGCTGCAGACTTATCTCTCTAGAAACGTAGGAATATTAAGTTTACAAGATTCAGTAAAGGAATTTAGGATGCCACACAAGTTGAGTACTTTGTTAGAATAGTTGAGCATCGGTTAGAGCAGTTAAAAATGAGTTAGATCAGTTAAGAGTTACATAGAAACACGGGCCACAACAGATCTTGCGGTCCTCACGAGGCGACCTGAACTAGAGCTACTAAGATGATAGTAGAAGAAAAGGACAGCAAGGCAGAAGGCTCTCTCCCCTTTCTCCACTCCCTCCGGCATAAGCCATACAGGAAACAGGTAGGAAATAAATACCTTACTGGTTGGAGAAGGAAAAACCCGAAGGAAATTTTATAGGAAAGAAAGAAAATAGATGAAATGAGGTGCCCCCATTTCCTGGAGGAAAGGAAGTTAATCTTTAACAAACAAATGCTATTAGCCGCGGGTCAGAAAGCAAAGTAATTATCAAGACGGCGTTTAAAATTCTCTACGGTGTTTCAATCTATCACGTCTCGAGGAAACCCATTCCATATATTAACTACACGGTGGAAAAAAAAAAAAAGATTCATGAGAGATTAAAGATTTCCCAACAATTTTGCAACCGTTTCCTCGCGCGTTATTTGAAAGATCTGTCGTGAAATATTTACTGCTTTTAATGATTTTAAACATCTGCGTTAAGTCACCTCTTAGTCTTATTTGTGTTAATGGGAATAGATTTACTTCTTTAAGACACTCTTCATATGATTTGTTTCTTAGGCTAGGTATCATTTTTGTAACTTTATGCTGAACTCGTTCTAATTTATCTATGTGTTTTTGGTAATAGGGTCACCATACTTGAACGTAATATTACAAAAGGGGACGTATTAAAAGAGTTAAACAAAGTGAGGATTGCATCCATAGATTTATATTCGAAAGATCTGCCGATTAAGCCAATTATTTTGTTTTGCCTTCTCTACGACATCAGAGCATTGTTGGCTAGGTTTTAGGCTACTCGATATTGTTACTCCTAAATCAGTTTCGCTGTCTCGTTTGGATATCTCGATTCGATCTGAAGCATTTTAAACTCATTTGCCAGGTCTGTACCCACTCTGATCATTTATCTAGATTATTCTGCATATCTATACTCTGATAATTTATCTAGATTATTCTGCATATCTATTACTTGTTCGTTTGAGACTACGGAATTCTTTATTTTGGTGTCATCAGCAAACTTCGATATTATACCGGTGACATCCTCATCTATGTCGTTTATATAAACAAGGAAGAAAATATGTCCTAAGACTGATCCCTGTGGTACCCCGCTGGTTACGTTAGTCCACTTGGATGCTTTTCTCTTACTACTACTCTGTTTAAGGTTGTTTAGCCAGTTTTTTACCCATCACAACACGTCGCCTTGAATACCATATGATTTTAGCTTAATCAGTAAACGTTTGTGGAAGACTATGTCGAAGGCCCTTTGAAAATAAAGATATATTATATCTACCGCTTTACTTTCGTCATACCGGTTATAATATCGTAGATGAAGTCTAAGAGGTTTGTTAAACAAGAGCGTTTGCTTTGGAAACTTGTTGAGTGTTTTTAAGTAGTTTGTCTTCTCGAGGTGATTAACAAATTTGTTTCTTATAAGTATTTCTAGCATTTTACATACGACTGAGGTTAAGCTAACTGGCCGGTAATTGCAAGGTAAACATTTACTACCTTTTTTGAAAAATCGGAGTTACTTTAGCAAGGTTCCATAAAGTCACGGCAGCGGGCAGTTAAAAGGTGGTTAGAACAGTTAAAATGGATTAAAAAGAGTTGAGAACGAATTTAAACGTTTATGAGTGGGGTTAGAACAGTTAATAATTTGTTAGGACAGCTATGGATGGGTTGGAACTGTTAAGAATAAGATAGAACAGTTAAGAATGTGTTGAAACAGTTTGTGGTTAACGAACTAAGTTGGCTTAAGAAATGGGAAGAAATTACAAAATGTATTCTTTTTTCATTTCTAATTTTATTTTAGATGTTTATAAATTCTTCACATATTGCTCCTGGTGCTGCTAATTGCTTCCTGTCGCAGTGAAAGGGTTAAAGGTTTTTAGTCACTTACAAACTTGTTTATAATCATAGACCAAATTTTAAGTTTCCATGACCTCACAAATGTTACAGTTGGGCTTCGTGGCATGCAGAGCTGCAACCTTTCTTCCTTAGACTTCCTTACAGCATAAAGGCGACGTGTGCAAGCTTCCGTTTTGTGGCGTGGAGCCAAAATTTTGTGGAAAAAATTGCTGCGTGGTTTGCTACCTTGTCTTGAGTCTCCTTGGGCGGCACGTGTGCACACACACACACACACACACACACACACACACACACACACACACACACACACACACACACACACACACACAGAAACAGCGACAGAGTTGCAAGGTGGGAAAATAAAAAAAAAATCGCAGAAAAGATGAAACTGGAGGGGCAAAAGTAAGAGAGAGAGAATAAAAGAAGACGGCAACTACAGAAAGAAAAGGTGGGAAAGAGAATGAGTGGCAGGGAAGAGGAAGGAAGGAAGGAGAGAGAGAGAGAGAGAGAGAGAGAGAGAGAGAGAGAGAGAGAGAGAGAGAGAGAGAGAGAGAGAGAGAGAGAGACACTGAGGGATGGAAGGAGGAGGGAGGGAAGGAGGCGAGGGAGGAAAGTGAAGGAGCAGGGAGGAGGAGCCTGGGAGCGAGAGGTAGGATAATTGCAAGCATCTTGGCGTGAAATTGTGTGCAACGCCCCCCGGCCATCTAGTCGTCATGTTTGTCACCACTACGAGCCGCGGTGAGGAGGAGGCGCGTCCGGGATGAAGCAGGAGGGCGGGAGGCAAAAGGAAAGGGGCGCACAGAAAGAGAGAGATGGAAGTAAGAGGGAAAATCTACTAAAAATATACGTACGTACAAGGAAACATGTCAGCATTCTTACCACCAGCTTCACCCAAAACAACAATAACAGTAAAGACGACAGCAAAAAGGAGAAGGGGGAGGAACCACACAAGAAGGGGAAGGAGTAGAGAAAGAAATAGAAGAAGAAAAAGAAGAAAAATAGAAGGAAATAGAAAATAAGCAAACTAGCAGCACCATCACTGTCACTACCACCACCATCATCAACAAAAACAAGATCAACAACAACAGCATAAAAAAATGAAAGTATCATAAGGGACAAAAAAAAAAAAGTCATTCTTTGTGGTTGATTGAAAACATCGAGAAGGTTTTTTCCAGGGTGTAAATTGACGTTGAAAGAAAGAAAGAAAAAGTGCAAAGACGAAGACGATGTGGCGAGGAAGGGAAGGGGAAGAGGACGAAAAAGACGAAAAAAAAGAGTGGGAGGGAAATGCATGATCGAGTGGGGTTTTGAAGAGGAAATGTGGGAGGGAAGGACGGGGAGGGGAAGGAGAGGGAAGGGGGAGGTAGCCAATATTGCTTCAGCCTTGGGATTCCAGAGAAACCAAAACAGATGAAGGCTGTTTTAGGTATCACGGCAGAGGAAGGGAGGGAAAGAAAAGTAGGAAAATAAGGAAAATGAAACGACGCAACGCATGTGAAAAGAGAGGAGGAAATATCACACGAGAAGAAATAATTTGATATAAGAAATAGTGCACATTAAACATAATAAAAAATGAGAAAGCGAGAGAAAAATAAAAGTAAGAAATATGAAAGAAAAATCATATGACGTAGTATTCACAGAACTGTATGAAGAAGCGCTACATCATAAAGAACAATTGAATAAAAGTTAGAGCATATATCATCGCGCAATAAGGAAATGAGAACAAATGGAAATTAAAAATGAAGAAAATATGATGCAACTCACAAAAAAAGTATCAAAACACATAAAAAAAAGAAAGAAAGAAAGAAAAACTGTAACCTAAATTGTAACCTATCAAAATAT
>NC_087177.1:4547500-4565000 GCF_035594125.1 Scylla paramamosain
TGAGCGAGTGACGGGTGGTGGCGGTGATGACATTAGATGCTGGTGGCAATGATACAGCTAATACTTCTCGCTCGTGGTTGTTCTAGACACGTCCAAGTGGCAGTAATGGTGGTTGATGGTAATAGGAGCAAGTTTTCTGTGGCTCGTGGTGATGGTGATGATGGTTGTGATGGTGGTGGTGGGGAAGCAAACACTAATCCATTACCCCCACCTGACCACCACCACCACCACCACCACCATCGCGCCGGACGCTACCACCATTACCATAACTCGCTTCGCCGGTATGGCCTTACCCCTCCCCTCCCTTCACCCCATTACTCCCCACCACAGCCCTCTCCCCCGCCAGGCTGTAGTAGGGCCTCCAACCTTCTTCCTAGTGGTAACGTTTGATTTGCGATTAAGTCTAAGATACCTTTCCTTGCGTTGCTGAACCGAGATTCGTATACCGGTACTAGAAAAATACATGTTCCTGTTTTGTTTATATTGGTTTGACTAGCAGCGCCTTTTGCACTCACATGTTCCTGCCTCTCGCTTGCTCCTCCCACTCCTCCACTTCTCATGACTTTCTCTTTCCGACTTTTTACCGACTCTCGCAATTCAGGTTTACGCGTCAGTTTTTGGTCAGTGCACACGTTTTACAGTAGCAACTCGCTTCATTCATGCCACCTCCAAGTTTCCGCTACTCTGTGCCACTCGTTTAGCTGTTAGTCTCCCTTCATTGTTAGTTTTATTATTCTTTCACTTTACTCTCTTTCAGATCCTGCCTTTACCCTTGAGCTCTATTTACTTGGCATTTACTTCGCTCCACATCGTATGCTTTCTTTCCCTTCTCCCGTGAAGCAAAACATTTCCCATTTTTTTTTATTTCTTCTTTTTTTATGGAAAAGAGCAACTATTGGCTTTCCATCTCATATATTTGGCCCCCCATTATGTACACTTCTCGCCCGCTGTGTACACATTCTCTCCGCCCCTTGTGTGTACATCATCTGCCCCCTTAGATGTACGAGTTACTCCCCTTCTTATGTGTAGTGATTTTTTGTACAATTCCCGCCCTCCCAGTAGACACATATATCTTCTCTGTGTACACCCTTCTCCTCGCGTCTCCCTGTGCGTCTTCGTTCGTCAGTGTGTGAATCGTTCTCTCTTTTCCCTTGGTACACATCCTGGTCTCTATATATCTCACTACGTACATCTGGGTCTCTAGTTGTAAATATTCATACTACATCCCGTCCTCTCTCTCTCTCTCTCTCTCTCTCTCTCTCTCTCTCTCTCTCTCTCTCTCTCTCTCTCTCTCTCTCTCTCTCTCTCTTTCTCTTTCTTTCTTTCTCCCTCCCTCCCTTCCTAACTTTTTTTTTCTCGCTCTTCTTCTCTTTCTCTTCTCTGTATTACCTTCCTTACTCTCCTGTTCCGTTAATTTTCTCAACGATGCATACATATTTCTTTATTTACTTCATTCTACCTTCCTTCCTTCTTCTTCCTCTTCCTTCCTTCTACCTTTACTCAGTTTTACATTTCTCATTTTTTTTATTTTAATTCTTATGCTTCCCTCGTCATGTGCTCATATTTCCTTCACACTTTGTTTCAGCTCAGTATTATTCATCCTTTTGTTTGGGTCTCCTTTCTTTTACACGAAGGCTGTCTATCTCCCACCGCGCCTCAAACAACACGAAACAACAACAACAACAGCAACAGTGGCGGGAGACGAAGTGGCAGCAGCAGCAGCAAGAGAAGCAGCAAGAGCAACACCAATAACAACAACACCAGCATCGATAGCAAGAGCAGCGACAACAACAATAATAGCAACAATAATAGTGAAAATAATCGAAACAATAAGAAGCGAAAAATTGAAAAAAAATACACAAACAACAACAACACCAACAACAATGACAATGACAACAAAAGCTCCTGCCACTTCCCCCGAGGTATACACCTGTGTGAGCCTCGTATTACGGAATCGCACCTGGCTGTGTCGTCTAGTCCGTAAGGTCGATACAACTGAATAAGAAAAGAGATCCTTTCCTCGCGCCGCCATCCCCTCAAAGTGGAAACAACAAACTAGACGTGGATCCTGGCGCCTTAGGGATACAATATTCTATTATGCAGACTCACCAGCGAGGAGATCGTGGGTAACTGATGTTCTGATTTTCATTTCAATAGGTTAGAGAGCAAATGGACAGCGGGAAGTGTATCTGAACAAAGATACACGTGTGGTAAAATGTTGCAATTTGTTTTATGCAACGCCAAAAGCAATGTGTGTTATCGTCTCATTTTGAAGTTCAGTTGTATCGGTATTTGCCTCATTTATTTGTTCTCGTTTATATCTACGCACGGGACGAGAGGGATGATAAGAATCGAGGTTACAGAGGCACAGCGCAGCTGCATCCATGATCAGTTGTAAGATAATTATGAAGCTCTGAAACTATTAATTAATGCACACATCATCTGCAGTATGCAATTAGTCTACATCACTAATTAGTTTTGCATCAAATATACAATAAATAAATATATCACCAGCACATTTTTTCCGGGACAGCCGAGTGAGGGAAGGGAAGCAGCAGCAACCCACCCAATATTTCCCTTTTCCCCTCGATAAGGCTGGTTTTTTCCCCTCATCTTCGACCGTGTGCGCCTTTAGGCAATAGTTCGCTGAGGGAGAACCACATGTTTCCCTCACAACGCCATCCACGCTGGCTCTGTTCCCCTCACCACAGGCCAACACAATGAAAGCTACAGGATACACGAAGGGAATTTCAAAATATACTGAGGACCTCTTATTTATGCCAACAAGGCCACCACGTCTGCGTCTTGTCACTCTCACCACCTTCACGTCTTCCACCCACCGCCACATAGCTCCGGGGATTCTGTGGTGTGTGGGAGGCGGTGTAGCAGCAGCTCCTTTACCTCCTGCAGTCCCCTCAGGAGGCGAGGCAAGGCGAGGATAACGATGCTCTTCATTTTCGTTCTGGATTAGTTTCTCCTTGCGTTCTTGCATGTTTTCTCTCTCTCTCTCTCTCTCTCTCTCTCTCTCTCTCTCTCTCTCTCTCTCTCTCTCTCTCTCTCTCTCTCTCTCTCTCTCTCTCTCTCTCTCTCTCTCTCTCTCTCTCTTGTTCCTATACATTTCATATTCTCCCCCCTTGTTTCTGTTTCATTCTCTATATCTCCTTCCGTGCTTCCTCTTCTTTCTCTTTATATTCTCCATTTCTTTAAGTTTATTCGTTATATAATCCTCTATTTTTCTTATATTTTTTTCCTGGACAGTCTTTTGTGATTTAAGTATACTTCCTTATCATTCTCCCCTTTCTCCCTCGTGTGTGTGTGTGTGTGTGTGTGTGTGTGTGTGTGTGTGTGTGTGTGTGTGTTTCTCTCTATTTCTCCTTTGCACACTCTTGTTTTCGTCTCCAATTTTTATCTTCGTTTTCTTTCCTTTTACATCCGGAGTCATTTTTTTTCATTTTCTTTCTCTTCATCTTCTTTTCTTTCCTCATTGTATATTCTTGCTCCCTTTCCTCTCCCTTTCTTTGTACATCTCTCCTTCCCTCCGTATAGTACATCCTCCCTCTTCCCTCCTTCCTGCCCGTTTCCCCGACCAGCCGCCCCTCATAAATATTGCAAAGTAGCGCTCTCTGCCGGACGCCTTCCCCTCCTTCCCCCCTCCCCCCTCTCTCCTTCTCCCTCCCTCTTTCCTCTCTCCTTCTCATTCCCTTCATTCCATCCCTCCCCCCCGTCCTTTCACCTCCCTCCTTCCATTTCCCCTTTACAGCTCCCTCTTTTCTATTTTCCTTCTCTCCTCCCTGTTGATTTTTTCTCCGTCGCCTTATCTCCCCTCTCCTCTGGTAGTGCTTTGTTTCCCTTATTTTAGCGTTTTCTTAATTATTCTTGTTCGTTAATTGGTTTTCTCTCTGTACGGCCAGTGCAATTCCTGCCACTGCTCTTGCTGCGACAACCAGTACTGCTGCTGTAGTTGCTGCTGCTACTACTACTACTACTACTACTGCTACTGCTACCGCTATTTCTACTATTACTAGTACTACTATTTCTAATAATACTCTTGCTAGTGCTACTGCTGGTGCTGCTACTCTTGTTTGTTGCTACCGCTGCCACTGCTGCTGCTATACGTAATAATAATAATAATAATAATAATAATAATAATAATAATAATAATAATAATAATAATAATAATAACAACAATAGCAATAATAATAATAATAATAATAATAATAATAATAATAATAATAATGGAACAAATAATTAGATCAATAAATTACACGGGATCATATTGAATAGCGCCATAATTACAAAGGGGGAGGAGGGATATGAACAATATTTTCCCTGCAGGCTTACTATTAATTAGATGCGATTAATTATATAAGTTTGTCATGTGCTAAAGAAACACAACATTCTCTCTCCTCTCTGCCAACCCAAAGCAGTGAAGATACATATATGTAGTAAAAAAAATAAAAATGAAATAATTTACTAGGCGGAGGCGTGCCGAGGCTGGACGTGAGGTAGTTGATGGGCCAATAAACTCCAACTAAGGTAGATAGGGAAGTTTTACGACTATTTTAGGTGAATTCGAAACCATCTCGAGGGGACATGTAGCAGAGCGGCCAGACGTGACGTGACACTGCCGCCTGTTGGTAACACTGCGTGTGGGAGTTAAAACTCGGCGTGAAATGTTTCATTGGTCGACAATATCGATAATCATAATGATGCTGGGGAAATT
This sequence comes from Scylla paramamosain, assembly GCF_035594125.1. NCBI lineage: Eukaryota > Metazoa > Arthropoda > Malacostraca > Decapoda > Portunidae > Scylla > Scylla paramamosain. Next base: position 4,552,224 of record NC_087177.1, read on the forward strand.
ATGATAGTGCTGTGGATGCTACTATTCTTATTGCTGATGGTGCTATTACTACTGCAATCACAACAACAACTACTACTACTGCTGCTGCAACTGCTGCTGCTACTGCTGCTGCTGCTGCTACTACTCCTATGGGCACGGTAACTGCTGCTGCTGCTGCTGGTGCTACTACTACTACTACTACTACTACTGTTAGTATTAGTTGTGGTACTACTGCTGATGCTATTATTGTTGTTGTTACCACTACTATTAATTCAAGAATTAATTGAATTAGAATAACTACAATAATAATAATAATGATAGTAATAATAATAATCAGAAGAAGAAGAATTTATTATTATTATTATTATTATTATTGTTATCATCATCATCATCATCATTATCATCATTATTGTAGAAGGACACAATACAAACCCTTGTTGTGAATGTGAGTTGGTAGACAAGACAGACAAGCAGCACGAGTACGAGAAACCATTTCAAATTATCTTGGTTTCTTGTTTTGCACACAAAGTTCACGAGGGGAGGGAATGCCAGCTCTCATTCGCTGTCCCTTTTAGTCCCCTTTTACGATACGTACAGAATTAAATCCCCCTCTCTAGAGACTCTTAAAAAATAAATGTGGCGGCCAGCGCGGGGTACGAACCCTTGACCCCGAGATTAAGGGCCGACTTTTTTAAAACAAACATCAGGAAAACCCACACGTAGGGTTCCCACGGTAAGGTTAAGGACGTATAAACCTCCCGACTCAGTTTCTGAACAGCAATTTCGGGCCGCAACATTTGATTAGGGCAGCCAACCACGACCAGCCACACCACCACCACCACCACCACCACTTCTTCGGTCGGGTCAACGGCCATAAAATAGAGATATGAAAATTAAATAAGAATATTAACACGTACAAAGAGAAGAAGTACATAGAAAAAATTATACTGATTGGTATACGAGTTAGTGTCACGTACGAGAAATACCTATTTTATTTTCAGTGTATAGTGCAGTGCAAGCGTTCCCACAGACTGTTATTCATACTGTGGTGGAGCAAAGCGACAGACATGATTCTCTTACATAATCTCAGCTACTAAATACGTTAGGTTTTTATTTCCCTTTTATTGGATGGAGACGCTTGGCCAAAGAATAATACATAAAAGGACATTTTAGTGGTTGTAAAGGCGGACGTGAATGGAAAATAAAAGGAAATATGCCATATCAAAGGGGGGAAAAACTCAAAGCTAAAGCGGTCTGGATCCCATGAAACAATATAAATACCCGTTTGTCTTGTGTCATGGATCAGTCCTCGCAGTAACAGTAATATACACGTGACGCTAAAAATAAATAAATAAATAAATAAATAAAATAATAATAGTAAGCTTGAGTCATTTTAGCATAACGATCTAGCAGAGAATCGTTGAGGAAACTATGAAATTATGGATGTGAATAGTTCCTAAGTAAATCGTAAATAAATAAATTCCCGCTAATTCAGGTCAGGTGATAATGTCGGGGGCGGAGGTAGAGAGGTTCCAGGCTGGGGATGCAGAACCCGAGGGCGAGTCCTGCTTCACATCCTCGTTGAACCAGAACTGGTGCAGGATTACAACATTCATGGCTACGAAGCTCGCCATCTGCCGGGTGTTGAGAGCGTTAGGTCAGGCTGTGCAGTGTGCTGCGTGTCTCAAAGGAAAGCTGATTATATTATCTTCATACTTTTAAATCCTGTTTATATATTCGTAACTATATTTTTATTTTGGAGATATTGTAAATGTGTGTGTGTGTGTGTGTGTGTGTGTGTGTGTGTGTGTGTGTGTGTGTGTGTGTGTGTGTGTGTGTGTGAGTGAGTGAGTGGGTGTAATACATGAGTAGGATCCTTTAAGTAATTGAAAGTCTCCTCCTTCCCTAAGTATTACTTTTCGCGTGGCATTCATGTTACTCACGTCCACTATTCTAGCACGGGAAAGGACGAAGAACCCGCCCATGTTGAAACCTGGCCAGGCTTCCAGCAACCGCAGAGCCTTGGAAACCTGTAGTGGTAGAAGTGGTGGTGGTGGTGGTTGCAGGAAATTATAGCAGTGGTGATAATGAAGATCATGATAGAGATAATTGTGGTTCTACATATTATAGTAATTCTATTGATCCAAAAGATCTAGAAACTTAAATACTGCTCGGTGTTTCACTTTATGTTTATTATTTATACTTTAAATTATAAAAAAAAAAGTACTGGAAAACATGGCGAAAAAAAGTAACAAATCGTTTTAAATAGAATCGTAAAGTACTAAAGAGTTTTTCGATATGTAGCACGAATAAAAGTGGCATCACTTTCAATACCATTTAACATAACAGACAAGTACCTAAATGTGTGGCAGAAAAAAATTTTAGCAAGCTCAAAATACTAAAAAAGTATTCAGATTTGTGAAAAAAAAAGTAGCACCACCTTCAACAACATGATTGTAAAGATGATAAAAATAACCAAGTATATGGAAAAGTCTAAAAAAAAACACTTCTCCCTGAATCTCTAAACAATAAAATGTATTCAAGTAAAGAACATATCTCATTTGTCAGAGAAAATGTTTTTAATTGAAAATTTTCACGTATTTTAACAAGGTCCGAATCTGTACAAAAAAAAAAAGTAAATAAATAAATAAATAAATAAAATTCATCTAAGGTTGCAGATGATTAAATCATGAAAAGAAAGAAAATATTGATATAAAAAAATATATATTAATCGGGAAGTACGTTTTTTCAAGTGTCTTCATTTAAAAAAAAAAAGTTAAATATGATTATTATCTGTACGCACTTCAAAGAACTCAGAAGACTATTTTATGTATGTATAATGTTTCTTCTTTATCTAAAGAATATATCCCAATAGAATTTTTTATATTGAATTTTTTTTCACGAACCTGTGCAAAAACTCAAATATTGCGATAAAAATTTTTCCTCTAATGTTAAAGACAATTAAATAATGAAAAGTAGAAGAATATTGATATAAAAAGTATACATCAATCAAAAAAGTTTTTTTTAACTGTCTTAATTTTTCTTAAAGTGAAATATGATTATTATTTATATTATTTTACATATGAATAATTGCTCTTCATTAAATAAACAACATACCCTAATTATCAGATAAAAAATCTTATATTTAAATCAATTTTACGTTTTGTTAACATTGGTCCAGACCTGTAATTTTTTTTTTTTTATTCTATTTTTTTATTTTTTTATTTTGCGATAAAAATTTTCATCTAAGGTTGCAGATAATTAAAACATGAAAGATGGGAGAAGAATATTGATATAAGAAGTATATGTCAATCGAAAAAACTATATATTTTTTGTCTTTTTTTTATTGAAATATTTTTAGTATCTGTACCATACTCCTAAGAACTCAAAAGCCTATTTTATGACTTGTGTATAATGGTTCTTTTTTAAGTAAAGAACACACCCCAATTATCAGATGAAAATTTTTAAAATTAAACATTTTCATGGTTTTTAACATAGGTCCGGCCGGACCTGTATGAACAACTTTAAAAAAATGCGTTAAAACTTTTCGTCTAAGTTTACAGTTGATTAAATAATGAAAATTAGAAGAAAAATCTTGATATAAAAGTATATATATCAATTGGAAAAGTGTTTTTCTTAGTATCTTCATTTTTTTTTTCATTAATGAAATATTATTATTATCTGTTGCACATTCCTATGAACTCAAAAGACCATTTTACAAATGTAAATTTAAATATGTAACAAAAAATAAAGTAACATGACATAATATCTCAAGAAAACAATACTTAATAATTAACCTAAAAAAAAGAAAACCACAACTTGAGATGTTGTCAGATGATCACGCGTGACCGTCCTGCCTCACCTGGCTGTGTGGACTCAGGAACTGCTGCTTCAGGAAATACCGCCGGAGTCTGTCCACCTAAAGGAGACACCGATTAGCTTGTATAATATGATGTTCCTGAAGAGCGTTTTAGAGATGGTGAGATGTCCTGATTAATACCTCAGCCTGACATGCAAACAAGGACACAGACGCATAGTAGAAATGAACAGTATGACATAAAAACATAAGAAAGTAAGGGAATCTGCAGGAAGCCATCAAGCCTTCACGTGGCAGTTCCCGTATGAAACATACCTACCTATCTCCACCCAGCATCATCATCTATAATTATCTCCAATCATCTTTGAAAGCTCTTTGATGACTCAGCACTAAAAACCTGATTACTGAATCCATTCTGTTCATCTACCACCTTATTTGAGTAGCAGTGCCTCCTTTCACTTTAAATTTAACTTATCAAGCATTAACTCATTATTTCTTGTGAATTCGTGTGAATTAGAAGAGTAGCGGTAAATCTCTGACACCAATGTGTTTCTTTTTAGTGATTTATCTTTTTCGTATGATGTAATTTTTCAATACTGAAGATAGTACATGAATTTCGAAATAGTAAATCTATTTGTTGATTTCTTGCTTTAGTAAGGTGATTGAATCTAAAACTAAGGGAATGAGGCGGCTTCTAGACGCCACTGTGCCTATAAGAAAAAAAAATTGAAAACATCATTTAACACCGTGATGGATGGAGCTCTAGAGGGAAGCCAAATAGGGAAATGGTGACGCTCTACAAACAGTGGAGCGTAGAATGATGTAGTACAAGACTGACTGCTCCTAAGGGAAAACTGGGCGAGAGGTCTGGAAAAAAAAGAAACATGAAAAAAGTAGACGCATAGAATAGGTCTCGAAGAAATGATTCTCGGATTCTATTTTTGAACGTTTCGTCGCTTTAGTCGACTGCGTTTTATTGGCTGTAGTGAACGCTGTTGTGATTTTCAAGGGCGCTTATGTGATTCTATCGATAGATAAACATATTCTGTACCATCAGTAGGAAACGACCCGTGGGAATCTGGCTGATAACTCCTTCTTCCTTTCAAAATTGTTATAAAAATTTGAAGTGTTATGAAGAGCGACCTCACAATAGAGATAAAATCATTCAAGCGTAGATTCACAAGTCTTAGTAATCATCTTGTAAGTCTTGTGTTGTTTGCCGCTGCCTCAGTAAGAACTGGATTTTTTTACATGACGTAACATTTCTAGAAAAAAAATACTAGCAATGTTTTTGATGATCTTGAAGTTTCCTGTGTGCTTCCGTTTACCACCCCTCTGGCAGTCGCAGCCTTTTACTGACATCTGTATCGAGTCACACAGGCTGGACCAACGAACTTATACTCCACCGGGTCACTACTCATCAGAGAGAGAGAGAGAGAGAGAGAGAGAGAGAGAGAGAGAGAGAGAGAGAGAGAGAGAGAGAGAGAGCGAGAGAAAAAAAAAAAATTATGTTTACTATTCAATTTTTTTTTTTTTTTTTACTGCTTACTATATTCAATATTCACGGCAACGATGACAAGCATTATATAAAAGTGACATGAGAGAAGCAGCACAGAAGCACCAGGGAGTGCACTTACCTGTCTCTGCACGAGATCAGGAATGCAGCAGGTGAAGCAGATGGTGCTGACGGTTTCCCACGTCATCATATAACTCGTGGCCTTCAGTGGCAGGACTGTCATTTTTGAAGTGATGTAGAAAATCAAACTTGTGCAGGAGACAAGCGATTCTGTTATCACCAGGATTACGGAGTATGAAAAAAAATCATTGAGGTGGTGTTGGGTATCGTGAAGGGCCAGGAGGCGCTTTGCTGTCTCATTCTGTGTCTTTCGCGCATGGATGCCCAGAGGCACCAAGCAATCTCTGTTGCGATCATTCTTCAGCAGAATCGCAGGATCCATCTGTTTACTGCGTAGCGCCGTAAGTATCCTCGAATATGACAACGCCACAAGCTGTGAGATGGTGTACAGCAGCGATATGATGAATAACTTCAGTATCCCCTTTACAGCCCAGCACATTGTTAGGAATATCAAGACAAAATTATCATTAACTTTGATTAATACTCCCCCTGTAATGACCATGTATATGTTGAAGCAAGACTGATACAAGACCGCTACTATTAGACTGAGGTGGTAAATGAGGAAAATACAATCTTTCTGTGGGCACCAGGTGCGCCCGTCGATTTCTTTTGTGGCATAATATTGCTCCTCGAGGCTGGCGATCAGGCTGACTAGGGAAAAAGAGTGAAACTGCAAGTACAGCAACTGCACAGTTCCAATTAACAAACTTATTCTCGCAGATAAACCTTGTACAAAGCTTAGCGTGACTGATACACTGAAGAGCGCCTCAAAGTCTGACAGAAAAGTAACAACACTCCCCGTCACAAAGAAGACCACCATTGCCAAGGACCACAACGTCCACATGTAGCTCCTTTGGAAGCCAAAAGAAAGATACCCATTCATTGAACTACTAATGAACTGTGTCTGTGAAGCCTGTTGATTTGCTGTTGTTTGGTGACGGGTAGGGAAGCTGAAGGGAAAGCATCCCAAACACCTGGCGACACTAAGCAGTACACGAAGGACTTCGAGTTCCTGCAGCGACATATTTCCTGATTTCAGATGTTTATCTTGACCTGACTCACGGAGGGCGTTCATTACATGGCCACCTCAAGACCCGGAGGAGACAACAACGACAGTTTTCTTTGATGCGTTGGACGTAGAGAAAAAAAAAAAGCAGAAAGAGACGATCCTCAATAGTAACAAGGAAAACCAAGACCTCCCTTGATGGCAGCAGATAACTAAGCACTCAGCACTACACAGCAACAACTGTAGAAGCAGCTGCTATTTCCTGTGAGAGGTGACGACGAACAACGTCTTAACTTGGTCACAATGATATCTTTTGGCTTCTTCTTTCCAGCACTCCCCAGGAACGTCCGCCATGCTCAGAGGCTCTCAGAACACAAAGGATACAGCTCGCCTCACCCGTCAGTGCGGCCACCACAATTAACTCCTGATTGTCTGGCGTGACAGAGTATACACTTGTAATCAGCCTGATGGGAGGGCGCCACTCAGCACACACACGCCATGCTCACTTTTCCTCACTCTCTTTTTTTACTTCGTTGCCAGCTTCCTTCTCCCTCCGCCCCAGCCCACACCTACCCCCAGCCGTCACCGGAGCTGCGCAGGGGAAACAGGAAAACCAAGCACCTGGGGCCTCGGCAACGCCCTCCCACTCTCCACTCTGGGCTGAGGCCTGCTGCCTGCTATGTGGTTATGACTTTTTTATTTAATTATTTATTTTTATGAATTATTCTTTATTTATTATTTTGTTAATACCTGTTATCATTATTTTGAGAGAGAGAGAGAGAGAGAGAGAGAGAGAGAGAGAGAGAGAGAGAGAATATATATATATATATATATATATATATATATATATATATATATATATATATATATATATATATATATATATATATATATATATATATATATATAATGTGTGTGTGTGTGTGTGTGTGTGTGTATCCTCAAACTTTCTTGGAGACAAGCCAAACAAATCACAGTCCTGTGGCACATTCATATATGCAAGCCCCAACCACCGCCTGAATAGCGCGCAGGTATATCTATAAAAATGTCTGCAGTTAATTCTTTGGCTAGCATATACAATGCTTGTTTTACTTATTATTATTATTTTTTTTTTTTTTGGAGGGAAAAATATCAATCTTTAAAAAAAAAATGTGTGTGTGTGTGTGTGTGTGTGTGTGTGTGTGTGTGTGTGTGTGCAGCAAATAACATTATATATTACCTCGCTAAAGGAAGGCCGTGGTGGTGCGCAGGGTCGCGAATGCGGTTATGAAACGGCAAGGATTGGTTCGATTCTGGTCCAGACAAACAACGTTCAGGTCACCCAGGTGCTCATCTTCCCTCGCGGGCAGGACGATAAATGGATTTGTGGGGAAGCCTGGAGGAGGTGAAGAGGGAGCCAGGTGATCACCGCCGTCCTGTGTCCTGGCCTATAGGATTTTCATCAGTGACGATCCCTGTGACCAAGGAGACAGAATTGAGAGTTTGAATGTGGCCCATATTGCCAGACACCACCGAGAAATAGATCAACCTCCCGAACATTTTAACACTGTCTCGTTTTGCAATACCTGTGTGCTTAGTGCCGTCATATTCTGAATGCCGTAGAGGTTTTGAACAGTTAAGGAATAATATGCCAACATCCTCGAGCAGAAATGAGTCCGTGGTGAATAAGTACAAGATTCTAACACTCCCTCAGAAAGAAAGTAAATAAATAAATAGATAAATAAATAAATAAATAAATAAATAATCTCATACCGTAGAAGGAAACTTAACAGACAAGAAGAAACGTCAGTAGCAAATACATGTTATCCTTCAAGTAGATATTCTCTCTCTCTCTCTCTCTCTCTCTCTCTCTCTCTCTCTCTCTCTCTCTCTCTCTCTCTCTCTCTCTCTCTCTCTCTCTCTCTCTCTCTCTCTCTCTCTCATACGGACACCACTTCCTCCTCCCCTTCTCCTCGTCACTCCCAATTTCGCAGGCTAAAATAGCATCACCGGTCGCCGCACTCTCCCTCGGCAGTCTTATCGGCGAGACACACCACTTCACCGCGTATAGAGTCCGTCCTGTATTGTCGGTTCCTGCCATGACACAGCGAGAGAGAGAGAGAGAATTGAGAGGAGAAAAAATGGGTGAGATATATAAATATTCCCTTTATACTAAATGGAATCTGTAAAATCGATCAAATAAAGATAAAAAAAAAAGTTATGACTTCTTCGAGAAAACTCATAGGTAAAAAGCCAAGAATACCAGGGAGTAACTCAATAAGTGAAACAGACAAGCAGAAACCATCTATACAGCTAGGGACCTTCTTGTTTTGACAAACAGTTAAGGAACGTGGGCGTGGGAGCTGCGTAGCCAAAGTGGAAGAGAAGAAGGGAAGACAGTCTCCTCTCAAGACCTTGCAACATGACTTCTTTGATTGGCTTAATGATATCAAGACTTGAGGGGAAGGAAGATAGAGGATGGTCGAAGGAGTCAGTGTAGAGAGAGAGAGAGAGAGAGAGAGAGAGAGAGAGAGAGAGAGAGAGAGAGAGAGAGAGAGAGAGAGAGAGAATGTGCAGCAAGCCATCCTTAGACAGGTAAAGCTACTTGGTGACCAAAATTAGACGTTTAAGTTCTCGAAATGGTTGTTTGAGAGAGGTAACGAGGATGATCTGATGATGGGACAGACAAGCAAGGAAGGAAAATAAACCACACGCATGGAAATTTATTTGAGATGGTATACATACAAGACAGAGAATGTTATTTAGACTGGCTGTATCCTGGAGGTGTATGCAGGAATAGATACAGAGAAATGGCGTTTGTTGAAGCCATGGTGGTGTGTATATGGAAAAGGAAGAGGTAAACAAGTACGAAACGTGAGCTGGGAAAGGTGACTCTTGTGAGGGAGGAAGTGGCCAGGTAAGGGAGAGAAAAGTGTTCATATGAAAGATTTACATAGTTTTATTTTGAAGGTAAACTGCAAACATTGGTGTGAGTGAAAGGGTCAGTGAATGGATGAATGGGTGAATGAAATAAGGAAGGAAGGAAGGAAGGAAGGAATACTACCAGGGTGATCAAATTAGTGTGTGTTTGTGTTTGTGTGTGTGTGTGTGTGTGGGTATGTGTGTGTGTGTGTATGTGTGGGTGTGTTTATGTGTGTGGGTGTATGTGTGTTTGTTTAATGAAAATTAGTTCTGGTTTTAAATTAATGATATATTGGTATGGTGGTGATTAAATATCAGTGAAAAATTGTGGTGAACTTAGCCAACCCGTCCTCTCTCTCTCTCTCCTCTCTCTCTCTCCTCATCTCTCTCTCTCTCTCTCTCTCTCTCTCTCTCTCTCTCTCTCCTCTCTCTCTCTCTCTCCTCTCTCTCTCTCTCTCTCTCTCTCTCTCTCTCTCTCCTCTCTCTCTCTCTCTCTCTCACACACACACACACACACACACACACACACACACACACACACACACACACACACACAACACCACAACACAATACTCAACACAATTTTTTTTTCTTGTGCTGCCTTCCTCCTTTCTTTAGTTTCCCACCGCTGGTTCTCCTTTCTTCCCTTTCCTCTCCGCCTGCGACCCACAATGCAGGTAATACATTTTGCAGTCCCAGTGCAGGGAGAAGGGCCTCTGTACTCTTTGTCTCATACCCGCCGCTTACTTGCTCCAGGAAATCAGAATGGCTCCGAGTAAGGAGAAGAGGGCTGGAGATGAGGAGTAATGAGAGACGTAAAGTAAGGGAGGGAGAACTAGAACTGGGAATGGAATGAATCATATGCAAGAAGAAGCTAAGGTAGGGAAGAAGGAATAGAAGGATGAGTTAAGGAAAGTTACCCCAGTACATTAGAGCATAGTTAGATTCCATTGCGAGGGGAATTAGAAATATTGATAAGTAGTTCAGAAACTGTAAAGAAACACTTAAAGCAAAATATAGTTAGGGAGACTGTGGTGTGCAGCGAAAAGAGAAAGAGAAAGAGAGAGGAAAGAGAGGGTAAGAGCAGAGGGCCCGAAGGGAAAGCGAGAGTTGGGAGGAGTGTGGCACAAGAAGGCTGGCCCACCCCAGAGTTACAGCCACATTAACAACGCTGTATGGCCCACAGCCCTGCACACACCTACCCGAAATACCTCGAGTTACGCTTAAAAGAAAACGAAATTTTCAGGCAGTCATTAGAGAAAATTGGAAGCAGATTGCCACGACAAAACCCTGGCCTGATTTCCCTAATTATTTCTTCAGTAGTTAAGTGATATTTTTTTGGAGTCTCTCTTTAGTATGCAACTCCAAGGTGTGACGAGGGATTGGAGACGTGCTCTGGAGGACTGCTGGAACGTAGGACGGAGATACGGAGAACTTAATCTCAAGTGGAAAAAAAAAAATAATAATGATAATAATAGTAATAATAATAATAGCAAAAATTCTCATCAGTGTGTGTGTGTGTGTGTGTGTGTGTGTGTGTGTGTGTGTGTGTGTGTGGTTAATACCGCATAGTTAGCCTAAGATCTATTATTCGGATGTCTGTGGGGTGTTTAATTACAATATGATAACGTACACAAATCCTGGAACTTCATACACGATGGAGTTTTATCGTTTTTTTTTTTTTTCGTGTTTTTTGAATAGTTGGAGGTTTCGTATCTTGTTGAGTGTTGAGATGAAAACGTTTACCAACTATATTGTTTGTGCTTTTACGTGACTGAAAGACCACACGCTACAGTTCACTTTTATTCAAGTTATGTTACCTTGCCGTGTCAGCTTTAGACGCTTGCAAACAACGGAAACCTTTTAGCGAAATGTTGGCTAATAAACACAGCATAAATTATTACCCTTGTGCACGTTATGAATACAATGTTTATTTTTATAGACAGACCAAAAATTAATTATATAAGAGAAGTGTACCAGATTTTCTAATTTTTCAAGTCTCAGCGAACTCTAATATTCATGATGGTGCTGTAGTCAAATTCATGCAGGGTTTAGGTGAACACAGCTACTAACCATACGAGGATTCACGCCAGTCCTTGCCAGAAGAGGCGTAAATACAGGACTGATGTGTTTGTCTGGAACCAGAATAATGCCATCACTTAGAGGCCCTGTTGCATAAGTGAGTGGGTACTCTCTCTCTCTCTCTCTCTCTCTCTCTCTCTCTCTCTCTCTCTCTCTCTCTCTCTCTCTCTCTCTCTCTCTCTCTCTCTCTCTCTCTCTCCTCTCTCTCTCTCTCTCTCTCTCTCTCTCTCATTCCAGTTTATAATTATAATTGACAACAGCAATCATCCACTAGATTATTTTATGAATACCAATACTTTCTATAGATATTTCAATGAGAAAACAAATTTATATTTACACCAATTGTAGTACGAGTAGACCATGTTCAATGTAAACACGAACATGCAAAATCACAACTCACTGTCCCTTTTTATTTATTTTTTTTCATGTACGTTATTATTTATATAAAGAAGAAACATTATTCCTCAAAAAAAATAAATAAGTAAATAAATGAATAAATAAATAACGATAGATTCATGTTTTATGAGACGCAAAAGAAAGAAAAAGCGAAATGGTGCTACTAAATGTATTCTCAGGTTCATAAACTGCTCTGATTACATAAGCTAATCAAAGTTAATATAATATCGCGGGAGAGAAACAGGTAAAATGAAAAGGAATTTGCACGTGTGGAAATGCAGATGTAAATGTGCATAAATTGGACCTTAAGGTATTCATAAAGAAATGAAAAGTATCGCGTGAATGCCAGATCAGGTACAGAGGAAGAAAAACACGTAGATAGACGACAAGAGAGAGAGAGAGACAGACAGACAGATAGATAGACAGACAGACAGACAGACAGACAGACAGACAGACAGACAGACAGACAGAGAGAGAGAGAGAGAGAGAGAGAGAGAGAGAGAGAGAGAGACAGACAGACAGGCAAACAGGTAAACAGAGACAGACAGATAGACAGACAGACAGGCAGGCAAGCAGACAAACAGACAGACAGACAGACAGACAGACAGGCAGGCAGACGTGGAGATATGTGGAGAAAAACAAGCGCCAAAAGCAAAGAGCTAATGACAGCAGCCATTCGCAAGACGAGAGAAGACAAACAGGTCCCTGGAGACGTCAATTCCTGTGAGGAGAAGGCAAGCACAAAGACAATATTTACCTCCCTCCTCCCTGCTTACCTCTCTCTCTCTCTCTCTCTCTCTCTCTCTCTCTCTCTCTCTCTCTCTCTCTCTCTCTCTCTCTCTCTCTCTGTCTCTCTCTCTCTCTCCCCCACCACCCTTCCTTATCGGTCCTTCCTTATCGGTCCTCCTCCATCCCTCCCTTGTTACCTTGTTTATCTCCTTATTTTTTGTCTCCTCTCAC
>NC_087177.1:4570000-4605000 GCF_035594125.1 Scylla paramamosain
TGGTAATTTCGGTTAGGTTAGTGACCTTAAGGAGGGAGACCAAGGGAAAGCTCAAGCACCCTACCGTTAGGTTAGGTTAAGCTAATTGGGTTAGGTTAGGATAGCATAGAAATTTCTCGTTTTCAAAATGTCATTTCTCATCCTTAGACTTTTTCAGGAATGCAAAAAATGCTTCATTTTGGCTTTTCCCACCCAAAAAAAAACCAAGCTTCCCCACAAGGTCCCCAAGCTTGCTGGGGAAAGGGGAACAGCAAAACAAGACAGGGTGTATTGTGTTAAACTGTAAATTTACCGAATGCTGGTACGACTACTTTTGTGAACCAAGGTCAAGTTGCAGTAACCTCAGTCCTGCAGAACCCAAAGGACGGTTTCTCTCTCTCTCTCTCTCTCTCTCTCTCTCTCTCTCTCTCTCTCTCTCTCTCTCTCTCTCTCTCTCTCTCTCTCTCTCTCTCTCTCTCTGTGTGTGTGTGTGTGTGTAAAATAGATGCATGTACATATTTAGATATTCGATATATTTTGATATTTTATTAGATGGCATACACTTACATATAATGAGGATAAAGAATATAATATGTGCATATTTACAAGTCGGGGCCACTGAGCCTAAACTCTTTATTGACCTGTGGTTTTGATATTTAGTGAATCGTCAATACGAGCGGACGGGTATTTTACCTGCAGCTTATCCATTATAATAATAGATACGTTGATCTAGCAAATATAAGTAAAACAGAATTATAATAATAGTAATAATATAATGATAATAATGATCATAATATTATAGTGATAATAATGATGTAATAATAATAATAATAATAATGATAATAATAATAATAATAATAATAATAATAATAATAATAATAAATAATAATAATTATTATTATAATAATATAGTTATGATAATATAGTAATACTATAATGATAATATAATAATAAACATTATATTATTGATAAGAACAATAATATAGATAGCAGGAACATTGAGGGCATTAATTATAATAATGATAATAATAATAATAATAATAATAATAATAATAATAATAATAATAATAATAATAGCAACAATAATGCAACAATAATAACAATGGTAATAACAGTGGCAACTACATTAATAACACTAATAAAACAAAAATGTTATGGTATCAATAAAATATTAGCAGCAGTTATATTGATAGCAACAACTGCATTAATAACCACTGTGTTAATAAAACATTATATAAGTCGTAGTAACAGTAATGTATCAGTGGTAACAACAACAACAATAATAATAATAATAATAATAATAATAATAATAATAATAATAATAATAATAGTAATTTTCTGCAACACTGCAAGAATACTATAAACAGGTGATCCCAAAGCGTTTATTTTCAAGAAAATAATTTGTGAAAGAAATAGCCAGCAGACTCCAGGATTTCAGAAACTCCCCCGTATTCAAACATAATAATGAAATATAACTAACCTTTTCGTTGCTAGAGAAATATTTACTTATATCCACCTAAAACATTTTTAGACACTTATTTATGTGCTATTCTCGTAAATACTTCTATAGCTTAGAAAAAAAAAATCTTTTTTTTCTCTTTCTGTATCTATGCAAGTATTTTTTACACTGCTCTCAATGCTATCAAAGCTAGCAGTGAAAATGTTAATTAATACTCCGAAGGTTTATCCAAAGTACGCTGATAAATATGCAAAGTGTGATAAATTACGTGCACAGTTATTAGCTTCTTGGAATATAAACATTCACTTGGTAGGATATTTGTTTGTGAAGATCATGTGCTTTGTATTCTGGTAAAAACGCTTAATGTGCACTCACTTTATACCACACATTGATCATTTACGAAAAAGGCTCTCCACCGACTGTAGGATTTCAGTTTGTAGGTGGAAAGGTGATTTCACGGTGTCGTTCGTGTCGTGCGCTTGGTGATCAGCGGTTCTCGTCGTGCCCACCTGAAGTAGCAGCACCAGATAAGTCAGGATGAATCCTCCCAGCTGTAGGAAAGAACGAAAAAGATTTGAAGATAGAAAACAAACTGAGACCAATAGTAGAAATAGTAATAGTCATGATGGTTACTGACAGAAAAGGAATACATGAGCTCCTGTGCACAGTAAAAAGGTATTGTTCAGGATTAAAGATAAATCCTTGAAATGTGTTATTGTGTAGCTGAATGTCGCTCACTGCTGGACATTATCAATTGCTATCGAAAGAAATCATCAAATGTCTTGCACAAGCCAAGCCAGATCACCCAGCAATTGAGACTTTCCTCAGCTCCTGTGCACTTTCGGGCGTAATTAAGTGCAGGGTGCCAGCGGCGTTAAGTCTGTGTCTTGTTACATATTAATGTGCGACGCAGAAAATAGTGAACGCCACTGCCAAGACTCTGCAGCGGACAGGGCAACGAACACGCGATGGACAGAGGGAGGCAGCGTGTGAGGACAGGAGTCAGAGATTCGTGTTCATACGAACTTATTATATTTCTTGAAATATTATCACGTTTTGAGTTAGTTAAATCCATTGCATATGTATATATTTTTCCAAAATATGCTGGCTTCTTTTACATATTTCATCGTTCTTATAATGAGGTAGGCTAACCAAACTTTATGGAACAAAATGCGAAAAATTCTCAAAACTTGAACCCCTGAGGTAAGGAAAAGGAAAGTTACATAAAACTGAGTCGATTCAAATGGTCTTGACACTCCCTCTTGTGAAGAAGTAAGCTTACTGAAAAAGTTATGTTTATGACAGGAAGATGATAAACAAATGTAGATATGAAGTAAAGATACTGCATGATTCTAATCGCAATGGGTGAAACAACAATGAAATCATACATGGTCGATGAACAAATATGAAATGTGTACAACTTTATATGACTAAAGACTGGCGTCGTTGAAGTAATATATTAGGTATATAATAACGTTAAATGAGTAGAGACGGGTCCTGTCCTTAGCACAAGAACAAGTGTTTGGACTGCCACGTGTAAGCCTGGTCGCTTCTTGCAGCTTCCCTTATTTCTTATGTTCTTATGTTTGTGTATGTGTGTGTAATAATCAATACAAGATATAGATGTCATTAAAGAAAATCTAAGAAATTTTTGACACAAGGCTGATCAATGACTGGAAATAGGAACCCTGCAGCCTCCAAGAAGGAATACTCACGGAGAGAACGACTTTATTCCCGAGGGAGAACAGCCCGCCGACCCTGAAGTCTGGGATTCGGTTGAGCGCTTCCCGCACCAACCCCAGCTGGCAGTGAGAAAATGTCAACCTCTGTCAATTCATGTTTACTGATCCTTTTCTATTTTTCACATTACGCACTCTACTCTCACTCAGTCTAACACATTAATCAGATGAAGTGTGTCGAGGCCAAGAAAAATGTTTGTGCATGTCACAACGAAACGAACGAAAGGTATCAAAAGGATAAGGAAAACCAGTAGAAATTTAACTAAAAGGGAAATTTACCGCTAAGAAAACTTTTTAGCTAGGTACCAAATGTTCTATTTAGCTTGATGTTCTTTCGATTCTCAATTTAACTTTATATCATCAGGGTGAGGCGTGATTTGCTATCACAAAGGAGGGGAACACAGCAACACAACTCTGTATGTTTAATGTGTCTGTGACTCACTTCTTTAAAAGATATCTTGAGTATGTCAATTTTTTTTCTCCTCCAGCTCTTCTGTTTCTAAATTCTGAGGACATTAGCGAGAGATGTGATCTCCAGTAGTTTTATCACGGAATAATTATGTATGCAGAACATATCCTTCCTGCGGCAGAAACGTAAGGAATACAGAACGCAGGTCTTGTCACTAGGAATTAACTGTGCTATCCTATTTTATTCTCACAGTGCCGCCATACTGCGACATGGCTCTGGATGGATTTCACATAAATTATTCACTTATTCAATGCAAATTCTAGAAATAAAGAGAAAGTACAGAGTGGGGACACAGCGAGAATGCAGCGCCAAGGTGAGAGGAGTGGCAGATGCACTAAAGGGACAAAGTTTAATAATCTGTGGGTGGATCTGGTTGCTTAAAAGATTCCGTCTCCTTACCTAAGGGACGAGTTTGCTAATTGACTTTCCTTTTATTAACTCATTACTTATCTTTCGTTGTTCAGTCTTTTGTCTCCCATACCACTATTCGTTACTACTCTCTTTACGTTAATACGGTAATTATATTATATTTTTCCTACATTTTAATTGTATGCTGTACTGGCTTGGCGAACTTGGGAGCCATACGTCTGTCATCTCTTAGCCTGAAGTCTCTGCAGGAATAATTATGCACACAAAATACTGATTATATTTCGGACAGCAGCATCTCGCCTCCCACGCATTATGGAATACTGAGAAATGTGTGTTCAGTATTCGTCCAGGAAGTGTTCGTCCTGTTATTGATTTGGGTCGTCGCCTTGCATCGCCAGCAGTATTCACCTAGAAATATTCGTAAGTAAAGGAAAAGCAAGAAATAAGAAAAAGAATAAGAGATTCACAGGAAAGACTTCCTGTGTAACTTCATAGGTGCTTTCCATCGTTTTTTTGTCAGGCGGGAAGGCAGCCAGAAACGGAGGAATGATTTTTTCTTTCGTTTTAAATAAAGAATAAAATTTAAAAGGTTTCTCCCAAGGTTATTTATAATTCCATGATTCTTTATTATTATTCCGCATGAAATGTCTCTTGAAAGGGGGTACAAAGACGTGACGTGTCTGTAGAAAGAAAGCACAACACACCTCTATTTTTTCATCATCTGGCCCCACCACAGAATCCTCAAGAATTGCATTGCTTGTAATGAATCCTGAAGCATGAGCCGGCGGACATAACATAATAGGTGACAGTCTTGGACCGCTCAAGGATATTTGCCGTTCCAACCGGCAGCTGCATAACGCTGTGCTGCTCCGTGGAGACTTGGAATAATTCTCGGCTCCCAGGTACAATACCCAGCTGCATTCTAACCTGTCTACAAGGGGTTGTTTCATAACGGATACTGGCGCTGGCGAGAGCAAGGCATTACATTTTCTCTTTTTCGTGTTTTTGAACGTTATTTCGACTCTAGCATTGCTGTCATATTCCTCTGAAAAAAAAAAAAAAAAAAGGAAAAAAGAAAGAAAAAAAAAAAAAATATATATATAATATATTATATATATATATATATATATATATATATATATATATATATATATATATATATATATATATATATATATATATATATATATATATATATATATATATATATATATAAACTTGATCTTGTCGGATTAATTCGTATGATGGTCTAGAGGCAGAGTTATTGCGATTTATATCAACTTCTACTTTTGCGAGACAAGATCATGGCGAAATGAAAACTTCAGATGACAATGCAAACTTTTTACTTAACTCAGATTTACTGGTGTCGCAAGTTTCTCTAATCTAAATTTTGATGAAAGAGCGTGAAGTGCAGCATGAAAGAATGTAGTAGGGACAAGGTTTGGATCCCTTCACCGACTTGTTTCACTCTTGAATCAAGTCCAGCATGGTCGTATTTCTAGTCTCGCACGCTGAGATAGATATGCTGTGCGTCAGTTATATACGATTCCAGTGTATATATATATATATATATATATATATATATATATATATATATATATATATATATATATATATATATATATATATATATATATATATATATATATATATATATATATATATATATATATATATATATATATATATAAACATTTATTTTTGCAAATAAATCATGAGCTCTGTCAAATAATTCGCGCACATGCAGCATTTCACCTCATGCTGAGAAATACATTCCTGGCAGCCCCCACAGTGTTTCTGAAATTTTCTCATGCATTACTAACCTGTGCTATGAGCGAGACACACGATACTCGAAGCTGTAGAGTGTTGAGGGTCAGGTCGACGCGTTCAGCCTTCAAAGGAAGTCCAGAGTTATGTTTTGATGCTGATCTTGTGGAGGATGTTGTGGCAACAGTGTTGAACAATGTCACGGTGACACACACACACACACACACACACACACACACACACACACACACACACACACACACACACACACACACACACACACACACACACACACACTACGCTATATTTTACACTTCTACAACACACCATACTATATCTCTTTTCATCTCCCTCTTATGACTCACACTCTTGTGTATTCAGAGAGTCATACATGGCACCGTCTTGGTCAACTCATCGCAAGAGTGAAACCAAGCAAAAAAAAAAATAAATAAATAGATAAAATAAAATAAAATAAAATAAAATAAAATGAATAAATAAATAAATAAATAAAAATCAAGGAAATGGAGCTGCCTCAGCGCCTTACCTGCATCCTCAGCTCTTCCGGGGAACGACAGATCGCCAACGTCAGCAGGAGGGGCGAAAAAATACCCACAATGGCCAAAAGCGGAGTGTTCTGGACGAAATTTCCCTTGAAGCTCTCGTAGATGGAGTAGATGATGAAGATGGAAAAGGTGAACGTGGTGATGCAGAGAGGCAAGCCCATGTATGAGATCAAGTCCTCCTTGATCTCTCCCAGCTAGAGGAAATCAGAGAAAACTTCCCTTAATTGAATATTCATCTGTGTGGGTCTTGTCTGAACACTTGAACGTTAAATTAATCAAAGACTTCCAGACAGCAAAGAGCAACATGCGATGATATTAATTTGTATTTCCTTTCAAATATTAACGACAAAAAAATAGGTAATGTATATCTCTTCAATACTGTAGCACTGTTATAATTGCACTGGCCTGCCTTTCGTTATTGGCGGTTTGCTACCATTGTGCCTGTGTTTGTGTACGAGAAGTTACACACAGTTTAAAAAGTAGTAATAGCTGTTATTGGTCTAATTATAATAATAGCTCTACTATTTCCAAGAATAGTACGAATAAAACTATTAATCCAAGTAACGTGATAATGCTACTATTACTGTCGCGATTTTTATATGAGAAATGCAACGGACACTGATGACACGTCCGAATACTTCAAAGCAAGGAATTATAAGTCAGTCATTGAATTAGTCATGGTCAAGCCGTCAGTCATGATACTCACACGGAAGAAGGCTTCGCCCAGGATGTACACCTCCATAGGACACTGCCGCCTATTCTCCTCGTCCTCCTTCTCTTTCTTGTCTTCATTTAAAAGTCCATTGACTTCAGACACCTCATGACTGGAGAAGGAAAACAAAAGACCTCCCGTCTCGCTAATACCACTCATCATGCTTCTGTTACTGACGCGGGACAAAACTGTGCCCTCTCCTAAAGCGGCTGTGAGAAAGCGACTCATTTCATACCCTAAGAGTCTACTTACTGTTCTGTACAACACGACCACCAGGAATATGGACAAAGAGGCCATGTTCATCAGAAAGCAAATAGGGATGCCAATCATGATCTCCATGAGAGATGATTTAGTGTACATTAACAACTGAGAGAAAACACCCAGAAAGAAAAGAAGTGACATAGAGAGCGCGATGGGATCTGTGAGGAACATCTTAGGGCGTCTCATTTTCATTGCCTGAGATGATGGGTGTTCGCGCTGCCAATTGATGAAGAAGGAATCGAGATCGACCAGTTTGCCGCATAGGCGAGCCAGCGTGGGACTCTTGTAGCAGAGCACCATCAAGAAGTACACAGAGAGCAAAGGGACGCCCATGTTGACAATGTGCGCCACAATCCCTGCAACGTCACGTGGCTTTCCTTGGAAAACCAGGGTAAAGACGACTAAGAAAACGACGCCAGCGTGAAAGAGTCGAAGGAACCCCGCCAACAAAAGCAGCTTCCATCGTCTTGAATAAGTGGTGTTCCTGACGTCTTGCTCCAGCCAGGTGAGCATCCCAGTGATCCGCAAACCGCACAGCAAAGGCCGCAGGTAGTGCAGGTGGTCAACATAAACATCGAGAGCTTGATGGTTTCCAGTCCCTGCTGCTGTGTGCTTTGTCTCCGTGCCGCCGTTCTCCTCCTCCTCCAGTGAATACTTTCTTGCAGTACACTTATCTCCGCCTCTCCCTCCTTTTTTCAATATCTTCATGGACAAGTTCATGTTGCTGCTTGTGCCCCTGTGCTACCCTGCGGCGGCTGCGGGATGGATGCGGGACTGCAGTGGTCCTGGTGGTGGGTTATGGAATTAATAATTGATACTGCCTTCGGACGTGTTTTATTATTCACCGGTTTGTCAAATATCCGCAAGGACGTGCACAGTGGAGGGGACAAATATAAAGATTGGCTACCCGGAAGCAAAATAGAGAAATGCCCTCACGTACAAAATAAAACCCCTCATCGATCAGGGAGTAATGCTTTGTGATCGTATGTACCAGAATTGAATCCTCTTTGCCTCCCCCACGAGACGACAGGATTTCATCAGGATTTCCCATACGCTTGTCATACATGTGTGTAAAGTATCTAATATGGTGTCGGTGGTGACAGTGGGCAGAGGCTTAATGGTGATGCGTTGAAGTATTTAGCGGATGAATGCCTCACACATGCACGCGTGGCCTCAGTAACTGTGGCTTTGTTTGAGATACAAATAACCGTGAAGTGTGATTAGTGACAGGACACACACACACACACACACACACACTCTCTCTCTCTCTCTCTCTCTCTCCTCTCTCTCTCTCCTCTCCTCTCTCTCTCTCTCCTCTCTCTCTCTCCTCCTCTCTCTCTCTCTCTCCACTCTCTCTCTCTCTCTCTAAAGTGGATCTAATTAAAAATCTGTGTCTGGTATCTGGCCGGGACATCACTGTACTAGTAGCGCACAACAATTAGGAATGTGGATTAGCGGCGGGCTAGTAATGGCGGGTGCAACGAACTGGTGACGTGGCTACTTGAATGCAGGAGAGAGAGAGAGAGAGAGAGAGACCGAAGAGAGAGAGAGAGAGAGAGAGAGAGAGAGAGAGGGAGAGGACTCATGATGAGGCTGCAACTTGATTGATAATCATGACGGGCGGCAACACAAGTGAGCGTAGTCAGTAGTGAGAGTTATGAGAGTGGACTGCCTGCTGGACTTGAACTCAATCTCTTTTTCCTTCTTTTTTTTCTTTTTTTTTTTTATCCAATGCGGAAACAACTTCAGTGCAATTTTCGAAGTTGGGACCAGTTGAGCCATGAACATCCGCCTCGTCTCTTTCCTCCCAACCCTTTGACCTCCGCACAGGGTGGCAGGCTGTGCGCGAGCCCGCCTCTCAGCAGTGCTCGTAAAACACTAATAACGAGGAAAGACAAGCAGTAGAAAGTTTCGCAATGTTTACTATTTCTTGGCACACTATTGTTTCACCATTCTATACCTCTTCCCTCCCTCCTCTGAACACTCGCCGCCGGGACTCCACTCAGGGATCCCCACAACAAGCTGAGCACCAGTGTGAGGAGGGTCGGCGCGTCCCCTTTTAGCACTGGTCTCCACCAGTAAACTGCAGGTCACAGCAGCCTGCACACTTGTCACGCCCTGGTAGCCACGCCCGTTCCAGCACCACCCCAAACCCACCTCTCTCGTCCCCTCCTCTTCATGCCTAACATCGCCTCTCTTCTCGTGTTTGCTCAGGTAATGGAGCCAGACGGGTGGGGCGGACAGACCACAAGTGACTCTCTACTTGAGTATCATCAATTAATCTGCTGACCTTGACAAGTGTTTGCGCACAACATAACCACTCAGTTCTCCCTCTACACCGAGACTTCTAACAAGTGCCGTTTAAGCTTCGAGTTAGCATACTGTTCAATGTTCAGGTGACTTCCTACTATTTTCCTCGAGGCCCATCGTCACCTTGTATGTCCACAAACTGCGGGGAAATGTACTGCTTCGCCCAAATTTTTTAGGTAAATTTGTGTGTGTGTGTGTGTGTGTGTGTGTGTGCGTGTGTGTGTGTGTCCGTATCTTGTGTGTTATTTATACCATAAGAGGAGTGGGATGGAGAAGAACAAAATTGAAGAGAGAGAGGAAGGAAACGGGATGGTATGAGGTGAAAGAGAGCGAGCGAGCGAGAGAGAGAGAGAGAGAGAGAGAGAGAGAGAGAGAGAGAGAGAGAGAGAGAGAGAGAGAGAGAGAGAGAGAGAGAGGAGGCATGATAAGTGAACAAGGAAAGGGGACTGGAGGCTGAAAAGTGAATGCACATTTTTATGTGTGTGTGTGTGTGTGTGTGTGTGTGTGTGTGTGTGTGTGTGTGTGTGTGTGTGGTTTTAATCACATATTTATTACACATGTGTACATATGAATTCTCTCTCTCTCTCTCTCTCTCTCTCTCTCTCTCTCTCTCTCTCTCTCTCTCTCTCTCTCTCTCTCTCTCTCTCTCTCTCTCTCTCTCTCTCTCTCTCTCTCTCTCTCTCTCTGCCCCATGTATCGTGCTGTAAAAAATAATATAGTTTATGTATCCGCTATATTATGTGCCTTGAAATGGACGCAAACAGACTCTTAATATACAAAACATAATGTTACAGGTTCCTACTCGTTCACTGCACACACACACACACACACACACACACACACACACACACACACACACACACACACACACACACACACACACACACACACACACACACACACACACACACTTATGCTAAGGTAACATAACCCTCATCACCACTCCTCATGGTGTGTGGGTAAAGGCAGCAAGAGAAGGCTGAGTGGTGTAGGTGACGGGAGAGAGAGAGAGAGAGAGAGAGAGAGAGAGAGAGAGAGAGAAGGGGGCGGAGGAGGGATGCTGGCGGAAGCTTCGTTTTCACTCTGTTAGATTACGGAAGGTTTTCTTTTTCGTGGATTTAGTGCTGAGGAAAGGGTATAGTTTTACATCAGGAAGAAGGAAGCATATCTCAGCGCCGTGAAGAGTGACTGGAATAACTTTAGATGTATCGCTTGCTTTGCCTTTACCTTGTTACTGGTTCACCCGAGCAGATAGGAAACCCAACGCCAGGCGGGATGTAGTTGCGCGTATGTTGGTGCCACGTCGAAGCGTCCATGATTAGATAAGGAGTTTTTAATTTTAGCACCGATGAGAAGCCTTCGTACTTTTTTTTTTTTTTTTTTTTGTATGAGATTTCTGTGTCACTTGAACTCAAGGCCACTAAGTGTATTGGGTGATTCTCTCCTCTCTCTCTCTCTCTCTCTCTCTCTCTCTCTCTCTCTCTCTCTCTCTCTCTCTCTCTCTCTCTCTCTCTCTCTCTCTCTCTCTCTCTCTCTCATAATATCCGTGGTTTTATGCACTTCCATTTTTAGTTTGTATTAATTGACCTGCCCTTCCCTTCAATATTTACCTGTCTATTATATTTTTACTCTAATAGAAACAGTTCAGTGAAGGCGCACTTAGCTGTTGAATGAGGCCAGAGTACTGTGTGTTGGTTTTTTGTCTCCTACGTATATTAGTATAATCTGTTTTTTTTTTTTTCATATTTTCTCTTGACAGTAATGTGTAGATCAGCATATGGTCAGGAGAGACTTATATGTAAGACAAGATTTATATAGAAGACAAGACAGCTGGGGGACTAGTAAAACAGTAGGCGAGCATAAGAACCGAGTCTTTCCCGTGCAGACCTCAAATGTTCCGAGAAGGGAAACAAGGCTACTTAAAATACAGTACGTTGTCAGAAAACATGGCAGGAGGAAGTATAGTTATGATTTGTGAACTTTGTTGCGTGTTATTTTGCCGTCGTAAATTTTCCTGTGATATAACCGCACAGGATAAGGTTCAGAAATTATTATGGAACAGGGACGGTTAGGAAAGCCGAGAGAGAGAGAGAGAGAGAGAGAGAGAGAGAGAGAGAGAGAGAGAGAGAGAGAGAGAGAGAGAGAGAGACTGTATATATATAAGACAGGAAGACAGGAGGCGTGGCAGGTAGAAATTGCTGCGAAGAGAATTGTCATAAATTATAAAGTTGGTGGAGCATTAATTCGCGGCGTGGAGTCGGCAGTCTGGGGATGGTGTGACACGGTTGAATAATGGCGGCTACTCAAATATGAGACTTCCCTCCCTCTCGAGGATTTTGTGTCGTGTTATCATTTCCTTTTTCTATTATTATCCAATGACTACCTCTCTCCAACTCCCCAATGTTGTGTTCCTGTTTATTTATATTAGTGTGCTCCCTATCCCTTACATGTTATAACCGGTGTTCCATTATTCCTTTATTCGTGAACCACGTTGCTATCATTTAGTGTTGTGGTGTTAAATGTAAATCATATATCATCCATGCGCTCAGTCCACCTTCGTAAATGGGATATAAAAAAAATGTCCAAAATTATGTAATCTGTGTTGTACAATGGTGTGTTAGAGACAAGATTCTAAATAGGAAGACGAATTTAGTATTATATCGTGTTTGACTTCTGACCTTACTATTTATTGATAAAGAACGAGAACCGGGTAATTTTTAGTGTCATAAAAATCCAGAATTTTCCACAATGAACTAAGCAAAATGTTAACACGGTGGTGATTCTTTTCCTCTATAATGAATGGTCTTCATGCATCTCTTTCTGACATACGAGTACTTTAGCTGAATTAATAAATCGTGCTAAATCACCTGTCATGAAGATAAGAGTTCTCTACCTCGCCTCCGTCAATATTTCTGACTCGGATGTCAGATTTATGCAAAAAACATTGTGTTAATGTCAGATATACCCTTCTCGTGTACAAATTACGCTTCTGAATAGGATGTAAAGAAGCATTATTTGTCTCATCGAATCCTCTGCTTAAGTCAACTGCACTCAGTCTCTCATAGGCCAGGGTACACAAGTGTGCCTGTATGCGTAGGCGTGGGTGGGATGATAGATGAAGTACGTACATACCGACACTTTTACGTGTATCCTTGATGTGTGAGTGTTTGCATCAATACAGTGCTGCTCTCTCTCTCTCTCTCTCTCTCTCTCTCTCTCTCTCTCTCTCTCTCTCTCTCTCTCTCTCTCTCTCTCTGATCTTCCAGTAATTGCATCCCTATTAATAATTGTGCAATTAAATTCCGTGTAACCAACTTGGCGAGCTTTTAGTACTAGCATGTATCTCGAGTTCCCTCATTACACGGTACGCGTACAGTTATTTCTACGTGAAATCGAAGTGTTTTTTTTTCCCCACAGTTACATTGCCGCGAGACGTTCGGGAGTAATTATCACAGTGCGTGAAGTGCAACAGTTAGGTGGTCTGGCAACTGACGGATGGAGAAAGTTGTCTATCAAAAGTTGTAATGACTTGCAGTTGAATGCCAATTAATGAGAAGTATTGAGAACTACTGTTATTGATGAGGCTTTGTTTTGAATACCAGCCTACCTGCTCCCTCTCCGTCACACAGGGTACCTTCCGCACGTTACGTCATATCAGTCCCAGTCATCTCGTATCTTAAGTTTGTACAATATAGTGATTTGTGACAGGAAACTTGATGCTTTAGCTATTAATTCATTTTTCCTTGTGTGTGTGTGTGTGTGTGTGTGTGTGTGTGTGTGTGTGTGTGACTGAGTGAATGTAAGTGAGGATAAAGTTTTTCTCCAAGTAATAGAGCATTTTTCATAAAAGCTCAAAATATTAATGTTAAAGTCAGCCGTAATGTAAGCAGGTATCCTAGATGGTATGTAAATATGATAATTTGATTAATATATGATCAAAAAAATAAACCTTCAATGTTAGAATTAAGAGCCTGTAAATCATACCTATTATAACTTTGCGTGGCGTGGTTATTTGCGAGAGTAATGATTCTATGTGATGCAATAGTAGAGATAAATCATTCTACATCTACATGCTTGAAATATTTTTGCATCAGTAGAATGTAACACCTGCGCCTTGTATGTTCTTGTTATTGAAGTACTTACTATATATCCCAGTGGAATAATATCTACAGATGACATTAAGACGGATCTCTGAAAAGCCTTATGCCTCTTTATTCATATTTGTTACATTAATACACTGGTCAACATTACAGTCTACGTAAAGTGGTACACTATCAGTCTTAAAAACATGTAAATTTAGACAGGAATGTTTATGATTACCCGTTTTGATTGCAACACACACACAAAAAAAAAAAAAAAATACCATTTTAAGTTACAATCATTAGGGATCTTTTTTTTTTCTTTTTAGTGACATGATCGTGATATTTGAAAGGAGTTTATATAAGATTATCTAATGTACAGATTGTAAAGAAAAAATTTGCTTTACATTATCGAGAGAGAAAGAGAGAGAGAGAGAGAGAGAGAGAGAGAGAGAGAGAGAGAGAGAGAGAGAGAGAGAGAGAGAGAGCTTGCTTACAGGAAAATCAAAACTGTAATTATAGCCCGTGAATAATTAGTAAAAGTTTTGCTGGCGTCCATCACATGTTTTCTCCAAATGATGGATACTGAAAACTTTCATTCCTCATAAAGAAAAAGATAAAAACCATCACGTTAGTAATGTACTTGACTACTTGACCAGTGACGCTGCTGATTACTGACCTCATCTGAACTACTGAAGGAAGTACGAGTCTTCATCCATCTAACGACTTTGTTTATAGACATCATTACCTAACTGAAGAGCCGTATCTTGGACGTCGGCGACTAAGGAACGCCATCCCTCCCGCTCTATCCCTCTTAATAAATCATGTGTCCTTCCCGTTGCCTACAGTATGTCGTTCCAATTAGTGCAGGTATTTCTCTCGTTATCTCCCTGTGTCTCTTTTCCCAGTACTTTTCTCCAGTACTCCTCTTATCACATGGCCTAGAGATGATAACTGCCTTGTTCTCAGGGGCGTTCTGTTCATCCGCACTCTTATTAGTACTTTGTTGTCGGTTACGCACCCCGTCCATGATCACTTCTGCAAAACATGTGCATTCAGAGATATTTCATTCTGGCAGACTCACACGTCCTCTTATCGTCATATTATTATTCAAGTCACTGCTAAACCGGCGCGCCAGTCCCCGCTAGTCAAGGATCCGAGCCACCACTTCTGCAAGCCGCGATTCACACAGACACACACACACACACACACAAAAAAAAAAAAAAAAAAAAAAAGATCTCCACAGGGACGAAAGTCAGTGACGAGTGTACTGCCGCTCTTGGCAAGGCACGGGAAGGGCGTCCCTTTCTTCTGAGGAACCCCGAAAAGGCTCATTTATATGAGAGAGAGAGAGAGAGAGAGAGAGAGAGAGAGAGAGAGAGAGAGAGGAGAGAGAGAGAGAGAGAGAGGAGAGAGAGAGAGAGAGACGGAATAGACAGACAGCCCAGTCTCGTAAATTCCCCACGCAGCCCCGGAGGAAATCCAGCTGAGAAAATTGCACGCATGTAATTTGAATATAATTGTAGGAGAGTGTTATTTCCCAAGTGATGTGAGTTATACTTGAGCGGAATTTCACTTCTTTCCCGAGTTGACGCCTGCCCAGGGAGGGAGAGGAAAGGAGAAAGGGAACTAGTGAGGAGGAGGGAGGAAGGGAGAGACGGACGGTTTTTTCTTCTTCTTCTTTCTTCTACTTCTTTTGCTTTGAAGATTCATGAATGTTTCACGGATTTGGTGAACTTTCTGCGCTCCTCTGAAGTCACAGTTTCCGTGCTTGCTTTTATCGTTCCTTTTTCTGACAATATGGTGGTTATGGTGCGCATAAATCACTGTTCTCTATCGCTACTTCGATAATGATATGTACTACGTTTGTTGTTTTTTCCTTGGTTTTGTTATGGTGTTTTTTTTTTCATGCTATAAGAGTGGGGTTTTTTTTATCCTAAAAACTCTCAGACATACTATGTACTTTAGTCAACCTTTACTTTAATAAGCATACTACGATAATTTCATTGCTTATCTTTTCGCATTCCTTCTGTTCTTCTTCTCCTTCTATTATACTGTCGTTCATTCTTTCTTTTCTCCTTCAGATCTTCTTGACGTCGAACGTTCACTTTTCCCCAAGCGGTCTCATCCCCCCTAACAAAAAATCATTGTTCTTTGCTTCTCAGGTTTCTTCAGGCTTTGCTTTATTAATCATCCCCGTCCGTGCGACACGAACAAGAGAAAAAAGTGTTTCTTGATCCCAAAGTTTACAGTTTCTCTCAATATCCCGGGGCGGCGCACCCGAGGGAGCCAATTTTAAGACGAAAGAAAATTTTATTTGGTGACCCTCCTCGAGACATCGGCTCCGGGTATCAAGGAAAAGATTCGAGGGTTCGCGAACTAAAAATGCAGAATGTGATATATATATATATATATATATATATATATATATATATATATATATATATATATATATATATATATATATATATATATATATATATATATATATATATATATATATATATATATATATATATATATATATATATATATATATATATATATAGACACACACACACACACACATACACACACAGAGAGAGAGAGAGAGAGAAAACATGGTAATTCAAAGCACACACAATGCAGGAAGGAGTTTAGTTAGTATTCGGGTTGACAGCCACTTAAGTTACTTAGTATTAAGACCTGGCCAGCTCCAGTCAACTAAAAGGACCCAAGCTATCTGCATCTCTCTCTCTCTCTCTCTCTCTCTCTCTCTCTCTCTCTCTCTCTCTCTCTCTCTCTCTCTCTCTCTCTCTCTCTCTCTCTCTCATATTTAACCCTTCGCTTTTTATTCACATAAGAATTAATAATAAATAACCTGTGAATTTCAGGCAAATTTACAAAGATATTACCATGATTATTATTTTTTTAGGGGGCAGGTGAAGTACTGAGGCGGAGAATATTCAGCAAATAATTTCCAAAATATGTACGTTCATTCGCCTGGAAATTAATCTGCATTATATTTTCATACTTATTTAGAATGCCTGATAGCTTTCGAAAGTTCATTGGGGTTCAGTGGTGATGGGATCATAATAAAAATGATATGTATATGCCTTTCAGTATTCTCAATCAGTTTAATGGACCTTGAAACTGACACGCAGAGATGACCAATTAAATATATCCGTCAATAGCACATGTTTAATTATGTGTTAAAAATAAAAGAAAGAAAACGGTTTTAATGATGAAAGATGAGATGGCTATTCATAAGAACATAAGAAATAAGGGAAGCTGCAAGAAGCGACCAGGCTTACACGTGGCAGTCCCTGTATGAAATATACCTACCTATTTCCACCTATCATCCTCATCCATAAACCCGTATAATCTTCTCTTAAAGCTCCCTAATGTCTTAGCACAAACAACATGATTACTGAGTCCGTTCCACTCATCTACCACTCTATTTGAGAACCAATTTCTTCCTATCTCTTTCTTAAACCTAAATTTTTCAAGCTTGAACCCGTTATTTCTTGTTCTACGCCTTGAACCCGTTATTTCTTGTTCTACGCCTTGAACCCGTTATTTCTTGTTCTATCCTGGTTGCTGATCCTAAGAATTTTGCTTATATCCCCCTTGTTATAACCCTTACACCACTTAAAGACTTCTATCAGGTCCCCTCTTAACCAACGTCTCTCTATAAGGAATGTAAATGTAAATGTAAATTCATTCTCTAGGAAATAAGCTTCAGGAAATCTTGAATGCAGTCAGGATACAGAAATAACCTCCCGTTAATTCATGGGGTAATGGTGCTGGTAATACATAAATTAAACACACAATCCAATGTCAAAAAAAACTGCCGCAGATAATCCAAGACCCTCCCGAGAGAAAAAAAATAAGATGAACTCTCCTTATGGTTTTCTATATATAGTTAGTTCCTCAGCACAAATTGTATGTAAACTATAGAACTTCCTTTCTGCTTCTGTATTCCTCCCTACCTCTGTGTTCAACTCTTTCAGGAGGGAGGATTCAAGACACTTCTCCGTTAAGGATGAATATTCCCTATTAGCTCTATGTATGGACTGGCACCTCACTGGACTTTTTTCTTCTTCTTCTTCTCTTTTTACCTTTTTGTAGGCCATGGTCAGAACGCCTCCTACATAGAAAAATAGTAAATAAAGACATGTATTCGGTGAAATGAAAACGCAAAGAATCCAAGATGGTTCTCGCGAAAAATCAAATTGAACATACTGTCCTTATTTCTCGTGGGAGTAGTACAAGGTAGATAACAGGTATAGCAAAGACGGCTTGCTGATGCATTCTCTGTCGCAAAAACTCTAAGCCGTTAATTCCTTGGGGTCAGACTGGTGATACGTGACTTTCAGGACTGCAGCGGGCGGTCTGGCAGCCGAGATTGTCCTTCGCTGGGCTACTAAAAGATTTATTTCGTAGCTTGCTCCTAATTTCCCTCAGGTAACTCTTTTTTACGCTTCTGTGAGATTTTTAGCTGTTAGTAGATGGACGTTTTCAATGTATGTGTGTGTGTGTGTGTGTGTGTGTGTGTGTGTGTGTGTGTGTGTGTGTGTGTGTGTGTGTGTGTGTGTTTGACTTGGCTTTTACAAAACACACATCGGCACACTTTGAAATCCAACAAGTTTTTCTTTTCCTTTTTTTTCCTTTCTTTATTGCTTTACTCTTCGTTGCGCAGTATATCGTCTTTCAGTTCTCTCTCTCTCTCTCTCTCTCTCTCTCTCTCTCTCTCTCTCTCTCTCTCTCTCTCTCTCTCTCTCTCTCTCTCTCTCTCTCTCTCTCTCTCTCTCTCTCTCTCTCTCTCTCGACCTTCTTTCCTTGCCCTCACGCCCCGCCCCACTTCGTGACGCCTCCATGTGAGTTGCTGAAGAGCCCTTCAAGACCTAGGATTTGGCTATCTCTAGGACGCGCCAATTCAACTTTTTCTCCTCTCCTCCAAGTTCGGGTCCTCAGTCCATCCTTTCCACGCAGACTAGCATTCTCTCCTCCTCCTCTTCCTCCTCCTCCTCCTCTTCCTGTTCCTGTTCCTCTTTCTCTCGTTTTACCTCTTCACCTTTTTCACTTCTTTTTCATCATTATGTTTGTCAGTTCTTTCTCTTTTGTTTTGTTTTGTTTTGTTTTTTCTTTTTTCTTATTCGTATTTCTCGTCTCTGGTCTTCAGTTTTCTTTTTCTGGTTTTTATTTATTTTTTTTCTTGCTTGATGTCTATCTGATATTTTTTTTGTTTTTTTGTATTTTCCTTATCCTTTTTCTTTATCTTTCTTTCCTTATTGTTGGTCTCTTTTTGGCTCGTGTTTTATCTTTTTTTTCCGTGAGATTATCAGTTTTTCTCCTCCTCCTCCTCCTCCTCCTCCTCCTCCTCCTCCAATGCCAACACTGTAATTCTTCTCATGATACACAAAATTATATCTTTTTCTGTCAGAACAAATTGTGCATCATACACTTTTTTATATTCTTTTCTTCCAGTTCCCTTTGGGTTTTCATGTTTATTTCCACAACTTGTTTGCGAAAATAGCAACGAAATCATCCGGCTTTTTATCTTGTCCGGATGTGGTTTTATTTATTATTATTATTTATTTATTTTTTTTTTCACATCTGCAGTATTAGGAGTTTGCATTATTACTTTACTTTCTATATGTAGTTTATGTAGGAGTTTATGGTAAGTGTCCATGAGGTGAAGATGGCATATATTAATAAAAGTAATTGCCTGTGTATTAACTTTGCAAGTAGATTTTGCAGTTTTTATCACCCTTTTGTAATATGTAGTTTTGAACACGTGTTTGTTATCTTTGTTTTTTTTTTTAAGTAGAAACAATTATATAGATGATATGGGCATGTTTTTTTAATGGATTTATAACTTTCCAATAAAGGACAAAAGAAATATTATAGACGCATTGTTTCATATGAATTTCAAGTAATATTTCATCTTAATGGAGGGCTTTCCTATCCAGAGATATCATTTGGTCAAAACGAGTTATAATTCATCTCGTTAAGTCTGCGTTGGTATCTTCACTTGACTTGTGTTCTGTTGCGCACAAACTACAAATTACTGACTTATGGAAGAAAGAAACCTTAGAATAAGTGAAACTCAGGTGCTGGACAAGGGTAGATTTTGTGTGAAAATAAGGAGGAATGAGTCCCACACCCTCCATACTTTGTGGCGACTCGTGTTTGTTATTCACAGCGACCCTTTCCCTCGGCGGTGGCATTTTGCGTTTAGAAAATTCAAACCCACATACCTCGTGTTTGGAGGTCTGTGTGAAGCGAGACTGGTGTACTGCCCTCCAAGTGGTGGTCAAGGGGGCCGGAATTTCATTTATCCCGGAATTTCTGTGGGGGAATAAGTGAGTATTCTGAGCTGCCTAGGGTCTGTTTTGACCTGTCAGTGGGTGATGAGGGAATAAAAAGATGGTGAGAACACGCGTAGCTGCATCACCTTCCTGTATTCATGGTTCGGATTGAGAAGACCACTTTCTGTCGGCTTAAACTTTGTACGAAAAATCTGTCAGGGAAATGTGATGTGATTTTTTAAGTGTATAACCATCGTGGGAGAAAAGAGCTTCAGCAATGCGGTATTCCAGTTTTGGCAGCCAAGTATCGCAAAATCATATTATTTTGTTCACATGCCAAAAGCCACACGCAATTTGTTACAACAGTTTTATCTGCTCACACCGAGGACACTTAAAATGTTTTTGGTTTCGAATATGAGTATAAATCAGTTATTTTACATCACTAGGATCTCCATTACCAGACTCACTTCACAGCTTGAATTATACAAACGTCTCTCCTTTATGAACTTTCCCTCTTAGTTTAGTATGATATAAAATAATGAAGTAAAGACCAAAAGTTTGTTTCCAGCATATCGTTGGAGTATGATATATTTATCTCTGACCCCTGGAGGTGGAAGATAAAAACACTACTTTTTTTCTGGCTTTCCAGGAGTGTCGAGGGAGTGCGATCTGTAAAGGTTACTGGTCTTTATATTTTAGGAATCGCAGAGAATCAGAGTGGACGCTTCCGATGTGCTCTCTAAGGATATGAGTGTGAATAGATAAGTAGATGAAAGAAAGGAACAAAGAAAAGAAGGAAGGAAGAAACAAAACAAACAAACGAAGAACATGAAAAATGAAAAAGAAAAGAAAACATGAAAACAAGAGGGGAAGAGAAAGAAACTTACCTATTATTTTAATGCTGAAGTAAAAACTTTCTTCAAAATAATACAGATGTTGAGTTTTGAAAAGTGCTTATAGAACTGATAGACATTGGTAATGAAAGGTATAATATTTCCTTTTTTTCTTTGCGCATGGAAACTGTGGACATACTTAGAGTTATGTAGATGTTTTAAGTATTAAGTTGCAGAACGAAAGAAAAAAAAAACTGACATGGATGAACGGAACTCTGTACAAATGTTTTCTTCCCTCCATAACTTGATGAAAAATACATTTAAACTAAAACTTCCAGCTGAGCAGATAAAAGTTATATTGTTTCAAGTGAACCTTAATGGCAAAGTGACACCGATGAGTGGCACTGGAGAGGAAAGGGCAGAGGGGAGATAGTGGGAGGGAAGGAAGGAGAGAAAGCCGAGTTGTGGTCGAGGGAAGAGGGGTAAAAGGAGGGCGAAGGGGAAAAAGAGAGAAGTGGGGAGAAGGAAGAAGAAGAGGAGGAGGGTTCAGTGGTACGGAAGAGTAGAGGAGGAGGAAGAGGAGGAGGAGGAGGACGCTCAGGGGGACGGTAGGGGACAGAAGGCTCACTTTCGTCTCCACTCACGGAAACTCAGTGTCAGGAAAGTTCGTAGCGACGCCAACTCGGCCCGTGTGTCCCTAAAAAAGCCGAGACGGTCACCAAAGTTGTTTACAAAGAGGAGATGGGAAAAGGAGGAGGACGACGAAGAGGAGGAGGAGAGGGAAACGACGAATAGGAGAGGAAGAGTGATGAAAGGAGAGAGAGAGAGAGAGAGAGACCGAAAAGACCCGGTTCAGAGAAATGGATAGAAGTTACAAAAAAAAGTTTCACTGAATGGAGGGAGGAGTAGAAGAAAGAAGAATGGGAGGAGCAGAACTGAGCACTGGTCGGGCAACGTCGAGGGGAAGAGAAGAAAAAAAAAAGTAGAACGAGAAAGAAAAGTGAAAAAATAAACATCAAAAGAGGGGATCAAACACGAACAGCACGTACAGTATTAGTGAATATAAATGAAAAACAAAATGAAGGAAAGTCTATGTAATAAGAAAAGAAGTAGGGCACTTAAAGCAGAACACTACAGAACTGCTACTAATTACTAGGCAGGAGGAGGAGGAGGAGGAGGGGGAGGAGGAGCAGGAGAGGTAGGAAGAGGGGGAGGAGCAACAGGGGGGAGAGTTTGGAGGGATTTCTGTTATGGTTGGAAAGGAGTGTGTTTCGGTGTTCATGATGCGGTACAGATAATAACCATTAGACACTCCAGCGTGATGGTTTGGGAAAATTATTGTGAAGGACTAATTATATTCTTATTATGTGTATGTAGAGTGATATTACAGTTCGTCGCGAATGATTGCAAAGTGAAGGTTAATGTTGTTTTCTTCACACACACACACACACACACACACACACCCTTCCTTCCATCCTCTTCTGCTTCTTCTCATCCTCCTCCTTTTACTCCTTTTCATCCTCCATTGCTCCTCATCTCTCTTTTCCTCCCCCTCAGCTCATCTCTTCACATAATAAGAAAAGCATTCAATTATGATATGGATTCAGTTACCTTGCTGTAATTCCCTATTTCCATCCGCCTTCCCTATCCTAGTTACCTCCCTTCAATATTCGCCCCTCCTCCCCTCTTTCCTTCGTCGTTATCTCCCACAGACAGACACGAAAGTTAAGCTGTCGTATATTTTCTCTCTCTCTCTCTCTCTCTCTCTCTCTCTCTCTCTCCGCCCCGACAATGGAACGTTCGGCCTAATTGTGATTCGGTTTGGCAAGCCGAACATGGTTTTGGTGAGAATTAGAGCTCACCTCACTGTTTCAGTAATGGTGTTGCTGGTAGCTGTAAAAGTAGCAATAATAGTAGTAGTAGTAGTAGTAGTAGTAGTAGTAGTAGTAGTAGTAGTAGCAGCAAGAGTAGTAGTAATAATAGTAGTAGTAGTAGCAGCAGTAGTAGTGGTGGTGGTGCTGTTAGTAGTAGTAGTAGTAGTAGCAGTAGTAGTAGTAGTAGCAGTAGTAGTAGTAGTAGTAGTAGTAATTGTCATTATTATTATCATTTGCATCATTATTTTTAGATGTAGTGTTGGTCACTGATGATGATGATGAACTGAAGCAAGAAAATGACGCTTAGGTAAATAAAGTGGATGATTTGAGGTGAATTGATGGGGCCTCATATCTGAAGGTGTGTGTGTGTGTGTGTGTGTGTGTGTGTGTGTTTAACGTTTTCGCCTCGCCAAGCTCTTAAAAGTTCATGGTTACCTCACTAGTCACTTTTTCAGCAATTCTTCGTTCAAGTCACGCCCTTTCCCTGCTGCCTTCCCTCCACCGTGCCAATATATCTACTGTGTATCTTTTATGCGGATCTTATTCCCAGCCTCGTAACCTCTCTCGTTAAGGGGCGAAAGAAGGGAGGTTTTATGCATCACCTTCATGAAACACCTGAAGAGCGTTGAGGAGTAAGAGTGGTGAAGGGTGTTTGACATGCAGTGATGGAGATGAGGTGACGAAAGCGATATTTGGCGCGTGAGATCCGGTGGCGCTCAGAAGCAGATTGTATGCATGGAAGCTTTTTGTTTTGTTTGTGTTACGTGTGTTGTTTGTTAATGTTATTTTTTGACCTCCTTTGTTAATTGTACGATGAAGTCACCCCCGTGTCATTATCACCGTTATGTTTACGACCAGATCAAAACACCACAGCGCCAGCATCAACATCAAAATTGTCAACATCATCACCAAGAGATTCCCACTATCGCCAGAAATCTGCGGCTTCCCTGACACTATCGTCACCACGACGCACATAATGATAATAAAAAAAAAAGGAAAAGAAAAAAGTTAGTCTTTATACCCATAATAAAAATAAAGATGATGATGATGATGGTAATAATAACAATAATAATAATAATAATAATAATAATAATAATAATAATAATAGTAATAATAGTAGTAGTAGTAGTAGTAGTAGTAGTAGTAGTAGTATTGTTGTTGTTGTTGTTGTTGTTGTTGTTGTTGTTGTTGTTGTCATTATAATAATAATAATGATAATTTGCAATTTATAAGGAAAGTTACGTTGACCGCTGATGAACTCGTGATCTAGGAAGAGAGAGAGAGAGAGAGAGAGAGAGAGAGAGAGAGAGAGAGAGAGAGAGAGAGAGAATTTGGTATCCCGCCAAGTCGTCCCTAGGTGTCAGTAATGATACGCAGAACCCAACTGTTGTGGTGAATTAGAGAGAAGCTAAATTGGTGGTTTGGAGGTCGGGAAGGGATCGGACCTAATCATACCATCATACTTACCTTTATAAGACGAAGCTCAAATTAAATGTTAAGATTTGGGTCCATAATTTCAGTCATACAACCAAATCTGAGTCATGTTGATAACAGACTTAGAGTGAATGGTGTAAGCTCTGATAAATACATACAAATTACAGATATTACAAGGGCAAGCTTTGGTGATAATACACTGGGGGGATGCTTGCCACAATGACTTTCCCCAAACATTGCAATATTTTCACAATCATTCCTTACAAAATACGAGAGTCTCCCTTAACATGTAAACAAACTGGGCAAACCATAAAGTTTTGCGCGCACAGGAGCGAAATTGAATATTTTCCTAGTAGATTTTTCAGCTCTACACTAAAATACGCGATTTGTTGATTTTTTTTTTTTTTTTGGAGGGCTATAATATATGAATTTTGAACGAAACAATGGTAGTATTACTACTACTACCACTACTACTACTACTACTACTACTACTACTAATAATAATAATAATAATAATAATAATAATAATAATAATAATAATAATAATAATAAAAATAATAATAATAATAATAAAAATGCTGAACTAAAATATAAATTAAGTGTAAAATTCCTGAAAAAAAAAAAAGTAAGAGAAAGGGGCATATAGTTAACACAGAACAATGAAACACACACACACACACACACACACACACACACACACAACTAAAATCGCCATTACCATTTATGAAAAGTGAAGTTTGCTGGTTCGCTCTACGCTTCATTTGCCTTCCCTCACTAACTTTGAAAGAACCGTCAAATAGTTTCGCAAGACTTAAAAGAAAACGAAATTACCTTTCACGTAATGTATTATTTTTGGGAGATGTAAGGGAAAGCGTGCAACTCGGGAACTAATGGCTCTCTGATTGTTTATTTTTTCATATTTTTTTTCGGAAGAGTGATGGGAATAATTTATTTCTTTTGATACCAGAGAGAGAGAGAGAGAGAGAGAGAGAGAGAGAGAGAGAGAGAGAGAGAGAGATTGCGTTTCCAAGACGGAGTATATTCTGTGCCATAATTCAGTGTTACGTAGAGAATATTTCCTCGGGTATTGATGGCTCTGCTCGCTCGTCAATCACGGAGGCCGTCCCGGGGCGCTGGCGGGATTTGTGTGTGCGTGGGGGAGAGAGAGAGAGAGAGAGAGAGAGAGAGAGAGAGAGAGAGAGAGAGAGAGAGAGAGAGAGAGAGAGAGAGAGAGAGAGAGAGAGAGAGAGAGAGGGTAGGGGGTCTTACATTGTACGGCAGACCTGCACAGCTTTGGTTGCTGCAGCAGTAGTAATAATAACAACGGGATGTGGAGGAGGAACAGAAGCAGCAGCAGCAGTAGTAGTAGTAGTAGTAGTAGTAGTAGTGGTGGTGGTGGTGGTGGTGGTTGTAGAAGTAGTAGTAAAAGTAATTGTAGTAGTAATAATAGTTGTTGCTATGGTTGTTGTAATTACTATTGTGTTATTGTTGTTGGTTTTCATGCTGTTGTGGGAGTAGTGATGGTGATTGTACGAGTATATCATAGGAAGCATGAAAGAAGGAAGAATATTCCATAACGAAAATAAAAGAGAAAGAATATAAACACGGAGATTACAAGAAGCTATCCCCACGTGATACTTAGAAGAAATCAAGTGGACAAACCTGACAATGATCTCAACAGATGTAAAAACTCTGCCTTCCTGTTTCTGATTGGTATTAATTTCCACATTTTTATCAGTGGTCTTATGCATTACATGAGTCGCCAGAAAATGTTATAAGGATGCTGTAATATATGAATTTGTTGTAAAGTAAATCTATGGTAATGACAAACTGGCTGAGAAAAAAGTCACTCCATCAGGAAATTACTAAGACGCAGAGGAAAACGTAAGAGACAGAAGGCGACGAACAGAGGGAAGGTGGACAGCTGTGAGAGTAGAGAGCGCCAAAATTAGGAAATCGTCCCTCACAGTATTCCTCAGTAGTGTGAATGTTAGCATTAACTATTAAAAAGAAAAGGATTAGGTGCTTGTATGATGTATTTTATCATGAAATATTAACTGCATGAAGAAATGCGAGTCGGAAATGTGATATTGAGATGTTTCAATATGCTAAAATTATTACGTGCAGAAATACGAATCTAACAAAATGTAGCTTTTGTTATTATGCAAAGGATGTTGTGTGTAATTGTCAGTTCTCTATGGTTGAACAGGTTGTAAATAAACACAACAGTACTGATTAAGTAGGTTAATTAAACTTATTGTTCCCTTGAACCTACGGTTACGGACTCAAAAAGATCGTGAAACTTTAGAAGCACGACAATAACATACGTGATAGTAGTAGTAGTAATAGTAACAGCAGAAGCAGTAGTAGTAGCATCAGCAGCAGCAGCATAGCAGTAGCAGTAGTAGCAGCAGCAGCAGCAGCAGCAGCAGTAGTAGTAGTAATAGTAGTAGTGGTAGTAAAAGTAATAGTAGAAGTAGTGCTGGTGGTAATAGTAGTAGTAGTAGTAGTCGTAGTAGTAGTAGTAGCAGTAGTAGTAGTAGTAGTAGTAGTAGTAGTAGTAGTAGTTGTAGTAGTAGTAGTGGCAGTGGCAGTGGTTATGCAGGGAACACGACCGTCGTACCGTGTGCAGGATGGATTGGCATTACACGAGGTAATACATTTCCCAGAATTCTGAAGACTATTCATCCGAGGAAAGGCAATCACCAAGGCGCCTTAAGAACTGAAGACTATGAAATCCGATGAAAGTTCGTGTTGAGGACGAGAACTTTAGAAAGATGAAAAGGTACTGGATATCGAATCAAACGGTAATGAGTAAAGGAAATTGAACTCTCTCTCTCTCTCTCTCTCTCTCTCTCTCTCTCTCTCTCTCTCTCTCTCTCTCTCTCTCTCTCTCTCTCTCTCTCTCTCTCTCTCTACGTCTCTTTCTCTCTCTCTCACCTGGAGGGCCACACAGACTTCACACTTATACCTTCCATCTTAAGCCTCGTCTTCCTATGGGCCCAAAATCCCTGTGGAACTCTTCCCACCTGCCCCTGTACGTACACCCTCCCATCTCTTTCCTTCATATAAAGAAAATTTCGGTATTTTATGTACATTTTCGCGATGGAAAAGCAAAATAGAAAATCTGCTAAGGATGAAATTTCTGCCGCGATGAAGTTTGTTGACAACGAGGCCCGACAAGCAAGCCGGTGGGTCAGGATGATGCATGGAGCGTGAGTATAGGCCATCAGAACGCGTGCGCGCGCACACACACACACACACACACACACACACACACACACACACACACACACACACACACACACACACACACACACACACACACACACACACACACACACCGTTAACAACAGCAATAATATTTCAGTAAATAATTTTACTTCCAGTATAATGAATGTTCAGGAATTTGTCACTCATTATATCCTTACCAGAATGGAAAGAAAAGCGTTAAGGTGCATTTTAAACCTTTCGTCGTGAGTGCGCTGTACTGTGTGGTCACCTTGATCTTTATATGAAGGCCCGGCTGAGATACATGATATGCGTCAAGTATTTGCTGTGCACATACATTGCAGATCATTAGGTGACTAGATAACACTATGCACATTTCCGCCTGGCTGAGGGAGACGTGGACACGTGCAAACATGATCTCGTGACTAAGGTGGTGTAGGCACTGCTGAGCATAGTCCTGCCTCCCATGAGCAACACGCTAATATACTTTCCTTCAACCCCCTTCACTTTTTTTTTTTATGTCCTTTGATGTTTTTCACTTTATTTTAACAGCCGTGTACTGTTTTGCTGAACACAAATTTAACTTCACAACTTTAAATTATTTTATTGAACAAAAATCAAACTACACAAGCTCCATAACTCCAAATTATTTTCATGGGCTCAAACTGCGCAACTCTAAGTGATTTTACTGAACAAAAATGAAACTACACAATTCTAAAATATTTTACTAAACAAATATTTAACAGCACAATTAAAACTCCAAATTATTTTACTGAACAAAAATTAGCTGCACAACTGCCAATTATTTTACTGAACAAGAAATAAACTGCAGCTACTAAAACTTTTGAACAACTCGATAATTCCTTGTGCTTTCTGTGTTATCCTTTCCAAATCATGTTCAGGATTCTTACCGAACTACATCGTGTTTGAGGGAACGCGCCAGCAGCCAGAGAACCAAGACGACCTGGATGAAGACACGTTTGCTCCACCATTCAGTGTACTAGACGACAGAAATGGATCATATCTAATTTCGGTCATCACTCACATAATCCAGATTTATTTTTTTATTTATTTTTTTGTTTTTCGTCTCAGTCCCATTTTCCATTGTAGTTCCTATGAGTTTAATACCTCACCCATATCATCTCTCTCATATCTAGTTCCATATCATATTCTCCATCTCCCAACTCTCACCGATATCCCTCCCCCTGTATTCCCTCGCCTCCTCCCACACGTCTTGTAACCCTCCCTCCCTCCCTCCCTCCCTCCCTCCAGTCCTTGCGTCTCCATGGCCACTTGCCTCCCTCTCTCCCTCCCTTAATGAGACCCGTCAAACTCTTCACGCCGTAATTACCGTCTAATGAACTGGTTTATCCGATTATCCACACCGCCATGCCCACACCTTTACCCGAAGAGGAGGAGGACGAGGAGGAGGGGGAAGAAGAAGAAGAGGATCGACCTGCCCTGCGGGATCTATTGTTTAAAAGAGTATGAGGAGGAAGCGTGTTGGCATGAGGAAGAAGGAAACACTTGAAACATTTGAAAGACTTTATTATTCTTGCCGGGGAGAAATGGGAAAAAATTAATTATATTATGTTGTGGCAAGCAGCCCATCTGAAATAAGATTGCTTTTTTAGGCAACATATTATGGTTAATCTATTAATGAGTAGTGTTACAAAATAAATAAACAACAAAATAAAGCGAGGCTTCACTTATATCTTCACTGTCCGGAAACCTAGTAGGTTTAGCAATGTGAGGGAAAAAAATTCTATAACTGGATGCTTGTAAGGAAGTTACTTGTTGATGGGTGGATTGCATGTTCCAGGAGATTCATATTAAAGTCCCCTATAAGTATGATTTTGTTGTTCATTGATATATTTTGTAGAAATGCATTAAAGACATCAGTAAATTAGTACTGCTATGTGCTTCCTGTTGGGTCTATGAATGGTACAAACTCAAAAAATTTGCAGAGTTTGTGATTATTTTAACTGTTGATTTCTATATCTTCATTAATAAATGTGAAGTCATGTTGCTGTTCTGAATTTAACAGATTTGAAACAAGTACTGAGACACCACCTTGACCTGTGTTTCCCGAGCAAGATGATAGGAATGGTATCCGGTAAATTGATGGAGATGTTTATTAATATCT
Organism: Scylla paramamosain; assembly: GCF_035594125.1. Classification (NCBI taxonomy): domain Eukaryota; kingdom Metazoa; phylum Arthropoda; class Malacostraca; order Decapoda; family Portunidae; genus Scylla; species Scylla paramamosain. The sequence continues at coordinate 4,599,519 of NC_087177.1, forward strand.
GTGTATCAGAGAATACTGTAATGTCTGGAGGGTTGCCAAGACAATTAAGGACTATACGATTATAATATCTGAGTTTCTGGGTAATGATCTGGAGTTGATATAAACTATATTAAGCTAAGATGCGTCTCGAGGACTGATTATATCGTTGAAAGAAGAGAGGTCATAGTATTTTGAAAGGGTATGCAAATCAGAGTGCCCATACATCTCATTACTGATTTACATAGCAATAAGAAGGGGAAAAAAGAGAGGGGGAAAACTTCAAGAAGAGCATGAACTTTATGGGATGCTACAGGGAAAAAAAGAAGAGCGTGAAGGAGGTGGATACAAAAATATGGAGAGAAAAGATGTTGCTGAAGAAGGAACGATAGAGATGAAATTAAAAACGAAGGTGTAAGATAAGGAAAGAAATTGTTATATGATGGGGAGTAAAGAGAGAGAGAGAGAGAGAGAGAGAGAGAGAGAGAGAGAGAGAGAGAGAGAGAGAGAGAGAGAGAGAGAGAGAGAGGGGGGGGGAAGAATATCACCATTATAAACATTGATAAGGCAGATATGAATCTTATCAGTAAGTCACCAGAAGTTTTCAGTGTACATTTTTTTTCTTTTTTTTCTTTTATGCAAGAGGAACAATGGTCGTCAATGAGTGAAAGAAAAGACCCACTGAAGATAACAGTCGTCAAAGAGGGATGGAAGGTTCAGTTACATTTTTTTTATTTTTTTTGTATGCAAGAGGAACAATGGTCGTCAATGAGTGAAAGAAAAGACCCACTGAAGATAACAGTCGTCAAAGAGGGATGGAAGGTTCAGTGGATATAAGTATGTAATTTGTCAGATCAGATCACACATGTCAAAAGATACAAGTTAGTACTGCTACCGCTACGAATTGAAATGATACTTCTGTCCTATCTCTCTGTATCGAATTGATTGACTACCGCTGATCACCACTGGCTTTAAGAATTGATGCTCCTCCACTTTTTTACTACGTTGAGTTTAGATGATGTACTTGACCAGTTGATGATGCTTGGTGTGTTGGTAGCGTGGAGGACCGGTAGTGAGCTTGGTATTTCTGGTAGCTTGGAGGTAGTGGGTACAAGTTGATATAGTTGGTGTGTGCGAGTAAAAGTCACGTATGATGAGGATTCTACTTAATTTAATAATAGAAAATGTACACACTTGATTGGAGACGAGATTTTAACGAGAGCTCGCTACCATACCGACTGTATTTGCCTGAGCTAAGTGAACCATGTTTTGGTTTTTGGGGAGAAAAATGACCAATGAGATGCCATGAAATCAGGTGAAGGAGCCAGTAGGAGGGATCGTTATTTTAGCCAATGACCGAACGAACGAACGCAGATGTTTTTCCTAAGGACTGGGAGTGGGTGTGAAATTCCCTTGAGAGGTAGAGAAGGAGAAAGGTTAAAATAGAATAGACTGACTGGCCATGGTATACGTGGGATGGATATGAAATGAGGATATATATATATATATATATATATATATATATATATATATATATATATATATATATATATATATATATATATATATATATATATATATATATATATATATATATATATATATATATATATATATATATATATATATATATATATATATATATAAGTAATTCTTGAGACTGATACATGTATCAGTAGAATATTTCTGAATGAGATGATGTCACAGGCAATGGCTCTGTGTATTGTTGTAAGGTTTGTGCCTGTCCTGTCCAGGTGTTGCTAAGGACTAGGAAGGGTTGTAACTTGGTACTTGACCCACTCGCTATCAGGGAATTTCGCTGAGTATGCACAGTTTATTTATATGGACACTCAAAATTAACCGGCATCATCGGTTACTGGAGTAAAATTTGCCTCTCCAAAGCACTGTGTATCAGCCTTAGTGAGTGGTTTCTTTGCCAAAGCTATTAACCAAAGATATACGTCCGTTCACTGTTGTACATGGCCTCTTTCGGTAGCCATTATGGGCGTCTTCATCAAGAATTGATTTGCCTAAATAATCTAACGGTTTTGGGTTGGAAGTAGTTGAGACATGGCCTGTGTCACTCCCCGGATCAATGGGAATCCCCCTACCAAATTTCATCACAATTAGTTCATTTTTTTATTAAAAAAAAAAGCCACACACACACACACACACACACACACACACACACACACACACACACACACACACACACACACACACACACACACACACACACACACACACACACACACACACACACACACACACACACACACACACACACACACACAGAGAGAGAGAGAGAGAGAGAGAGAGAGAGAGAGAGAGAGAGAGAGAGAGAGAGAGAGAGAGAGAGAGAGAGAGAGAGAGAGAGAGAGAGAGAGAGAGAGAGAGAGAGAGAGACATAAAGTGTGTTTTACTATATAAGATTATTTTGTGATAAGATGGAAAGAAAATTGTATGTATATATATATATATATATATATATATATATATATATATATATATATATATATATATATATATATATATATATATATATATATATATATATATATATATATATATATATATATATTCAATTATACTATTGGAATTGTCTACTGTTTGTATCAATAGGGAAATATTACAGAAATAAGTAACCCATGTAAGGTGATCATTGCCACCAATAAAAGCTCGACGTGGAAATCTTCAATAAACCTGAACAGTGATACGAGAACGGGCTTCTACACTTAGTAATTCTTCGCATAATCAATAAGTGATAAGAGGAAGTTATTGGATAAAGTTCCACATGTGGACCAGTAGATATTTTTCACCTACTGCCTAAAATTGTCTTACGCCACTCATACCGCCATTATAACTCGGGTTGTTTATCCTTTATCACAGTATTTATAAGACATTTTCCTACATACTAGAAGGAGAAGAAAAGGAAATGAGAAATGGAAATATTTCAGAAAAGCAACACAAAACCGCACCGAAAATGCCTTGCGAGGGAGATTTGTGTGGCGAATCGACCCTTAGCGCCGAACACACCATTAGCGTAGTGACTGGGGAGGGAGGGAAGGGGAGGGAACGAGGGAGTGATAAGCTGTGATGTGTGTGCCTGACTCTTCCTCCCCCATAACTCCTCCGTGTCTGTGTGTGTACGTGTGTGGGTGGGTAGGTGGGTGGGTGGGTTGGCGGGTGGATGGATGGGAAGGTGGGTGGATGAGTGGATGTGTGTTAGGGGGGACATGGGGGGAAGACTAATAGATTGTAGGTGCAGCAAATCAGGACTGATGCATTGTTGGCGGGCCTGCTGTGCATTACTCGCTTCATGTCACGATAGGCGCGCCAGTCTGTGTAGCATGAGTAGAGGAGGTGCTAACTAGAGTGCTGTAGTGTTCGGCTGCAGTGTGCAGAGTACTAGTGTGATTTAGTTTTAACGAGTATGATGCTGAGCCTGCTAGTGTGATACTGAATGAATTGAGGTAATGTATGGTGTGCTGATATTGTGTGATATGTATAATATGTCTTTTAGTATAGAATTAATGCATTACTGTGTAGTACTGAGTATTTGGCATTGGTCAGACCTCATCTAGGTTACGCTGAGGCCTTCTGCTCCCCATATTATGGAATTAAAGTAAGCAAAGAGGAAAAAGACTAAGATACTGGGATGAGAAATATTCTTTACGACAGATCCTTGGAAAGGCGTAAATTTAGAGGTGATTAGATGGTGATTTTTTAATGGTGTAAAGAACATAACAAGCCTGACATGAACGAAATTCTCAGTGTTAGTAATCAGGATAGAGCAAGAAGTACCGGGTTCGAGCTTCATAGAGAGAGAGAGAGAGAGAGAGAGAGAGATACTGGTTTCCAAATAGACCAGTAGATGATTGGAATAAACTCAGTTGTTAGTGCCGAGTGGCTAAAAAGAATATTACCCTAATTTCTGGATGAGGATGATAGATGGAAATAGGTAGGAATGTATTATACAGGGACTGCCACATGTAGGTCTAATGGATTCTAACAGCTTCCCATATATTTTTGTGTGATAATTGTGTTCTGATAAGATTAGATATGCAATGATGTGACGTGACTATATATATGCATAATAATGGAGTGGATCATTTAATATCCATTGAGTAAATAGTATGAAATTAAAAAGCAGCTTGTTTACAGCAAACGATGTCGTATTCAGTGAAAGGCAACCGTCATATCCTTCACTTTTACTTTCATTTTACACTTTTTTTTCAGTTTTCATTTTAACTGCATATTACTTCATGAATCCTTTACGTTTTTCTCCGAATGTCCATCAGTTGGGTTATTCTTTAATAAAATATTTGCACATCTATCGCAGTTATCCTGAAAAAGAAGAAAAAAAAAAGTGAAATGGAATATTGCTCACATTATGTAGATCAAAATTTAATGTTGAGCGCGTGGCAGCGACACCTTGACGTTGCTCTGAAATCTGCCAAAGAAATAAGTATATGAGAGTAATTAGCGCCATCTTCCTCACTATCGACAACAACAAATGTGAGAAAATTAGACCTGTCATTCATCTTTTTTTTTTTTTTGAGAGAGAGAGAGAGAGAGAGAGAGAGAGAGAGAGAGAGAGTTAGAGTTATCAGTGTGCACGTTAGGATTCTAATACCGTCGTTTTTAACTTAAGATTAATTTTACGAGTTTATCTTTTGATATTTTTCCGTTCATTTCTACTAAGTTTCTCAAAGTTCTCATATAATTCTTTTTTTTTCTTTCATGTACCCCATACGTATTCCAATGTCTTTTCTCTATCTCATTTTCTTTAATTTTTTAAGCAATTTCATCTAGTATTTCACTGCCCTAGTATGTTTTTCCTTCTTCATATTCTTTCGTATGTTCTTTTCTCCCCGCCATCATCTCTCCATCGTCCCACTTCTCCTCCTCTCTCATCATCTCTTTCCACCCACCTTCATGCCACCCATGTGCAGAAAACCAAACCACTTTCACCACGTTCTTCCAGGAAGCCTTTCTTTTTCTTCCATCTTTTCTCCAGCTTCCTCGAAAACACGTCCTTCTGCAGGTTGTCTCAATGGCTGGGGAGAATAAAGGATCTAAAACTTTCCGTCCCTTGCCGTAGAATCCCCGAGTAAAGGCCAGCCGTTGGAAGCCTCTCTCGTATCTTACTGGAAAGAAATTCTGTAGAAGTCAGAATGTCAACACATTTTGTTGATCCCCACCACTCTCTCACGTCCAATGGATTCCCACAAGGGTGAAAAATTCAGTATTTATTCCTCGGAAATGCAACTTATTGCCATTGACACACGGATTTAAGTGCCGAGCCACGCGTCTTGCTGAGTTGGGGAATTTGACCCAATGACGGAGTGCCTTAAAGGTCAAGTTCCCTCTCCACCAGCCTCCCTTCTATAACCGTGAGACGCGCCTGGAAGGGAATTATTTTACCCGCGTAGAGCATCAGTGCCCTTGCCTTTGTCGGCACTAGAGTCTGGTGAAGATATTGCCTTCTGACAGATAAAGGGAA
>NC_087177.1:4607500-4757500 GCF_035594125.1 Scylla paramamosain
ACCGCCGCTAGCATTTCCACCCAAATTGACGTCATCACTACTGCTGCCGCCACAACAACCAACACCGTCACGTCCACCACCACTGCCACTACCAGTGCCACCACCACCACCACTGGCTACCCTCTCCGCCGCAAAACACACTATTTCCCCGCGTCAAATTGCATCCCCCTTGACGTGTATTTGGTTTGGGTAACTGATGATGAGGGAGGGAGAGGGAGATGAGGAGGAGGAGGAAGGGAAAGGAAGAGGAGGAGGAGGAGGAAGGAAAGTGAGTACAAGGGAGCATATAGAGGCAGCGTTAGAGGGAAAGAGGAATGTAAGGGGTTGTTCCTTCCGGCTGATATGGGCTGTGATGAATAACCTGAGGCCTCGTGGGCGGCAGGGTGTTTGATCAGAGGCCGAGGAGGTACAGGCGCGGCCGGGACCTGAGGAGGGTGTGGAAAATAAGGCATAGAATTAATTTAGGTGAATAATGGAACTTCGACACCATAAACTAATGCCAATATGGATCTCAGTGGCAATCGAGACGCAAAATGTTATCTATCTTTTACACACTCTGGTAAGACACGTGTTGTCAGTTGACAGCAAATACTGCTGTTTTCTGGTATTATAACTGTACCGTGGAAGGTTCAAAATACTGCATAGTTTCCTCAAATTCCTTCTCAATATTTGTGACACTTGTGTGGGTCAAAGTGATGTTAAATTGTTGTATTATTCGTTTTTTTTTTTTTCATTTTTTTATGTAAGAGGAATTCTGGCCAGGACAACAAAAAATGAAAACAAAGCCCACTAAAAGTGCCAGTTTGTAAAGAGGACAGACAGAAAACGTAATCGAAAATCGAAAAAGTGTCTTGAAACCTTCAGTCATTGCCAGAAGCAGACAGAGATTTCCAGAGTTTACTAGTTAAAGGAGTGAAAAATTGAGAATACTGGTTAACTTTTGCTTTATGAAGGTAGACAGAATAGGGGTGAGATGAAAATCTTGTGCAGCTAGGGCGCGGGATGGGGGAAGGCATGCAGTTATCAACATCAGGAGAGCAGCTGGCGTGAAAGCAACGATAAGAGACTGAATAAAAAACAACCTTGAGGCGAAAACAGAGGGAGATTGAAGACATTCAGTTAGAGGAGAGGAACAGGCGAGACGGTATGCTTTTGGTTCCAACCTTTTTTTTTATGTAAGAGGGACATAAGGGCACTAGAATAAGTTACTGGCCAATGGAAGCGCAATGTGGCCTTCAAAGCACAAAGTCTGTACGCTCCCATTCAAATGTAAGTAAATCGACCCGCGCATTTTCCGTGCAGTTGGAAGGCACGAGTAAACCTCACCCGCGTGGAAACAGCGGTGGGAGAAAAAACTGCGCGGTTGTGTGTGAACGCCTTCATTTACTTGCATTGTAATTGCTCCACCGCGGTTTGAACAGCGCGAGTATTATCGTTATTATTATTATTATTATTATTATTATTATTATTATTATTATTATTATTATTATCATCATCATCATCATCATCATCATCATCATCGTTATTACTACTATTATTACTACTACTACTACTACTACTACTACTACTATTACTATTTTATTTTTTTTCTTTCCTTCTTTTTGTATTTGGTCTTATCTATAATTTATACATTTAGCAGTAACTTTATTTCTTCGTTATCTTCTATTTGAATCATTTTTATCTGTCGCCATGCCACACTTGATATTCATATCACGACTAAACAACGCCTCAAAATGCAAGTGTACATAGAGCATTTTCGACTTCAATTAACCTGTACTTTCACCTGTAGCAATATGCGCAGAAACTCTTGTTACACCCTGTATAATCCATCTTTTGCATACACATTCAGGACAGTTTATGTAGTGTAACACACACACACACACACACACACACACACACATCCCATCATGGTGCGAGCCATTAACAGTTAGTTCATCTTGCTAGATTAACCTTAAGTTTAGTGTTAAGCTTCCTCACAAACCCATTGTCTATTTTCAGTATAACTTCTGTCATATAAATAAACCGTTTATTATTATTATTATTATTATTATTATTATTGTTATTATTATTATTATTATTATTATTATTATTATTATTATTATTATTATTATTATTATTATTATTATTATTATTACTCACACACACTTATATGTGAATTTTTCTAATGGCAATAAAATGTTTTATCTTGGACCTGAATACATACCTTCATCATATGCATGAAGGATTTAGCGTCAAAGTGTAATAAATCTGGCCTTTTGTTATCATTCGCCGACGACACGGAGATTGGAGGTGTTTCTCAAGGACCTCACCTCATGCAAGATACCCTGAATGTTATCTGTAACTACAGTGAGGACTGCAGTTGACGATGAAACCAGACAAATGTGAATTTCTGCATTATGACGCGAACAGCCCTTCAGATGTCTACACGATTAATGGCAAGAGTGTATCCGCTACAGAAAAAAGTAAAAGATTTTGGCGTCTTCAGAACGCCCGACTGCAAACCAACTCTTCATATTAAGGAAAAGATGTGCCATACGAGCTTCAAACTGTATGGTATACATTCTACGAGTCTACACAAATAGAGAGAGAGAGAGAGAGAGAGAGAGAGAGAGAGAGAGAGAGAGAGAGAGAGAGAGAGAGAGAAGGGGGGGGGGCGATAAGAAGGGGGAGATAGAGAGGGGCATATGATAAATGTAGAAACAAGGAGGGAGTGGGGATGGGGAGGAAGAAGTGGGGTTGAGAAAAGAGGTGTGGCTTAATTTACACGTCACGGTCTTCTATAATCCCTTGAGTTGACATTTCTCTTTCTTTAGAAATACACTTCAAAAACTGCTTCATCTAGTTGGGAACCGGCTGTACTCGCTGAGTCTTGGTCGCATCAACCAGTACTCTCTGGACGACTTGTTCTCCCGTGAAGGTGAGATGAGTGGGAGGGAGGGAAGGGTGTTTGGATGAGAGGGATGGAGTGGGGTAAGATGAGTGGGAAGAAGGGAGGGTAAGAGAAGGTGAGGAAGGGAGTAGGGATGAGAGTGAGGCGGCAGGGAGGATGGATGGCGTCGGCAATCACATTACCTTCTAGGAAATGGAAAGCTTATCCAGCGTGAAGTATAAGGAGGCAAGGGGAGGGTGTGAGGGAGGGGATGAGGGAGGGTACACAGGCGTAGCTGCACGTATTCTCACCTCTTCTACCATCATTCTGCTACTACTACTACTACTACTACTACGGGTGTTCGGCGATTGTATATTCTGTCCTCAATCACTTAGAGGAACTCGATAAACTTTTAAGAATCTCATTTTAAAGGTTACATTTATAAAAGTACTCGATGTTTCACCTTTACCTCCACTTCATTGTGCCTACATCTTCATATTTACTACCATATCACCTTTTTTTCTTCTTCAATGGAGATAACAGTAACTTTTTAACTTTTCTTCATAGACTACATCTGTCTATCTGGGCATCCATCTTGTGGCTTTTCTTTGTAAATTTTCAGTGTTCACAGTCATTTTTTTTTCTCAACTATGTGTGTGTGTGTGTGTGTGTGTGTGTGTGTGTGTGTGTGTGTTCTCTCTTCTCCTTTTTCATCTTTATCATGATTTCTTTGAGAGGATAACTGGTGTGACAGCAAATACTCAACGCATATCATGTATCTCAGCCGAGCCTTCACACACTACAGTGCACTCACGACGGAAGGTTTAAAACGCACCTTAACGCTTTTCTTCCCATTCTGGTAAGGATATAATGAGAGTGACTGACAAATTCCTGAATATTTATTATACTGGAAGTAAAATTATTTACTGAAATAACGGTGTGTGTGTGTGTGTGTGTGTGTGTGTGTGTGTCGCATTTATCTTATTGGTGTTTTTAATCATTTTTTTTTATTGATATTCATATGACGCTTTTAATCTTCATTTCATATTTGGTCATTTTACATAACTTTTTTTTTTCTGTATCATATTAGATGGCGTACATTTCTACTTTATTTTTTTTTTCCTTTTGCATTAATTTCCGTGAAAGTGCTAGAATAAAAACATCGTTAAGTCATTCCTTTACTCTTTGGAATCCCCAATTCAGTGCAGTTACAATCAAATCCTCTACTCATTCCTATCATAAACAATGATAAACATAAAGCCACCAGACTTACACGTGGCAGTCCCTGTATGAAATATACCTACCTATTTCCACAAATCATCCCCATCTATAAACCCGTCTAATCTTCTCTTAAAGCTCCCTAATGTCTTAGCACTAACATCATGATTGCTGAGTCCGTTCCACTCATCTACCACTCAATTTGAGAACCAATTTCTTCCTATCTCTTTCCCTAAACCTAAATTTTTCTAGCTTGAACCTATTATTTCTTGTTCTATTCTGGTTGCTGATCCTAAGAATTTTGCTTACATCCCCCTTGTTATAACCCTTATACCACTTAAAGACTTCTATCAGGTCCCCTTTTAACCTACGTCTCTCTAAAGAATGTAAATTTAACAGCTTCAGTCTCGCATCGTAAGGAATACTACTCATCCCCTGTATCCTTTTAGTCATTCTCCTCTGTACTGATCCTAATATACCTATATCTTCCCTGTAATGTGGGGACCAGAACGGCACAGCGTAGTCTAGATGAGGTCTGACCAGCGCCAAATATAACTTTAATATTACTTCGGGCCTTCTACTTTTAACACTCCTAAAAATTAATCCTAATACCCTATTTGCCTATTTGTTATGATGGGTTCTTGCAGCTTCCTTTTATTTTCCTATATTCTTTTGTTCTTCCAACCCGTTTTCGGAGTGTGACTAGGCCGTGTTCCCCTTAAAAAGAGTTACTTTCTCATTTGAAGTGAAAGAAAACGTACAGATTGATGGGGAACTAAAGAGCAGCTACTTCGTCTTGGAGCCATGATATTATACTAAGTAGTGGATGACTCAAGACAATGAAGGTTTGTTTTAGACTTGGACTGTGTGTGTGTGTGTGTGTTGCAGAGAGAGAGAGAGAGAGAGAGAGAGAGAGAGAGAGAGAGAGAGAGAGAGAGAGAGAGTCCCTAAGCACCCTAAGCAACAATAGGGTCCTTGGAATGCTTGGAGTGCCTGGGTGTCTGGGTATTTGGGATGACAGCCTGCGCACCTTCCTGATCAATGTCCTCGTAGGGGGTGGGATCTGCCGAGGAATGAGAACATAATAGAGATTACTAGTGTGTGATGCGTGACGCTGCGAGGGAATTAATACCTTACCCATGCTCGTGTGTGTTGCCTGAGAAAAAAAAAATATTCACGTGCATTGTTTTATTAGTTTTATTTTGAAATGTCCTGGACAAGAAATATGTTTAGAAATATATCATTTTACGGAGGAGAGGTTCACTGTCAAGTTCGATTTGATATGTAACTGTCGTAGAGTGAAGCCAGGCTGGCAGAGAAAATAAAAAGATAAAGGTTTTATACATACTGGTCTTTCTTTGTCTGGAGTGAGAACGATTGACTTTTCTAGACACATGCCTCTCCACGTGTAACTGTACCCACGCTTGCCAGAAGAGAGTTGGGTCATACAGAATGTAGTCCTTTAAGTAATCAATAAGTATTAATAAATGAAATTGACAGAGCATTTGGGTTAAGGAATTAGCACTTCTCCCGTATGCGTCAGACGGATAGGCATACTTGTATTAAGTTATGTGTGTGTGTGTGTGTGTGTGTGTGTGTGTGTTAAGAAGATATATACATATACTAAACACTCACTAAAAATGCCTTGTAAACTTGAAGGCAGGGTGCTGCTTCCTCCGTGGTCAGTAGCGCGGTCCTGCACCACCCGGTACAGCAGGAAGGCGGACATGGGCCGCAGTGCCAAATTAAGCATCGCCATCACGAGCCCGAACTGTATGGAACCAGCTGCAGAAATAGAACCAAGCTGTTTACCGCACACAGAGGATTCGGAAGTCGTTGTACATGTACTTTCTTGGGGAACTATTAGGGTATTGCAGGGTACATAGTTACTTATTTTTCGAGGTGTGTGTGTGTGTGTGTGTGTGTGTGTGTGTGCATGCGTGTGTGTGTGGTTGCATGGGTGTGCGTGATGATACATAGAATTTACTTGCATTAATAAAAAGAAATGTTGCTTTGTCAGGATCTCTCGAACATCATGTGTGAAGGGGTAAAGAAAATAAAAAAAAAATGAATAAATAAATAAATTATAATAATAAATAAGAATAAATAAATAAATAAAAAGCAACAAATACAGATGAACATGCGCGGAGGCAAACAACCTACTCATGATCGTTGGCCAGAAGATTGAAAGATTTACTACGTCGAAAACGAAGGCGAAGCAGTCAGTACACATAGCCTGGCGAGGGAGGAACGGGTAAAAAAAATCATTCGTTAGTTTCGAGTGCAGTCGCGTGTTGCTCCTCTCTTCTCTACATGCAGTGTTTGTTAATGGTTGTTGGTATAGACATAAATACATTAACTGTCTGACTGATCGACTGAAGAGTGACTTCAATGAACGCACATGTGATATGTAGTTAGGTAACTTGTACAGAACTCCTGTGCAGACATGTTCAGACCTTCACATGACCGCTTACACACACACACACACACACACACACACACACACACACTCTCTCTCTCTCTCTCTCTCTCTCTCTCTCTCTCTCTCTCTCTCTCTCTCTCTCTCTCTCTCTCTCTCTCTCTCTCTCTCTCTCTCTCTCTCTCTCTCTCTCTTACCAAGAAGGGCGGCTCCTCATACTCGCGGTGGTGCAGACTCCAGATGACGGTGCCCAGGAAGAGGCCGTTGTAGAGGAGAAAGCTTTGGGTCAGACAGCCACACAAGTTGCTCCTGCCGTAATCGAGAGTCAGTGTTACGCGAGAGGTGGACAGAACAGGGGCGAGAGAAAGAAGAAAGTCTTGTGCAGCGTGACCGCGGGAGGAAGAATGGCAGTTAGCATGAAAACAGCGGTAGAAGATAGCAAGAGATGCAACATTGCGGCGATGAGAAAGAGGCTGAAGACAGTCAGTCAGAGGAGAGGAGTTGAAGAGACGAAAAGTTTTTTGATTCCACCCTGACTAAAAGAGCGGTGTGAGTGGAACACATGTGAAGCATACTCCATACATGGACGGATAAGGCCCCTGTATAGATTTAGCAGTTGGGGGGGGTGAGAAAAACTGGCAGAGATGCCTCAGAACACCTAACTTCATGGAAGCTGTTTTAGCTAGAGATGAGATGCGAGGTTTCCTGTTTAGATTATAAGGAAAGGACAGACCGAGGATGTTCATTGTAGAAGAGGGGGCCAGTTGAATGTCACTGAAGAAGAGGGGATAGTTGTCTGCAAGGCTGTGTCGAGTTGATAGATGAAGGAATTGGGTTTTTGAGGCACTGAACAATACCAAGTTTGCTCTGCCCCAATCAGAAATTTTAGAGAGATCAGAAGTCAGGCGTTCTGTGGCTTCCCTTTGTGAACTGTTTACTTCCTGTAAGGTTGGACGCCTATGAAAAGACGTGGAAAAGTGCAGGGTGTTATTATCAACGTAAGAATGGATAGGAAAAGAAGTTTGGTTTAGAAGATCGTTGATGAATAATAGGAAAAGAGTGGGTAATAGGACAGAACCCTGAGGAACACCACTGTTAATAAATTTAGAAGAACAGCGACCGTCTACCACAACAGGAATAGAACGGTCAGGTCAGAAAGGAAACTTGAGATGAAGTTGCAAAGAGAAGGATAGAACCCATAGGAGGGTAGTTTGGAAATCAAAGCGTTGTACCAGACTCTATCACAGGCTTTTGATATGTCTAGGGCAACAGCAAACGTTTCACCAAAATCTCTAAAAGACGATGACTAAGACTAAGTAACCCATACTGGCGATCAGAAAGAAGGTTCTGAAGTGATAGATGTTTAAAAAACTTCCTATCAAGGATAGATTAAAAAACTTAGATAGGCAGGAAATTAAAGCAATAGGACGGTAGTTTGCAGGATTAGAACGGTCACTCTTTTTAGGAACAGGCTGAATGTAGGCAGACTTCCAGCAAGAAGATAGACAGAAAGAGCTTGACTAGGCAAGGCACAGGCACGGAGGCACTTTTCGGAAAAATAATAGGAGGGACCCCATCAGGTCCATAAGTCTTTTGAGGGTTTAGGTCAGCGAGGGCATGGAAAACATCATTGCGAGGAATTTTAATAGGCAGCATGAATGATTCAGAGGCAGAGGGAGGAACAAGCCCTGAATCATTCATGCTGCCTATTAAAATTCCTCGCAATGATGTTTTCCATGCCCTCGCTGACCTAAACCCTCAAAAGACTTATGGACCTGATGGGGTCCCTCCTATTATTTTTCCGAAAAGTGCCTCCGTGCCTGTGCCTTGCCTAGTCAAGCTCTTTCTGTCTATCTTCTTGCTGGAAGTCTGCCTACATTCAGCCTGTTCCTAAAAAGAGTGACCGTTCTAATCCTGCAAACTACCGTCCTATTGCTTTAATTTCCTGCCTATCTAAGTTTTTTAATCTATCCTTGATAGGAAGTTTTTTAAACATCTATCACTTCAGAACCTTCTTTCTTTTGCAAAGGTTTGAGTGAAGAGTTCAGCTTTGGAGATAGATGTGATAGCAGTAGTGCCATCTGATTGAAATAAAGGAGGGAAATAAGAAGCAAAGGTATTAGAGATGTTTTTGGCTCGATGCCAGAAGTCACGTAGGGAGTTAGATCTTGAAAGATTTTAACACTTTCTATTAATGAAGGAGTTTTTGGCTAGTTGGAGAACAGACTTGGCATGGTTCCGGGCAGAAATATAAAGTACATGAGATTCTGGTGATGGAAGGCTCAAGTACCTTTTGTGGGCCACCTCTCAATCATGTATAGCACGAGAACAAGCTGTGTTAAACCAAGGTTTGGAAGGTTTAGGTCGAGAAAAAGAGTGAGGAATGTACGCCTCCATGCTAGACACTATCACCTCCGTTATGCGCTCGGCACACAAAGATGGATCTCTGACACGGAAGCAGTATTCATTCCAAGGAAAATCAGCAAAATATCTCCTCTGATCCTCCTAACTAGCAGAGGAAAAACGCCAGAGGCACCATAGCTTAGAGGGATCCTGAGGAGGGATTGGAGCGATAGGACAAGATACAGATAAGAAATTGTGATTGGAGGATCCAAACGGCAGATAGAGTGACAGCATAAGCAGGATTAGAGGTTAGGAAAAGGTCAAGAATGTTGGGCATATCTCCAAGACGATAAGGAATACGAGTAGGGTGTTGCACCAATTGCTCTAGATTGTGGACGAGAGTGAAGTTGAAGGCTAGTTCACCAGGATGGTCAGTGAAGGGAGAGGAAAGCCAAAGCTGGTGGTGAATATTGAAGCCTCTAAGAATGAAGATCTCCGCAAAAGGGAAGAGCGTCAGAATGTGCTCCACTTTGGAAGTTAAGTAGTCAAAAAATTTCTTATAGTCTGACTGGGAATATTTGAGGCTGCCACTGATGTGATGCGAGTCTGTGGAATCATCTGAACGACTGGTTTTATCACTGATGAGTTTAATTTAAGTCTTACCTATAATAGTATTTTTGTAGTAATTTGAACTACTCATTTTACTTTTAAAGTTTACATCATGTCACATTATTTACTGAAAAGGTTTGCCAATATAAAATAATGTCCATTAATAAGTCTGTGATCAATTATCTAAATAAGTAACTAATGCAGAGTCACAACTCTCACTGTAGCTATGCTTTTATTGCTTTTTCATATAGGTATCATGTACTGTTTCTTTTTTCCAACGGTAATACGGAGCAAATTAATTATAGATCCCAGTTTTGCGGCATTACTGATACTGGACGCATGGCAACACCTTAATGCAGAGAATGCCGTGCCATTACTAAGTGGCATGTGCAGATACTTGGTGAGAATTTGGTTTGCAAAGGAGTGTTAGTGACTGTTCTAAGGGATTTGCGGTATGCGAGAACAAATTGAGGATGGAGTTACTAAACAACCAATTCTCTGGCGAGCCTTGTCTTGTAAAAAAGAAAGAAAAAAAAGACTTAGTGTTTATTCAGAAAGTCGCAGGAGTGATTATTCCTTGCCCACTGTGCGTGAATGAAAAATATTTACTTAAGAAACAATCTTTGCTACATAAATCCATAGGACTCGCTTGTTGCTGCGAATCAGAGAGCAGTCCACTAAATGTAATACCATCGGTTAAAAATAGCGTTAAACCATCTGCCGCGTTAGGAAGCATAAAAGTAGTGTGCCATTAGTAGTAAAAAGTTGTAAAATGCTAGCGGTGGTGCCGTGTCTCTAATTCACGTTACGTAATTATAATACATAATGAAATTATTATTAAGAAATTATTATTGAAATTTTATTTTTAATACTCCCTACATAAATTGTTTATTTCTTTCTTTAACGTCATAGCACACCTAATCAACACAATTAAGTTTGACATACTTTAAATATTCGATCAATAAGTTTTTTTTATTCATATATGCATATTCAAGAATAGTCTTGTATTAATGTATTAATCCTGTGTGATTCTACACGATTCCAAAGATCAGTATGATAGAAGTCGCCTTCTAAAGAACTTTGTTAGTTAATTCAATTTATTTTAATACTAAAAAACATAAGCTGGAGTATCTTTTCACAGTGCTAGATGCATCACAACGCCAAACACTTCAACTTTATGAGAGAATCAACCGAGACCCGCATTGTGATCACAGTCCAGTATTATCACATAACGACTTGAGACGGAAGGAGGACAAACATTGATAAAGATTCAATATTAAGTATATCAGTAAATATTTTACTTCCACAACACTTAAAAACTAAATCGTTTGGTGCCACACACCCCGCTGCGGCTTAAGTGTAGTTGGGAGTCGGGTTGGTTACTCACAACATTGTCAGTACGAGGTGTACGAAGAAGGTGCCCTGTTGGAAGAGAAGAGCAACATGTAAGGCTGAAGTCTATCCTTTCATACATAAAAAAAAATAATAATAATAGATAAATAAATAAATAAATAAATAATAATAATAATAATAATAATAATAATAATAATAATAATAATAATAATAATAATAATAAACTATAAGAATAGTGAAATTGTAAATCTAAAGCACATTAAAGAAAAATTTGAACATTGAACGTAGGTTTGCTAGGTGTGTGTGTGTGTGTGTGTGTGTGTGTGTGTGTGTGTGTGTGAAATCAAGTGTAAAACGTATTTACATAATAAATCAAATACTACATAATATTAATCACTGAAATTCACACCAGAAGACGACACTAATCTGTATTTATGACGAGCAAGCACGTATAATGCCTTTCTGTTCATGCATCTCAATCACGTCAGCCTCTCTCTCTCTCTCTCTCTCTCTCTCTCTCTCTCTCTCTCTCTCTCTCTCTCTCTCTCTCTCTCTCTCTCTCTCACTGTCCCCTTGTGGCCGTCAGTGTTGTAATGAGTGAGAGTGACAAGCAAGTATGGATAATGCATTTGTTCTCAATCTGATCTTGGTGACTGCCTTCATTCGCCACACAACACACCATGTAAACACAGTGCCGTCATTATTGTTACCGATATTTTCTTAGGCACAGTTTACTTCTGTATTGTGTTATCATGACGAGCAAGCACAAATAATGCCTTTGTTCTCTTGCATCTGTCACGTCAGCCATTTTCGCTTTCTCGCTTTGCCCTTGTGACCGTCAGTGTTCTTTTCTCTCCACTGACAGAAACACCCATCCAGCAGCATCTTGTGTGAAGTGCGTGCATTATACGTACGTGTGTGAACATTGCACGTTCATGTACTATCATCACAACTGTAAGTACTGTGAACTTTGTGAGGAAAGATGAGGTTTAGTAGAGAAGAGGTTGATTGATTAATTGATTGATATATTTATTGGTCTTGATATATACAGACAGACTACTATATAGACATTCTAATATGTAATGACCATAGTTCATGGAGCACAAGCTCTTTATGGACTAATGAATATTTTACACTAAGGTGGAAGACGAGTGTCTTATTCAGCTTTCATGAAAAAAAAAAAATAGATCTAAGACCGCAAATGTTACAAAAGTTAATGAAGAAAAAGTTGAGGGGTGGTGTCAGGACACTTAGGGTCGATACTAGAAGAGCAGTTCGACCTGTGGATATTTGTGGTCCCCTCCCTAGATGGGGACTCCGAGGCTGGTGTAGGAGTCGCCATGATAATTTTGAATTTTGAGTGAAGGATGTGTGTGTAATTAGGTGCTTGTAGTTTTGTGTGAAGGAAGAGAGATGTCTTTAGAAAGCTGGCTGTGACTGTCCCCTTGTATTGTGAGACACAAAGAGAAACGTTCAGTGAGGTCACAGCTGGGTTTAATGACAAGTTCACAGCACCCCTGATCCAGTGCTTTAGACCTCACTGGGAGTAATTATTGTTTCGGCAGGTGCCTGCTGCCTTCTCCTAGAAGGATAGAAGAACCTTTCTTCATTCTTCCGCTTCTTGTGCATAGGAAAAGCCAGCCAGTGGGCCAGCAACTGTTAACTCTCATGTGTGCCATGAATATTAAAAGATTCAAGCTCGTGACACCTGATTGGTGAGAAAATTCGTGTTTCTGTTGCAGTTTTATGATCATAACTGCTTTTATTTTCAAGTTCTTTATTTTAGTTACATGATGGATAGCAGCACTAATAGCAAACGACAGAAGATCGAAATAATCAGTGAAACAAACAATAACTTGTGTCAGACTTGAACGATCAATTGAATCTTGGGCTATGGGTACGGAGAACGCACGATGCTGTTTTTCCTGCATGATTTATAATACCACAGCGAGCACTGTGACCACTACTATCACAGCTTTATATGAACCACCATCACCAACACTGCCGCCTGCACCGCACTAACCATCACCACCACCAACACATTGACTTTCACCACCACGAACTCACGAAGAGAATGTCGAGTCGGTCCTGCCTTGTGAGCGAGGCAGAGCAGGCCCTGTGCAAGAACAAGAGGCCTCGCTTCGCCATTTCCATGTTACCAGTGGAGGAAAAGCAAGGGCGGCAGACACACCGGAGCAGAGGTCTTACATGGAGCGAGGAGCACAGCAACCTGATGTGTCACACACACACACACACACACACAAGGAGGTTCACATGATGCCTTTTAAGCCTCAGTGTATACGTCTCCTCACGCCTCCGATTTTCCTCCCTCCCATTACCTCGTGTACTACTTTCTTCACTACATGTAATTTTCGTTTTATGTTATGCGTGTCATCAACTTAATCGTCGAGTAAATATTAATCTCTCTCTTTTTATGGTCTCGAGACAAAACTGCTTTTATGTCCACTATTGCGCGTATTCTCAAGAGAAGCTTCTGGTTCCCCTATGTCCGTGCATATTGGAGTGAATGTAAATTTAGCATAAGAGCTCCTGTTTTTTTAATAGAATTACGAGTTCAACAAATCTGTCAAAAGTTGTTTCTTCTGTCGGCGTTCCCTTCATCCCCACTCACTCACAAAACTAGATATTTTTACTTGACAGTTTTAAGTATTGAATGTAAGCTGCCCTCGGTTGCTTTTTTTTTTTATCATTTTTATTTTGCTGATCACTACAGATAATTACCAGACATTTCGGAGGTCTTTTTTGTCTTTTTTCAGAAAAATCTTCAACAAATCTTATTCCTTTTTTTTTTTTTCCTTTCCACAGCAAAATGGAATCCAACGACTCAAGTAGGGTGCTGTCTTTAAATGAAGTGGTCAAGCCTTCTGAAAAAAATGAACGGTATGTAGGTATTTTATTTATAATGAGTAAGAAAACTTTGAAAATGAAAAATATAGTTCATAGTTGCGCACTTTACTTTAGTAACTATTTCAGGGACAGGTCTGTAGCTTAAAGAACATAAGGAAATAAGGAAAGTTACAAAATGCCAGTAGGCCTACACGTGACCTGATTTATTATTCCTTTATCTTTATAATAAGATATATTATAGTTGTTGCTTCTTAGAATATATAAATTATGATAAAACGCTCTAATACTAACATAAATGTAAAATGTATTATATATTGTAGATAATATGGTTGTGAGCATGCGGCTGTACGTTAATTAGCATTTGGCTTACATACTGGAAGGCTTGGTTCAGCTTCCTGTGAACTAAATATGGTTCTAGTCTCGTCGTAATCAATAAGCCCTTTGCTATTTGAATTATATTTTTTGTATTACTTTGTATAAGCAGTTTTCGTGGCCATTGTAACTTACATTCTTAATTGTTGCTTCTCTCTACATAGACCTACAACCTACCGGTTCCTTACCATAAATGTTGTGGCTATACTTCTGGTGATTCTGGCTGCCTTTGTAAGTATCGCAGTCACTGCATCGGAGAGCCTACATGACGACCTTGAGCAGGAAAGGGGCGGTCCACTGGTGCACACAGCCAAAGGAACTCTGAGAGGGATACAAGAACGCTCTCTCGGAGGTCACTCCTTCTTCTCCTTCTACGCCATTCCGTATGCGAAGCCGCCGCTCGGGAAGCTGCGGTTTCAGGTTTCAGTATACTCTTTTCCTTTCCCTATCCTTGCATGGTATATATTTCTCCTTATTTGTTTACATCCTCTTCTTTTAGTAATGTATGTATGCCTAGGAGTGTGTGTGTGTGTGTGTGTGTGTGTGTGACATTTCCTGCTGTCAGATTGTTATTGTTTATGTTTGTTCATCATGAGAGGCAATTAAAAAAGAGATCCCATTGTGTACAAATTATGAAAGGCGTATTCATAAGAAAAAATTGAAGGAACTGAAAATCTGGACTTTGGACACTGACACTGATGATCCTTCAAACAGGACCCCGTGGAAGAGGAGGCGTGGACGGGAGTGAGGAATGCTTTTAGTTACCCCGAGCCATGTATTCAAATATCCTTCTCGAAACACAAAGTTGGTGACGTATCAGAAGAAAACATGATTGGCTCAGAGGATTGCCTCTACCTCAATGTGTTCACTCCAAAGGTACAGTATGTGCAAGGAGGGGCGTAACAGGTTGCATTTAGGATTGAGAACAAACGTAGGGTCGGTAAGAACATAAGGTAACAAGTGTGTTCTTCTGCAGCTGGACGCAGAAGAGAAGCTGCCAGTGATGGTGTACCTGCACGGGGGCGGGTACATATCTGGCACGGCATATCAATACCAGCCTTACGTTCTGCTCAACCACCAAGTGGTGCTGGTAGTACCGCAGTTTAGGCTCGGGATGTTAGGTGAGGAGATGCTACCAACTTTTTTCCTCCAAAATAATTGCTAACTAAATAAAAGTTGTCTTAAGCAGACCCAGGCTTCTTTCTAGACATTAAGTGTTTACACGTGTAATGGCTCTCTGCACAATTTTTTTTCTATCCAAAAATTTTGCAATAATACTAATGATGCTCAGTTTTCAGCCTTCCTGTCCACGGAAGATGACGTCATGTCTGGGAATTACATGCTGAAGGACCAGCTGGCGGCCCTGCAATGGGTGCACCGTAACATACACCTCTTCGGCGGCGACCCGCACCGATTGACCTTGTTCGGGGAGAGTGCCGGAGGATGCAGCACAGGCCTTCTGTCCATCTCTCCGAAGGCTCAGGGTAAGGTTTGAGTGACTTAAAGAGGTGTTATCCCAATTCAATATGTGAACACATATGTGATAAAAATTTGATTTATTAGATTAATCGGAAGAGTCCTAGTGATATTTTATCTACATTACTTTAACCATAAAGTTATTGTATTTGATTATATTTCTTTCCAAAGACACGTTGCATTTGATTTCATTGAAATGTAAGAAGCATGTGACGAGAAATATCGATTTTACATTTCCTAGGGTTGTTCTCGCGAGTCATCCAGCAATCCGGCAATGCAATGGTTCCCTTCGCTTTCGGTAGGCGACACCGGAAAGTAGCGAAAGACACGGCACGTATACTAGGATATCATGGAAAACCAGACTCCAAAGACATCCTCTCCTTCCTGCAGACAGTTCCTGCCCAGTCATTACCAGCCATTGCCTCGAAGTATTATGTAAGAAGCAAACCTCTCTGCTGCTTTTATTATATATATATATATATATATATATATATATATATATATATATATATATATATATATATATATATATATATATATATATATATATATATATATATATATATATATATATATATATATATATATATATGTATATATATATATATATATATATATATAATTTTTTTTTTTTTTTTTTTTTTTTTTTCATAAAAGAAAAGAAACGAAGCTGTTGAAGTAATATTTCACTCTTTCTTTGGTCGTTTCAGGAATGGTTTATTTATCCATTCGTGACGGGTCCCCGTGTTGATGGAGATGTGATCCCCGCTCACCCATACGAGATGGCACAAGCAATGGCGTGCCCTCCCTGGGAACTTATGATAGGCCACACAGCTGATGACGGAGCTCTCCTTACAATCAGTTAGTAATAATTTATTCCTCATTGTGCCTTTTTTTTTTTTTTAACGCTGTTTAGATTATTACTATGAAACATTAAGCTGGTTATGAAAAAATATTGTCCCTCATTTTTTGTTTCTCACTTCTCCATATTCAGTAAAGCAAGCTAAATAAATATAGTTAATTAGGAAGTTTATGCATTTTCAGGTCTAACATATACGACAACGCACATTTCCAAAAAGTTGACTAGAGTTTTTTTTTATAGCCTGCCCAAATTATTTCCAAAGAAGTTTTGATGATTTACTTTTGAAAATGAAATAAAAAAAATGACTGCTAAAGATCCAGAATTAACCAATAAGAGGTGTGAAGTGAATATGATAGTTAACTCAGGTGGACGTAATATATGAGAGTGAATAGAGGATCTTGTGCAGCACAACCATGGGCAGGACATACAGTTTGCATATTTAAGAGACCGTGAAATAACGGCGGAAGGTAGCTAGAGGGGCAACATTGCAGATATGAGAGGTTGAAGACGGTCACTTATGGGAATGAAAAACGTACGACTCACCCTCTTTAAATAAAACTGCATGAGAGTGGTCTCCTTATATATGGGAACCATGCTGCATGCAGGGACGGATAAGGTTCTTGTATAGAGTAAGCAACTGGAAGGGGGGAAAGAATTGGCGAAGACAAAACAGAACTCTTAGCTTCATGGAAATTACTTTAAACATGAAAAGGGAAGTTGTTATAATTAACTCCACTCAGAAGAAAAATTAAAAACTTACCAGGCAAATAAAGAAAAATGGCAAGTAACCTGATTCAAATACGAGAGAAAAGGAAGAGAGAAATTACGGTATATATGAAGAAGAAGGGATGTCAAATTTCTATTAAGATTCTTCATAATGAACGAAAGCTCCTGCAGCCGGTGACTTCACTTCGCTCTGTACCTCAAGTTTTTGAGGATATGTTACTGTAGAAGCAGGTGTCTCCTGTCTACTTCTACTTTAACACAATCGCAAAGTCTCAAATTCCTTCCATCTGATCAGAGATTCAGGCTTATGACGATGGCCTTTATAATCAACCATTTTCCACTCAGACGTATATCTTCTGGAGAAACTAAGGAGGCGCCTGGAGGATGACTTCACTGAAGTTGGTCCTCTAAGCCTCGTGTTGGCAGATAATGACCCTAATAAGGAGATAAAGGCCGAAGCTTTATACCACTACTACCTGGGAGAAAGTATCAATCTTGAACTTAAAGATAATTTTACTCAGGTAAGAAGTTGTCGGGTTCTTGTGTACCTATAGAGAGGGATAGTCGAGGAGCAATGGAGGGGTTACAGACTGTTTACCATTTTTTCTTTTCCACCACAGCTTCATACGGACTATAACTTTGCGGTCCCAAATGACTTAGTGGCCTTGGCGCACTCCACCTGTGCTAAACCACATCGACACACCTTCTTCTATGAATTGACCCACCGTGGCCAGCGTTCTGTAAATGACCCTTTAAATATAACAGTTGGAAAGCACTGTGAGTATCAGTAGTTACTGCTAGTATCAGTTTGAAGAGACGTACAGTAAATATATAGTATAAGTAGAGATGAATAAATATTTTTCGCCCCCAGCAAATAAGCCATATCACTGTTTGTCTGTATCTCAACAGGGGTGACTCACGCAGATGATATCCTCTATTTGTTCCTTGGGGAGACTTTCAGGCCAGGATTACTGCCTCTTGAACGTCCCGAGGATCTTGCTTTACGGGATATTATGAGCAAACTTTGGGTCAACTTTGCTTACACTGGGTAAGACATGAGAGGTCGACCGAATAAACCGAGGTTTTTTGGGAAAGGACAAAGATGATAAAAATATGATGATAAAATGATAAAAAGTCATTACAGTCTGTTTTGTGCATGGTTCCTTTAGATAGTGGAGAGAAACATTAAGCTTCATAGTAAGACAGATTCATTGCCATAAGTTTGCCATCCGATTATTTTTATTTATTCTATTTCTTTGTTTATTATTTATTTATTTTTTTTTTTTATGGATAGTTATTTCAAGTAACCACATGTCAGCAAAATACTAGCAGGGAATGTTTTTTTTTTTTTTTTTTTTTTTTTGAGCTAAATGTGATGTTGTGTCCTTTTTGGATGTGTTCACTTACTGTAATATCATATATTGTATAGACACCTAACCTTACATACATTAATCCTGTAGCAGTGTTTTGTCCTCTTCAGATACTTTTCTTTTGCTATAGCCAAGTATAAGGTCTTCCTCATGCTTTGCATTATTATTATTTTTTTTTTTCCTGCTTTGAGGGATTCTTTCATGAATCAGGACTACGGAGAACCTTGGTTTCGGCATTCGTGAACCATTGCCGAAAGAGGATTGCATTTCTCATTTCGGACATAGCCAGAATTCGAACTCGTGCCCGTAATCTGCTCCCATGTGAGCGCGGTTCACTGGCCCAACCTGATTAAGTTATACAAAATATACACCTATTATTCTTACACAAATTAATCTACAACAGTGCTTTGATCCATTTAATTCATCCAGCTGTAGGAAGCCAAAACCTCTATCTTACATTCTTCATTCTAATCCCGTGCCTGATCTTCCTGCATCCCACTGCAGGAACCCAACACCTGACGGTTCTCTGGGTTTCACGTGGGAAGCGGTAGAGAACGACAACCTGCACTACCTAAGCTTGACTCCGTCCCCTACCATGAAGCCTGACCCTCGCCGCAAGGTCAGTTAATCATACTTTGGTATCTCTATTTTTCTTAAAAGTATATTACTCATATATTGTTCTGCCTTGGTGTTTGTTGTAATGTATGACTTCATTCTATATATATATATATATATATATATATATATATATATATATATATATATATATATATATATATATATATATATATATATATATATATATATATATATATATATATATATAATTTTTTTTTTTTTTTTTTACTCTACAGATACGTGAGTTCTACAGGAAGGTCCTTCCAGAGCAGAATGAATTTTTAGAAAAACTGGCAGATTTAAAGCACCCATAGACAGTTAGTAATGGAGTAATTGACCAAGGAAATGATAAATGGCGCGATACGAATTGGTAATGTAGCTAGTATGTCAATTGATAAGTGAGATGTCCTGTAGAAACTCAGGATTGAGCATTGGTGGTGATGGTGACCAGGATGTGAGTGTTGGTTGAGAAGTATTTGATTGACTGATTCATTGATTGATTGATCTAGCCCGCCATAACATCGGGAGCATATACTTCCTTATCCAGGGCGAAATAAGATGCATCGCTTGAGGAGGTAAGGCAAATTATTTGTAACTACAATTCAAAGACAGTACTTAAAGAACAGGTGATATGCTACTGTATCAGTGTATGAACTGTTTTTTTAATAGCCATAGTGATGTGCATTTACTTGATTATACGTTTGATTCTGCTATCTACGAAAAATTTCTGAAAAAAAAAGCTTGATGTCTTGGTAATAGTAGTAGTAGTAGTAGTAGTGGTAGTAATAGTAATAGTAATAGTAATAGCAGTAGCAGTAATAGTCGTAGTAGTAGAAGTAATGTCAGAAAAAATAAGTTAGTAGTGTTTTTGTTGGTGGTGGTAATTGTAACAATATGTAGCATTGGTAATATCAGGCATTGTTCAGCATCATCACAATTATGAATTATGCAAGATTAAACTTATACGATGATTATTATTTGTAACAATAAATATACTCACACTCATACAAACAGGCGCTCGTTTGTCCACGCACGCACGCACGTACACACACACACACACACACACACACACACACACACACACACACACACACACACACACACACACACACACACACACACACAGACGTGCAGAGTTCATACCCTTTTTTATCATTGGCATTTGATTTCAATAAAAACTACTATGATAGCTTCAAATCTATATTTATTTTCTGATAAGGTTCTTTTTCTTATATGCTGTCGGCTCGCGTCCTAGCAATCATGTTTCTTAGGTCTGAATTCAGAACTATTTAGCTCTCTCACCAAGACTATTTTCAAAGGCCACGGAGATGATTCGCTGAGTTCTCAAGAGTGTTTCTTTTGTTAATAATGCAGAAATAATGTTAATCTGTCACTAGAACCACATAAACATCTTTCAAAGTATGAAGATGCGGCGCAGAAATGCTGCAGAATATAATTCCAAGAACGATGGGCAACTCAAGGCTCTCCTGAGGGTGGATGCCTCGTGATTGGTATTGCACAGGCCTAAAATTAGATGTAATCCAGTGTCACCCAGGTCGGCGTTAACTAGGAGAGAGATACACCGCACTTCATTCAACATTTCACTTTTATTTTGCCTCGTTACGGGCTACACACATGACACACACGCTCGGGACGACACTACAACATACAGAGGAGCCAGCCAGCCGCCCCGTGCCGCCGCCACCGTCATCCACCTGCTCGCGTCAGCTCGGCCCACCCCGCCCGTGCCGCCGTGCATGGGCTGGGCAGGGAGGGGGAGGGAGTGTGGAGGTGTGCGTGGTGGATGGAGTTCACGGGGCCAGACTGGGGCGTGGATTAGGGAGGTAAACTATGAATTTTTTAACTTGATAATGGATGCCTATTTTGCCATAGATACAGTAAACAATGGAAGATTTTTAATACATATATTCTTTTAAGTACATGAATCGTTTATATAGTGTATCCATGAGAATCTGTGTGCCAGTCTTTCAAAGAAAAAAAAATCAACCTGACATTACACTATTTTGTAACATTTATTGGTTATAACTTCGCCGCGCGGCACTTCTCGCTTGGTGACACAAGCTGATGGACAGCGCCGCCACCCCGCAACCCGACGGGCGGAGAGCGGGACGGCGCGGAGCACGTCCTCGGTGAGTGGGCACGGAACTTTCTGCTGATGGTGAAGACACTTTGCACTATTTACACTGTTCAGACTCTACGCTAGGCCTTAATGCTAATGACTAGATATTGCACTCATCCCAACCTGCCACCCGAGAATATCGCCCTCCTGCCTCCCCAGGCCCGCCGCGCTGCGCTCGCTCGTAGGGATGCGTTGAATTAAGGGTGTTTCAGGTTTTCCTCCAGCAAGGCGCTAACGACGGATCTTGGGAGAAGGAAAGATAGAACTGTTCCCAGGCGAGTTAAAAATAATGTAAGAGAGCAAATGAAACAGAGATTCTATAATTCCAAGTTCTGTATGACACAGAAGTGGCAACTCACCACAGGTACCACAGTCGGCACGGCGGCCATACTTCACGCTCTGTATATGTACATGTTACTCAACAACAGTCACCGCTACTCGTCAGTTCCTTCTGGTTCTCACAGCCAGAGAACTTAAGGTGAAGGACTCTTGCCGTGTACAGAAAAAAAAAAATGATTCCAGAACTTGTATTCACACTCCGTCACAGCGCGCGCACGTGCGCGCGCGCACGCACACACACACACACACACACACACACACACACACACACACACACACACACACACACACACACACACACACACACTGGCCGCTAGTGGTGGGTCTGGGCGGGCCGCCACACACGCCATTTATCGGCGACATCACGATGGATATGCTGGAGTTTATTATACAGCTTGAGGAATTATTTACTTACAGAAGCTAGTAACTGAGCACCGCCTCTCCCCTGAGTGGCTGGCGACCCTGCCCACCTCCGACCCCTGTGTTGTAGGGTTGGTGGGAAGGTGTTGGACGCCCAAGGAGGGGCGGCTCCAGTTGGAATATATCTTCTACGTCTTTGGTATGTTGCTGCAACACGTCACTGTGGCTTAAACATCGCCGCCAGTTGTAACGTCAAACGAAGAAACAAAATACATAAATATTCTTAAGCGCTAGAAAACATTTTATTTACAACAACCGTGACCATGCAGTCGGCCTGCGTACTGGTCTTAAAACAAAAGAGTGGGAGCCGAGTTATTGAGAAGTGTGAGAGGAGGAACACCCAACCCTCAGGAGGATGGCCACACCTCTCATCACGTCACTATTGCCTTTGTTATTACTGACGCTCACCAGCCAACATGATCATGTCAGCTGAGAACGCTAAAGAAAACAGACGGCTCGTGTGTGCTGGATTGGACCCTTAGGAGCCACCGTGACTTGAGGAAGCGGAAGGAGAGAGGCATGAGTGTGTCCAGGGAATATTACCTACAAAATACAGACGAGACACGAAGGGGAAACGTTCGAGTGTGTGTGTGTGTGTGTGTGTGTGTGTGTGTGTGTGTGTGTGTGTGTGTAAGTATATTTTCCGAGTAATATTATGGTATTGATATCGTCCTTACATGCTTATATAAGTAGACAAGAGTACAGTGAACGAGCCTTATATATCTGCGCAAGTAGCAAGGGAGGTAAACAGGCTGGAGCGGAAGAACGCCCACAAGTAGCAAGTAACGACGAGGGAGCATCGTTCTCGGCACACTCGCACTCCGTCAAGATGTCATAAGTCTGTTCAAGAGGGTGAAAAACGAGATAAAATCGAGTTGACTTATTCAAAATATTCTGAGCGAAATTTCATTTTATGTGTGTGGGAGTCATTCATTCAGCCAAACAAAGCAAAATACAGTGTTAGAGTTAAGAACAGCAACGTGAAGGAAAAGGGTGAAGTTATGGAGGTGTGTCAGGTCCGGGAGTTCAGGTTCCTGTCAAGGAAAAAGCTTCGCTTATCTGACCAGGTGTTAATGTTTCCATGTTCAGTGATCTGCAGTAGCTTAGGTGCCGCAGACCCAAATACTCGACTGCTATTTACATCACACGTTATTTATCACTTGTAGACTCTGACCGCCACTGAGCCAAGCATGACGCACGAGACGAGCACTTGGGCGGGAAGTCGACTAAAGGAAGGGATTATTTTCTGCAATATCGATCTACTTTTCAATCATTATAACATCGTGTAGAGAAGCCGCAACTGACGCCAAATGTCTTGTGTATGTCACTTTCAGAAGCAGTGTTCGGTAAGGTCACACTTTGTCACACTGCCACCAATCGACTGACATTTACATACATACGCGGGTCGGACACGCGAGCACCCGGCCAACTGAGAACTCTATCATTCTCCCTCTTAAAGTGTTATTACAGTGACTTTTTTTCTGAGGTACAACAACTATGAGGAACTGTTCCACTGTGGTAGGTAGAGACGGCGACACGCAGCAGCGTCACACGACACACGACACGACACGGAGGGTAGTATACACTCTTATACTGCAACCAGGACGTCGGGAAGCCTCCGCCCTTATTATTATTATTATTATTATTATTATCATTATTATTATTATTATTATTATTATTATTATTATTATTATCATCTTTATGTTCATTATTCATATTATACTTTTCCATACATTTTGCCTTTGGCACAAAATAACAATACGGAATTAGGCACTACAAGATAATATTCATCTGCCATGTATTTCACTACATTATGAGTTTCCGGCGGGCAAGAACGGCCGGCACCAGCACCATCACACTGACGTCACACACACACACATATACATATGCAGCTGCACCTCAAATGAATATTTTTGTATAGGGAAGCAGGAGCCCTAATAAGAAGAGTTAGATCCTTCCTAGGACTGCTCCGTGGGTGCAGCGAGAGGGGCTGGGTACTCCTGAGCGTTGCACTGTTAGGAAGAATCGTCGCTGCTCGACTCGTTGTTCTGCTGCTGCTTTATGTCCTGCTTACGAGCTTCCTCTTCCTTTTCCTTCTGAAGCTGGTCGGAGGTCTTCATGGTGGCAGCGAGGTACTCTGAAGGACCTGAACCCGAACAGAACTCCATCTCGATGCGGTATTCATGACGCGCTAAGTACCGCACATACTTCTCCGGCGGGTCCTCGCTGGTTACGGAGACGGAGCGCATCACACAGTGGCTCACGGTTGTAGCCGGCATGGTGAACTCCACATAACAGAATTTGTCGAAGGATTCAGGCATCTGGTCAAAGGCGGTCAAATTCATGCGACAGGAAAAGGAGTGCTGAGTGTAAGCTCCTTGACCCTCCTTGGGCAAGCGTGACATTCTCCACACGATGGCTCGGTGCTGGTGTTCGTACTTGGCCTGACCTGACGTGACCTCCATCAGCGCAGACTCAGGTGTCTCCACCGTCCCCATGAGACGCTCGATGCCCTTCACCTTCCCCGTTCTGCAAAATAACGCCCAGGCTCAGGGTCTGGCTCTTAGGATACTGTTTAATAACCCAAAAGACAAAGCATGACTTGTAATAGTATTAGTAATAGTAGTAGTATTAGTAGTATTAGTTGTAGTAGTAGTAGTAGTAGTAGTTGCTGCTGTACCAGTAGTAGTAACAGCAGTAGTATTTGTTGCAATAATAGGGGTGGTGATTGGCAGTGATGAATGATAAGTCCAAAGATGCACGTGAAAACATTCAAGGGATTTTACCTCCTGTGCGCTGACTTGACGGAACCGTATCTGAAGTGCTTCTCGACGCGAAACATGTAGATCCAACACTCCGGCAGCGGGAAGCGAACCACCACGTCCTCACACGGCACCTGGGGAATACTCGGGGCCATTAACACACACACACACACACACACACACTTTGCAGCTTATGTTTAATGCTTCATTGATTACCTCACCTGGCCAAGCTTCCTGCCAGAGAACCCAGGCACAAGGATCTCACAGGCAATGTCCACGCGTCGACCTTCAATGGTAATTTTCGTCTTGACTTGTAGCGGCAACTCTCGATTCTTGGGCGGCCGAACGCGGAATCTCATAAGCTCGATGTAACATGCGTCTGGAGGCTTGTATCTGGAGGAGGAGGAGCGAACACGTTATTAAGGGAGGAATTCTTAGTTAACATGTACATCGCGATATACAGAAAGATGTAATGTTTATTTATCACGCCAAAGGGTTGATGGCATATGGTAACTTACTTAATGTGTTGCGTCTTTTCGAATTCCTCGCCATCAACACAGCAGTGGAACTCGACAGCCTCCAGACGAATCCATTCCTCAGTGATGACTGGAATAATGTCATGGCGACCCACAACTTCTCGTCCCTGCTTCCTCATGTCATTGATGCCCAAATCCACGTCCGGCATTCCTGCGTACCCAACAGACACAAAAGTGTTAGCAGTGGCAATGGCATTAAGTTCTTGGACAGAAAACGGAAAGCTAAACATGCTGTGTAGTATATTAAATATTTCTGCCATTCATGGACCTGTTGCGTTGCACTAGTAGTCGAGGTTTTATAATCTGAATTCACAATATGTCTGTGCAGTGTGGGAGAGATATTATCTTGGGTTGATATGTCAAGCAGGAAAAGAAAAACGATCCTTTTGAACTCTTACCAGCGAAAATGAACGACATGAACTTCAGAAAAAAAAAAAAGAAAAAAGAAGCTAAGTTTAAGAGGAAAATTTGTCTGCACCTGAGAGAAACCCGAGGAAGAAAATCCTGACGCGGGCGATCATGCGGTGCACGACACCCTTCAGGTCCTGCTCCACGTAAATCTCGTCCACGGCTGTCAGCTGCACCTCCTCAGACTTGTAGTTGAGTGCTCGGTCGCGATGCACCGTGAGCTTGAAGAGTTGCTCCTCGACCAACGATGAAAACACCTGCAGATAGTCGTTATGTATAGGGATATTCGTCTCCTTCCCATAACAAACTAATTTTTTTTTTCTTTTCGATTATCTTGATTTATTATACCTAAAGTTAGTTACCGTTTATATTAAATGGAGGTAAATTAAACATTCATCCATTTTTCTTTCAAAACATATTATTCCTGGCATGAAAACGTGTATCTAAGCAAAGGTGTGGAGAGACAGAGCTATGCACATGTGTCATTATATGAAGCGTATCCTCTGTATATACAACATCATGTATAGAGTCTGTAGAGTGTGTGTCTAGGATAGACAGCTTAAACTTTACTTGAGTTGATTTGATTTTAAATTTTCTCACCCATACATTGCTTTAGTCTTACCTTTAGATCTTCGTAATTTTGAGTGCCCAGTTTGAGGAGTTGGGAAATTTGCGGGGCGTGTTCCACCGGCATGCCCAGTTTTCGCACATCGCTGGCAAACTCTTTTACATGCTCGTAATCTCCGGCAATGGCGTGTTGCGCGAATTTAGAAATCTTAGTAGTAAGTCGCTCCGCTTTAGAGACTTGGCCTGGCCGTACACCGGGCCGCTCCTTGTAGAATATATACTGTACCTTCACAGTGAAGATCTTGCCGAATTGATCAAACTGTTGCGCTCCTGCAATGCACAAATAACATGAGTTTGGTATAAGAATGTATGGGATACAAAACTGGAAGAATATTAGAAAACGAAAGTGATGGAAAAGTATTTTCTATCACTAAAAGTATATGAAAATTTTCGTATACGAAATACGAGATGAATATTTGAACAAAAACAACATGCCGCGGAGATTTAATCTTCTTTTCGGATTTTATATTTCATTAAGTCAGTTCCACCAAGACACCAGTAACAGACTGAAAATATTCCCTTAAAGAAGGAAAGAGAAGCTGAACTTACCTATATCAGAAACGGAGTAACAGGCTTGAAGTGGGAGTTCCTGGAAAGGATCTTTATCATCCTTGCTATTGAAGAGCTGCAAACACGATCCCTCAGTTAGCTTGACGAATACTTTTTTCCAGAATCTGAAGGGAGCCCAAGGAAGCATTAGAGGAAACCGCAGCGAGGAAGCTTGAAGATGTGTTGATGTGTGTGGATGTTGATAAATGTTTTACAATTGTCAAAAAGATACAAGGGTATGTGTTAGTTTCAATAAATTTTGAGCCACTGAAATAGAAGAATAATGACAATAGAGAAAATTTTATTGTCATTGTCTTTCAGACGCAGCATTTGGGTGATGGAGTTTTGGGTAGGTGTATAACACGAGAAACAATGAAAAACTTACACTTTCGATTCATAACAGTTTATATAGATGGCTGGTAACTTTGAAATGTTGCTAACAATGTTACTTCCGTCAACAGGCTTACACAATGTGTTTAGTAAGAATAATAAACTGTAACTGATGATGTCATGATACTGAAAAAGAACGTACAGTAGAGCTGATGGCAATGTGCTTTGTTTGCTCGATGTCTTTAGAAGAGCTTTAAAGTGTGAAGTGGTCTCATTCGTAAAAGGTATGGATTCAGTAAGTGCTTCACAGGACACGAAGAAGGAGTTCTTGGAAAATGAGGATTGTAGACGAGCCAGGTAATGAAATACTTGAGCTGGATTAGTGAACAATATTCGTTGGTGTAAGACGTGGGTGAGGAATGCAAAAATATGCTGGCACGGTTGATGGTTTTGATGGCGATAAACTGTACGTCACTGAAGTGAATTGTAATTATTCTACTACGGTACTTCCTCCGTCACAAAGGGCAGTGAATGAGTGGTTGTTTGCTGCTGTCAGTGAATGCTGGATATGCTTGTATACGACTATGGTGTACGGTGCTTTACTGTCTGTACATGTAACGTATAATACATGGTATATACAACGAGAGAGAGAGAGAAAGAGAGAGAGAGAGAGAGAGAGAGAGAGAGAGAGAGAGAGAGAGAGAGAGAGAGAGAGAGAGAGAGAGAGAGAGAAATAGGTGTTATATTAAGAAAAACTACATTGGGACAATTTTCTCTTATTGATTGCTACTGTTAATCATCAAAATACTGTTAGTGGGTTGAAGCTGATTTACGAAACTTATTTATTACAGATTGTTATGCTACATCGGAATCTACCAGTTATATGCCAAACAATACATTAAATTTAATTATTAATAAACGTAAAACTATTACAAGCTGAAAGATGTAGTACAAGTCAAGCGTGAGAGTAATCCACACCCTTATGGCCAGTGCTGTCTTTAGTCATCACATTATTGCAAACCATTTTTGGCAGTCATTACGCAGAAAGAGTCAAGTAACGGGAAACGATGTAGCCTTACGTGTTGGCTTTCCGTTACAGCTGAGAACATGGGGGAACAAACTTGTCTTCATTACTAATTTTTCATAACCGAATCAAACACTATGATTTAGAGATATGGTTATTATTATGCTAAAGATATGGGCATCGCCATGCATACTGCATCAGCCGCTTCAGAGCTACCGATCAGCTGTTGCTCTGCGAAGTAGGTGTGCCAACAAGGTATTATTGTTTCATATTAAACAACGAGTACTTTTTCTTCCACTCCGGCATCACCGGCCGCGGCATCAGCATGGAAGACAATACAATAGACCTTTGGGCGTTGTGGAGGAATACGTATTTGCAGAGTGTGAAGGAAAAGGTCTATCATGATTTAGACAAATGATGGACACGCCTCCATCAAGATGAATTGTTACGCTACCCTATACCTGCTGCTAACCCCCCATGTGGCAGAGGCCTCTGCTAACTTACGTGACCTTCCTAGAGTAGTACCTATTTTTTTTTTTTTTCCTTAAGAATTTATTAGTGTCGTTGAGGCTTCATTAAGTTATTCAGTGGACTTACAGTTTTACTGGAACAGTAATGGTAACACTCACTAGACGCCCTCAAATGCTACTTTATTTTGTTTTGAAACGGTAAATTTTTCCACAAAAACCATTTTCATTTGCATTAGTTTTTCGCGTGTTTTGAAACGAGACAGGAATACATAAGCCAGTAAGCAGCCAAGAGCAATGCCCAATGACAGTATTACTTTAGCACGTAGCGTGTACCAACATGGCAGAATCAAATCTTTCTGAACCCATGAAACCGAGTACAGAAAAGAGATATTTTCAAATTTCAGATATATGACATTTAAAATATCTCGTTTCATACCATAAATTTATATTTGTTTTCATAAATACACATATCAAGAGGAAGAGGAAGCCGATGGCAGTTGCCATATCATTTGACACAGTTCACGAACCTCCCTCTTGGAAAATATTAATATCGCCACCTTGTTGATTGCATTACTGGTTAGAGAAATGCTGGCGTTACGGAAACTGAATACACGCGTCTGCTCTGCCATTTTAACGGACTAAATTTGGCTTCTGAAGCTTTTTTTTTGAAGTTTTTTTTTTTTTAAGATTATATTGCCATTTCCGTTGTTGGCTTAAAAGAGTCTCTCTCTCTCTCTCTCTCTCTCTCTCTCTCTCTCTCTCTCTCTCTCTCTCTCTCTCTCTCTCTCTCTCTCTCTCTCTCTCTCTCTCTCTCTCTCTCTCTCTCTCTCTCTCATATTATGTTCAAGATTTTATGGAAGCCAACTTCTAGATTACACAACTCGACCTGAGTAGCAGAACACCCAGAAGGAATAAACAACAGAGTTTGGAACCAGCGCGTGATGAACGTGTTCCGTGCATATAAACCATGATATATATATATATATATATATATATATATATATATATATATATATATATATATATATATATATATATATATATATATATATATATATATACTTTGCATACACTCATGCCGTTTCTAAGAAAACAAATTGTGTAATATTTTGTCTCTGATGGCCATTAATGGAGATGTGAAATGGAGCAGATAGAACTTGAAAAACGATATCAAGATAACACTTGATAGAAGAAATGAGCTTGGGCCAAATATCTGTCTCACCAACACGACTAAGAATATAGTTTTGGAAAAAAAAGTAATTGAAAATTATATAATAACATAAAAGAACTATGAATTATGAAGCTGAAAGGGAAATAGTGTTATCAATAAGAAAGAAGCGAGCCATTGCCAGTTCATTACAAATTACATATATTGTGCTGCACTAGAACGAGAATATAATGGACCCAAAGTAAGGCTTGGTATAATCTACCGTGCAGCTACGAGGCACTGCACCAGCTAAGCTAATCACTATACAGTATTGGCGATTAGTAGCAGTTCTGACAAGCTGCAAATGGCGGAGGCTTTGGCGGTGAAGAGAAAGCCAAGCCGGCCTGCAGGTGTTAGGACGACAACGTCAACAGCCTAAGGGGAAAACACACTAAGAAGCCACAGCCAATACAGCATCTAAGAACTAACACTCCTCTGACCTGTTCGTCAAACCTCCTCGTCCATCTTTTTTTTGGAAGTGAGAGAGGCTGGCGCGCCCGGGGAAGAACAAGCATGTGTTACTTCACCACCACGCGAGCGCAACGAGCTGCGCTACAGGACTCACCCCTAGCACTTTATTTTCTCTCGCTTCAGTTGGAGCAAGTACTATTCCAAATTCATATACCAGTTAAATATCATATCTGATCTGATTTCATCTCGAGAACTGTAGCTTCTTTTGTTCATTAAATCACCTGCGTTATAGTATTTAACCTGAGTTCGTGTTGGAAAGTTTGAAAAACAGTTTAGGCTATTGTCTGAAGCACGAAAAACAAAAGAAGTAGCGAATCACGAGGTGCCTTACCTCTGGCCAGTGATCTTTTTCTTGTTGGGTTGTCGGAGATGCATCTCCCAGAGGGTCCCAGTCAGGTGGGTGCGCGGGAACGGCTCTAAGGGCTGCGACTGGTCCTCCTCGAACAGCGGTGTCGGCGGCGTCTCTTGAGAATCGGTCCTCTCGAGTGCGCCGGGGACAGCTGCAATAGAAAACAGAGTAATAAAACATAGCCCACGTAAAGAAAAAAAAATACATATATATATATATATATATATATATATATATATATATATATATATATATATATATATATATATATATATATATATATATATATATATATATATATATATATACATGAACTTCTTTTGATACCAGATTCTCTCGTCACGTCATTCTTGATTTATTTTTGTTTTATATTAACTAATCATGCAGACTCGAAAACTTTTAAAATCCGCTTATAAAGCACATACAACCGTTATTCTTTTGAGTAAGTGGGCACACTTCATCTTGCTTAAGGATTGCCGTTGGGAATGACTTCGGGATGGGACATGACACAACTGGAAGGAATCTGGTGATGATCATGGGAGGTGGCGGTGTCTTGGTGTGCTGGTTACCTGATGTGCTGTAAAACAAAAGATAACCAAACAAAAGAAACTGAACAACGACTCTCGCCTCTCATTCCTCACCTTTAGCGTCAACAGCTGCCTCCGCTATGTCCTCTGCACCGCGATCGAAAGGATTGAATCTTGGCGATGTGTCAGTGAATGCCGCAGCTCCCACAGCTGCTGGTGGCGGGGCGAGCACAGGCACAGGAGAAACTGCCCTAGGTGAGGCCCCGGAAGCCTCCACTCCTGCCGGCCTGCAATAAGGTCACTGGTCACTTCCATAATAAGGAGTCCATCTTCAGTTCAAGGAATGTGAAAATATATATATATATATATATATATATATATATATATATATATATATATATATATATATATATATATATATATATATATATATATATATATATATATATATCGTCGTGAATACATCAAGTTTGTCTCTATTTTTCTTTTCTTTTTTTTTTCTTTAGATTCTAAGTGATACAATTTATTATAGACTGAGGGAAGAAGATGGGTGATGAAGGTGGTGGTGATGATGGTGGTGGTGAAGTACACGCGAATTATTGAGAGTATCCGAAGTGGTAATTAAGAAGAAATAATACCTATTGACGAAATTATTGCCGTCGTCGCGCTTTCCAGTTTAAACAATCCCGGTAACTGGGACGCTTGCATCATTATTATTTTCACAGATGATAAAAAGATCTTGATTGTGATGGTAGAGGAAGTTTCGTGTACCCAGAGCCATTGTGGTGAAGATGGCGATGAGATTACGAGACCGATGAGAGAGCTGGAATGTAACAGGGATGACAGCTTGGAGATGCTCTTAGCGAGATGCTCTCTCCCACCACCACATGGAGGTGGTGGGAGAGAGGCTTATAATGAAACGTATGGAGGTCAGTGATGGACGCAAAAAGATGTGATGGTATAGTTAGGGTCAAAGTCATGATGGCGATGCAGGGAAAGTGAGTGGAGAGAAGTAAGTGGATGTCAACTCACTTTATTACTACACTCATGGTTCCCTCGTCCGAATCACCAGAAGGTTGGCGGGCGGTGCGGCGTGGCGTAGACTGAGGGACCGGTGGAGGTTCGTTGAGGGCCAGGAAGGGGTCGAAGCTACTGCTATCGCCGAATCCGAAGCCCTCACCGCCTGCTCCACCCGCTGCTGTAGTGTCTCCCCAAGGTGAGGCCGCTGCCACAAAGTCAAGAAATTTATTTCCATATTGTTCATATAAAAGGTGTTTAGTATGTATATATAATTGTAATATCCATGGTGTTTTCTT
The DNA here is from genome assembly GCF_035594125.1 of Scylla paramamosain. Classification (NCBI taxonomy): domain Eukaryota; kingdom Metazoa; phylum Arthropoda; class Malacostraca; order Decapoda; family Portunidae; genus Scylla; species Scylla paramamosain. Next base: position 4,640,079 of record NC_087177.1, read on the forward strand.
TGTCCACGGAAACAGAAGCAAACTATTCTATAAGTTATATGTTGGCACATTGATTCTTCTAATTAGTATACGTATATTTAACATAATCATCACATCGTCACTAACTTACCTCGAGCCGTGGAGGCAAATGGATCATGATGTAATTCATCTTCGCCTTCAGCTCCGGCATTATCGAACCTGGCGGAGAAGGCGTCAAATTCCTCGTCCGTGGCAACCTTGACGCTATCCGGAGCAGTGCTAGGTGCCACGCCCAGAACAGCTGCCGGTGCAGGTGTCGGTTGTGCAAATGGGTTCACCATGGAGTTTCCTTCACTTTCTGCGAAGATGTCTAGGGACGGCTCTGCTCCCCCTCCAAATAAGCTCATGCCAACATTAGGAGCAGGTGCTGAGGACCCGAAGAGCGCTGCACCAGTGGAATCTGCACCTGAAGGTGCAGATACTGGTGTAGTACTGCTTCCGAATATATCGAAGGCCGATGATCCAGAAGAGGGGGTGTTGCTGAAAAGCCCAGCTGCTGGAGAGGCAGGAGGCGCAGCTTGACCCGCCTCGCTAAAGAGACTGTTGGCTGGAGAGCCTGGGGGCGCAACCTGTGACACGTCACCAAAGAGTCCTGCTGCTGGAGAGTCTGGAGGTACCGTCTGAGGAACATCTCCAAAAAGACTGGCTCCAGAAGATCCTCCAAAGATGGCATCACCAGTGGGAATGGAACTGGCAAAGGGACCAGATGTGTCTCCGAAGAGCTCCGCCCCTTTATCGGCAGAGGTACCAAATGTGTCCGGTATTACTCCAAAAGCATCGGTGTCAGGGACGCTTGTTGGTATTGCTCCGAAAGAGTCAGTGGCAGGAGCGCTTGTTGATATTTCTCCAAAAGCATCATTGGCAGGGACGCTCTTATCTCCAAAAGCATTCACTGGTTCACTGCTGGAAGACGGTACGTCTGACACACCAAATGCATCAACATTTTCTTCATTATACTGATCTTCATGATCAACTTCATTTATCGAAGGTTCTGCTGGAGCAGCTTTCACAGGAGTACTGAGATGACTTGACGAATTAGACGAGTTTGAGTGCTCGCTATTAATAATAAGAGGCATAGGTTCAGGTGAGCCAAATACTTCCATAGCCTCTATTTTTTCCTCTCCTACTGAAGATGTGTCTGGAGCATCAGCTGCTGCTACTGATATTTTACAAATTTCTTCACCAGTATCTTGGTCAGCTGCCTCGATCACTGTAGGTTCACTGTCCGTTTTTTCACTCACTTGCTCTGGAGAAACAGATTCTTCCAAGGGGATCATGTCACTCGGGCCATCACTTTTAGCAGGAGACTCTGCGATCGCTGCTGTATCATTAACAGTCACCTCCTCTGACAACGAAGGGGTAGCAGATACCACTTGGCCCTCATCAGGAGATGCTGTGGGCTTTGAGTCTTCAATTGTAGCACCAGAGAGCAAGTCTGATATACTCTGCTTATCCGTTTCCTCATTTTCAGCAGTAGTGTCTGACTCGGGTAGATCCCCAGACAACAAATCTACTTGTGGGGACTGAGATGTTTGGGGTTTATTGAACAGGCTAAGAATGTCTTGGTTGGTTCTTGGTTTCTGTACAGGAGTATCACCGAAAAGATCAAAGTCATCTGAGGTAGAAGTCGGTGCTGCTACGTCTGTGTTGGCAGTACTTTTCGTCTCCTCTAGTTCGTGATCACTGTCCATGTCTATTGTTTGGCCAAAGATAGCGCTGAAGGCGTCAGAATCTTTTTTCGGGGATGTAATCTGGATGTCAGGCGTTGGGCTGCGAGAAGTGGGAGCGCCACTTCCAGGTGATGGACAAGGCGTTCGTGTTGTAGTGAGCTTTTCATGAAGCGTATCTGTAGTTGCCTCCATGGCGCCAATTACTGTCTGTAGGAGGTCTTTAGTCTCCTTCGAAGGGGGAGGTGGTCTAGGTGGTGGTGGTCTTCCCGGAGCCACAGCTGTGCTCTCTGCTGGGGGACTATCGTTCATTAAATCAACAACAGGAGATGATGGAGCGGGAGGTCGAGCTGGTGGCGCTGGATGAGGAGGCTGAGGCACTGGTGTTGTATCGACTACTTCAGGTCCTCCAAACAGGTCGCCTTGGGAAACAGGCGTTCCAAACAAATCAGACTCTTTTGTCATATCGCCAAACGGTTGCGATGCAACGCCAAACGGATTCATATCAGAAGGGTAAGCCGCAGGATCTCCGAAGAGACCTGCGGCCGCTGCGTTGGAGTCATCGATCTGGTCACTAAAAGGATTGATTCCCGTGTAGCTTACCGCCGAATAGTCAAAGGCACCTCCCATGAGGAAGGGGTTGGCGGCTGTGTCCCCGACGTCAGCTGGCGGCGCTGGGTCATCGAAGAGGAAGGGGTTCTTGACGTTTCCACTGAAATCCATCTTGGTAATTTGGAAATTTAAGCGATGTTAGAGGTATCAAATGGGTCCTGAGCAGAACTTAAGAGTTCGTTTTCGAGGTATTTGAGCTCAGCTTTGCTTGGAGCAATATCAGCGGCTATAGAAGTGTCAAATGGGTCGTAATCATCAATGTCCTGTGCGGCTGACTGTGGTTGAATCACCTGTATAGGCTGGTCTGGAATATCTTGATCGTGAGCAGAATCTAGGAGACTGACAGGTGCTGGCGACTGTGGTCTTGGTGCTGGTGGCCTCCTGGGAGCTTTTGCCTCCTCTTCGCGAGGGTCAAACTCGTCGTCGCTTAAGTTTCTTTTTGTTCCAGAATCTGAAAGGAGCTCAGTCTCAAGAGTCTTCAGTTCAGTTCTACCGAATTTCTCAGCAATAGAAGTGTCAAAAGGATCAAGTTCCTCTGAAGTGTCTGTGGGTTGACTGGCAACAGGCTGAAGAGTCGGGCCGAGGTCAGGGGTGGGTGATGAAGAGAAGAAGCGGTCCACAGAAGCACACTCAGGTGCTGTTGGAGGGAGGCCGATACCAGCCTGTTCTCTAATAGCTTCTTGAGGATTAGTTTTTACAAGAGATTCTTCAAGGTCTTTTATCTCGGTTTTGCAGAGTTTACTTGCTATAGATGTGTCGAAGGGATCAAAATCTTCGGGTGTAGCACCTTCCAAGGGTTCAGCTGTCAAACCAAGACAGGGCTGTAAGGTGGCACTTCCGTCGGTGGGTGTAGTGGCCAAAAGACACGGGTTTGGCTGGGCCGGTCTCTCTGGTCGAGCTGGCTTTGTTGTGGCTGTTGATTTAGGTGTATCTTCTTTTCTGGGATCAAAGTCGTCAAAATCTTCTACAGAAGCTGTTACTCCGCTTAGCAACTCACTCTCAAGGTGGCGGAGTTCTGTTTTTCCAAATTTTTCTGCAATGGAGGTATCAAATGGATCAAATTCGTCGTTCAAATCAGACGGCGTAGGATTACAAGGAAGCAGAATTTCACCACTGACAGGAGTTCTGGCGGGAGAGGCAGTCAGCAGACACTTAGTAGGAGCAGGTGATGGGGGGCGGGAAGGAGGGCGGGAAGGTGGTCTTGAAGGTGGTCTTGAGGGTGGTCTTGAGGGCGGACGAGGTGGTGGTTTCTTCCCTCCGCGGGGATCAAAGTCCTGGTCGTCTATGTGTTGCTGAGATACAAGGAGTTGACTCTCGAGAACCTTTAGCTCAGTCTTACCAAACTGGTCAGCGATAGAAGTATCAAATGGATCAAAGTCGTCGGGAAGGTTTTCTGGAAGATCGGTTGCCGCTCCCACTACGGGCTGAAGAGGGACGACAGGCTGCTCGTCTAAAGGAGTAGTAGTCAGTAGACACTTGGGAGAGGGTGGTCGTAGAGGTCTGATTGGCAACTGAAGTTCTTTTGCCTTAGGTTTATCAGCAACTTCTGTGAGCACTTGGTTGGGCTGTTGTTGCTGATCACTTAACAATTCGCCTTCAATCGACCGAAGTTCTGTCTGTCCAAACTGATTTGCAATGGAGGTGTCGAAAGGATCAAAGTCTTCTGAATCTGGATTTCTATCGCTCAGTGCAGAAGGATGGAGTGCTGGATTGGGGTCAGTGGGACTGCTGGCCAGCAAGTGAGCTTGAGTTGGAGGAGGTCGAGGTGGTGGGACCTTCTTATTATCTGCAGCTTTTTCAGCAATCTGCTGGATTTCGTCTGGCTTGCTGAGAAGTTCGGCCTCTAAGGTTTGTATTTCAACTTTAGCAGCAATAGAAGTATCGAATGGGTCAAAGTCCTCGGCTTGTGTATCCTGGGAAGGGGCAAGGACAGGAGCGCTGGTATCGTTGTCTTCGTGGGAGCCTGTCAGCAAGCAAGTATTTGCACCACTGGACTTTTCCTCGGCTCGAGGATCAAAATCGAAGTCAGAGTCACTCTTTTTTAGACTCGCTTGTATTTCAGAAGCAGACAGCAGCTCTGTTTCAAGAACTTTGAGCTCAGTCCTTCCGAAACTTTCAGCGATGGAAGTATCAAAAGGATCAAAGCTGTCGGAATTTTTCAGTTCATTTCCTTGTTGCGGTTGTAAAGTCTCTGGAAGCTCAGTTTCTGTATCTGCAAGAGAGAATGGATCGACTGGAAGATGCTTCTCAGCTACCGATGTATCAAAAGGATCTACTTCTTCAGGAGGTTCGACTGTTATAATCTTCTCAGCTAGTGAAGTATCAAAAGGATCAACTTCTTCAGGATGCTCGGTTTTAGCCTTAGGGAGAGCTGGTCGCGGTGGCGGGGCCTTTGATGTCTTTCCTTCTTGAGTAGCTTGTGCGAAATCTACGTCAAATGGATCTTTTTCAGTGTTTTCGTCCGCCCCGAGTATGTGAGCTGCGACAGAAGTGTCAAACGGGTCGTCTTCAAGGTCTTCGAATTCTTTCTCTTTTGCTTTAGCAACGGATTCAGCCGCTAAGAAAGCAAACTCAGCGTCGAACTCGTCTTCGATTGGGTCTGGTTCAGTTGGCACTAAAGATTCGTTAACAACTTCAGATTTGTCGATAATATCAAATTCTGCAACTAGATCCTTCAGATCAAGGTCTTTGTCTTTCCCGCTATCCTTATTGTCTTGTTCTTCTCCAGAAGACTCAAGAAATTCACTCAAATCAACTTCTTTGTTACCTTCACAGCCATTATTGAGAACGACGGAAGAAGTATCCTTATCTTCTTCTGTATTTGGTGCTGGTGAGACTGCTCGGGGTGAGGGACAAATTACAGTGCCTGGTTCAGGAAGCACTGCTTCTAGCTCACCCACACACAAGATTTCATCAAGAATGTTGGTTTCCTTAGATTCTTTTGAGTCTTCTGTTTGCTCGTTATCTTTCTCTGTAGATTCCCCTCCCGTATCTCCACTTTGATCACTCTCCTCGCCAAAGTCACCCAGTAAATCTTTTTCCTTTGGCACAACCCTTCGTCGCTTGGAGCTTGCTGGTGGAGTCGCTGTGGGCTTTTCAACTGGGACGTTACCTGTGAGAACCTCAACAGCACAACCAAGACTTACGAGTTGTTTCTTTTTCTTCTCGGGTTTTTCTCTCTGAACTTTAGGTTTTTCTTCTTCGACGTGTAAGACTTTATCAACTACGGAGGTGTCGAAAGGATCAGGCTCATTAGGATCAGTTTCGATTGGGCTGTCCGGGATGTAATGAAGTTTTACTTGTCCACTTTCAACATTGTCTACGTAAGTAGTGTCAAATACCTCTGTAAAATCGTCTACATCTACGTCTGGGAGGTCCTCTATAAACTGAAGTGGGGCAGGTTCAGGTTCAGGCTCGGCCTCAGGCTCCGGTTGTGGTTCTTCTGTTTCTACCTCTTCTGCATCATCGATTCCGCCCTTCTCAAGGTCTACCCACTTCTTGGTTGGAGGTGCTGCAGTAGCGACGGGTACTGGAGCGGCAGTAGGGACTTCAGTAGGAAGAGGTGCAGCTGGTTTGTCTTTCTGAACGACAGTGCTGGCCTCTTTGATGTGAACGAGATTGTCTGTAGTCTTCTTAAGTACAGTGTCAGTTGCCGCAAAGAAGTTTCTCCAGTCTCCTTCCTTTGTCGAGGAGGACGCCGCAGTGTCCTCAGACGCTGCTGCTGCGCTGCCTTCCTCAGGAGATTCTGGCTTGTTCTCCTTGTCTTCACTCTTCTCCTGACCTTCCTGTTCTAGTTGTTTTTCTGCCTCGCGTCTGGCTTGTTCTTCCTTCTCTTTTTTATATCTTTCTAATTCTTCTGGAGTAAATAGTTCATCATCTTTATCCTTCTTTCCTTTGATCTTTTTCTTGATTCCTTTTTTTATTTTGTGCATGGTACTGCGTCGATGGAGAGTCCCTGTTGAAAAGAAAGAAAAAACAGACTTAAAACTCTGTCTGTCTTCAAAGTAAATAATGACAGTGTAAAGGTAATACAATAAAACACACACACACACACACACACACACACGTTTGCCAGTGTTTATATATATATATATATATATATATATATATATATATATATATATATATATATATATATATATATATATATATATATATATATATATATATATATATATATCTGTATGTGTGTGTGTGTGTGTGTGTGTGTGTGTGGGCGCGCGTGCGTGCGTACGTGCGTGCGTGCGTGCGTGCGTGTTTGTGTGTGTGAGTATATGAAGAGAGAGAGAGAGAGAGAGAGAGAGAGAGAGAGAGAGAGAGAGAGAGAATAATTATAACAACTATTCATTTCCAAGTAAATAGAAAACTACTTGTCTAGCACAACAATGTGCATTTAGGCAATCAATGAAACTCTTTGGTGTGCCTTGTTGCTCCCGGCTCGCCTCCACACCACAGCCCCCGAACTGTCAGCGGGAGCCTGCCTGTCGCTACACTCGAGAAGGAAACACCACTTCTCATTATTGGCTGTTGCGAACGTCGGAGAGGAAATTATTATTTATTTTCGCTGCTGCCGCTTCTGCAGCTGCTGGTTCTTTTTGCTCTCTCTCTCTCTCTCTCTCTCTCTCTCTCTCTCTCTCTCTCTCTCTCTCTCTCTCTCTCTCTCTCTCTCTCTCTCTCTCCCCCTCCTCCTCTTCCTGTAAAACCTGGTTATTTGAAAGTATTTTTAGCACTAACTCCGTATTTTTGTCTCCAACTTTTGATGTTGGAAAATTTACAACAGCCAAGAAATTCCTCAGAATAATTTTCTTTTCACGCTTTAGGATGAAATAAGAAAAAAATGAATGCGGGGTGAAAATGAAAGCATGTAAGGCTTGGAGAAGCAGCAGAATGAAACATAATTAGAAATAAAAGAAATGATGGAGGGGAGTCAAAGAGTGAGAGAACGAGTAAGTGAGATGGACAGGAGAGGTAGGAAGGAGAGACGTTAATGGGAAGGGGAGAGCGAAAGTAGCAGTAAAAGAGGTAAAGAATGATGAGGGGACAGACAGGGATTGTACAGAATCCAACACCATTTTCTATACGAGTATTTCAGTTTATTCTGTGTATCGTTTCAGATGGTGTGACTCGTTCAAGAAAAAAGTCACAGCAAGGAGCGGGATCATCAGAGCGACTGAAGGTAAGTGACATGGAACGTGATGTGGATAAATAACAAGGCAAATAAGAACATAAGAACATAAGAAATAAGGGAAGCTGCAAGAAGCGACCAGGCTTACACGTGGCAGTCCCTGTATGAAACACACCTACCTATTTCCATCTGCTATCCCCATCCATAAACTTGTCTAATCTTCTCTTAAAGCTCTCTAGTGTCCTAGCACTAACTACATGATTACTGAGTCCGTTCCACTCATCTACCACTCTATTTGAGAACCAATTTTTTCCTATCTCCTTCCTAAACCTAAATTTTTCAAGCTTGAACCCGTTATTTCTTGTTCTACCCTGGTTGCTGATCCTAAGAATTTTGCTTACATCTCCCTTGTTATAACCCTTATACCACTTAAAGACTTCTATCAGGTCCCCTCTTAACCTACGTCTCTCTAAAGAATGTAAATTTAACAGCTTCAACCTCGCCTCGTAAGGAATACTCCTCATCCCCTGTATCCTTTTAGTCATTCTCCTCTGTACTGATTCTAATAGACCTATATCTTTCCTGTAATGTGGGGACCAGAACTGCACCGCGTAGTCTAGATGAGGTCTGACCAGCGCCAAGTATAACTTTAATATTATTTCCGGCCTTCTACTTTTAACACTCCTAAAAATTAATCCTAGTACCCTATTTGCCTTGTTTCTGGCTTCTATGCATTGTTTCCCTAGACGGACTTCAGAGCTAACTATAACTCCTAAATCTTTCTCGTACCCTGTACCTACCAGAGTTTGGTTGTCTAATGTGTACCTATTGTGTGGGTTTCCTCTACCTACGCTAAGCACTTTGCATTTATTGATATTAAATTGCATTTGCCATCTATCCGTCCGTTCATTCATTCTATCTAAGTCTACCTTCAAGGCGATGGCATCCGATTCTGACCTAATTAATCTACCTATCTTTGTGTCATCCGCAAATTTACTAACATCACTACTAATTCCACTATCCAAGTCATTGATATACATTAGAAATAACAATGGCCCTAATACTGATCCCTGTGGCACCCCACTAATTACATGACCCCACTCGGATTTCGAGCCGTTTATTACCACTCTCTGTCACCTGTCACTAAGCCATGACCCTATCCAGCCTAACACCTTCCCATCTATCCCGTGTGCCCTAACCTTTCTCAGGAGCCTTTGATAGGGTACCTTGTCAAATGCTTTACTAAAGTCCAGATATAAGATATCATAATTATCACCATTATCTACTGCCTCGTACACCCTACTGTAAAAACTTAACAAGTTTGTCAGGCAAGACTTCCCCTTCGTGAAGCCATGCTGTGACTGATTGATCAAGTTATGGTTGTCTAAATGTTCCCTAATGTTCCTCGCTATTATTGACTCTAACATTTTACCTACAACTGAAGTTAAGCTGACAGGTCTATAATTAGACGCTAAAGTTTTATCTCCTTTCTTAAAGATGGGTACTACATTAGCCTGCCTCCACATTACTGGTACCTCACCCGACTCCAGTGATTTCCTAAAGACAGAAACTAACGGCTCACTAATAATCTCTTTACATTCCTTAAGTACTCTGGGATATATTTCATCAGGTCCTGGTGACTTGAACGTTTTTAGCCTATCTATCTATCTCCTGTTCCACTATCTCCCTAGTTATGGAAATATCTGTCAGCTTCTCATTCTCATCTGCTCTAAACACCTGTTCACTATCTGGCATATCCTGCATGTTTTCCTGGGTGAAGACAGTTAAAAAATAATCATTCAGAAGTTTACTAATCTCCTCCCCAGAACTAACCAGCTCCCCATCTGCTGCCTTTAATGGACCTACAGTATCCTTATTCTTCGTCCTGTATACCTGATAAAATCCCTTGGGGTCTGTCTTATAATTATAACCCTATAACGCTCACTAAATGTCTCCAACACAACCCTTATCACGCACACCACTACTTTACGTCCCATAAATGCAGCATCACGAGGTAAAAGTGACCCATTCTATACTCGACTAACTTATTATTTATCATCTACAACTCCACCACTTCACCACCACCATCTTTTCAAACACTACAACTGATTCGACGTCAACCTCCTTCATCACCACCAACCCCGACCGTCACCACCACCGCTTCCAATGTCACAACAAACTCGATATCTACTTCATCACCACCATTACTTCAAACATCACAATTAACTCAATGTCATCCTCCGTCACTATCAGCACCATCATTATCACCCTCACCTCCCTCATTACCACCACCACCACCACTAACATTACCACCCTCCCAAACAACTGTCGGTTCCATCACCTGGGTAGTCAACACACCTGTCTAATGTAAATTGTGCAGGTGACCCGAACACTGCGTGGCCTGCGAGACCATTAGTGTCAGAGTGTCAGTTACGACTATTTAATTACTAGCTAGTGTAATTTACGACGGAGAAAACGATCATTACTCAGGTATGTATAGGTTTTAGAAGCATCTCTTTAAAGACGAATACCTAACCAAATAAAATAAAATGGAAAGAATAACGCTAACGTAGAAAAAATAAAGCTTGTGTGGACTAATACATGTGCAATATATGAAATCCATTTAAAATCATTTTTTTTTTTTTTGATATGCAAACTTTTTTTTTTTTTTTACTGTGAATATCATTGGTTATCTGTGCCTGCCTTTCACGTTGGCGTAGATATGTAGATTTTTTTTTTATCATTACAATTATCATCTTATTTTATTTGTTTATTAATTCACTTCATCGTATTTTCATTTTTTTTTTCTTTCTGTTCTATGTAAAAATAAAACGTGCTTCATCCCGATGCGCACGCGAAGGGTTTCATCGAGCCTTCCCGGAGCTGCATGCGGTGACGGTGACGGAACAGCGTGACCTTGATGGGGTTTCAATATGTCGGGAAAAACATCGGGTGGGGGAGGCTCTGTTCTGTGTAGGGGGAAATTAGTCTCTCTCTCTCTCTCTCTCTCTCTCTCTCTCTCTCTCTCTCTCTCTCTCTCTCTCTCTCTCTGAAATAAAGTTCAGGACAAACAAACATATTACGAAAACTACAAAGAGAAACGCAAAGGGAAAGCAAGAGAGAGAGAGAGAGAGAGAGAGAGAGAGAGAGAGAGAGAGAGAGAGAGAGAGAGAGAGAGAGAGAGTGCCGGCCTGCCTGCTATTATTGATCTAGTCTTCCAACCCCCTGCCCCGCCTCGTACATGTGGCTTCACCCTCACATGCCGGTGAGCTGGTCACACCAACCGCCACGAGAGGACACCAGCGCCCGTCCTCCTGCTGGTGGCGCTGACAACTGCTAGCTATTTTTACGATGAAAGTTATTGATCGGATCAGAAAGTTTATTAAGATATCGCGTCGTACACCCACACACATACGCACGCACATGTGAACGAAAGTTTATCAGTGAACGTCACAGAAAAGTAGCGGTTGTAATAGTAGCACAAATAGTAGTAATAGTAGTAGTAGTAGTAGTGGTAGTGGTGGTGGTGGTGGTAGTGGTGATGGTGGCTGTGGGAGCTATACTGACGATAATGATTGATAATAATAATAATAATAATAATAATAATAATAATTATAATAATAATAATAATAATAATAATAATAATAATAATAATAATAATAATAATAATAATAATAGCAATAATAATAAGATAACATTAATAATATACCAACAGAACAACAACAGCAACGACAACATACAGCTTCCTTGTCATTACATACGAGAAGACAGTCAAATAATAACCACCAGAGAGAGAGAGAGAGAGATGAGAGAGAGAGAGAGAGAGAGAGAGAGAGGAGAGAGAGAGAGAAGGGGGGGTAGAGAGAGAGAGAGGAGAGAGAGAGAGAGAGAGAGGAGAGAGAGAGAGAGAGAGGAGAGAGAGAGATAGGGGGAGAGAGAGGAGAGAGAGAGAGAGAGAGAGAGAGGAGAGAGAGAGAGGAGAGAGAGAGAGAGAGAGGAGAGATAGGGGGAGAGAGAGAGAGAGAGAGAGAGAGAGAGAGAGAGAGAGAGAGAAGAGAGAGAGAGAGAGAGAGAGAGAACTAAAGAACTAAACAAAATATTATGTAAGGAAAACCTCTTTTGCTTCTTTCATGTTTTCTTGTTTGCTGGAAATGAAAAGCCTCTTGTAAAGGGTTTCTTAAGCTTCCACCGCGTCCCCTTCCTTCTCTTTTTTTTTTTGCGACAACGCAGGTAATGTTGAAAATATTCTGTATACCTCAAATTTCAGTCATAAGAATAGTAATAGTAAGAGTAACAATATGTCACCCGTTAGGGAAGATTATTCAGTATTCAAGTTTACGTCTCTTCAGTGCAGTCCCAGATGAGCATATGCACGAATAAAAGACAATTATACATGCACTTTCACACCTAATCCTTGTTCCCCTGTAGGTTTTCTAACTGAGCATTAGTGGTTTGTCTCATGCTGTGATGGCCCAGCGTGATTTTTATGTCTGGGTCTCAAAATTCATGTTTTCCCTGGTGACCCCATTCGTCCAAGGTCACAACTTTGGTTAGCGTGCGCTGTAACTTCCTCTTGATTTTAATCCACATATCGAAGGTGGAGTTTGTGCAGGCATGAGGCGCCGCACGAGTGCATCTTTCGTATGCTCTCCACTCGCCTTCAGCCAGCCCAAGGAAACTAATGAGAGCTTTGCCACCTTTTGCCGAGATGATTTGTATTCATGGCTTCCCTTGCCTTGTTCAGGAAGCAGACACTATTTGCACGTCTGCTGCATAACAGTCTGGCATGTGTCCTTCAACGACTTTCCGTTTAAATATTCATAGGATGGAATAAATTCTACAATTATGCGCGCACTTGGAAGGTCTTCTTTGATAACAAATGGTTTTGGACGACTTACAATCTTGGAGTGTATTACAAAATTTGTCTGTGTATGGTAGTGGTGTGAACTACTGGTGCACTGTGTCAAGGTTCAGTTATTGCACAAGTGACCATTTCATTCTAAATTCTCATATACCACAAGCACCTCGGAAAGCTTCAGTAAGCCATTATAACTCTTATTTAGCAGACCGTCGAGCCAGACCTCTACGATGTGGTGCTCCAACCGTCTGTTAGGGAAAACATTCTATTTTATTTCTCTTTGTGAGGTATTTGCATTCTAGATATTCTTAATATGTAAATAAATTATTGAAGTTCCTTATATTCCCCGTCCCTAAATTCAAAAATCTTAAGATCTGTAAACCGTGAGAGAACGTGACTCCACAAAGCTTTGAAGGCCTCGAGACAGCGGTCTGAGCTTCCCTTCCAACCTCCTGCACAGACTGCAATATATATATATATATATATATATATATATATATATATATATATATATATATATATATATATATATATATATATATATATATATATATATATATATATATATATATATATATATATATATATATATATATATATATATATATATATATATATATTCAGTTATTAAAAAAGATTAGAGTACTGGCAAACAAATAAAACACTAACAAACAAACAGTATCACTGTCCGCATGGCCGTTGAGGGCCAGCCTTTATATCTGCAAAACATGCAATCATGCACCACCTGATGTAATGGCATCAGGCTTGGTGTCATTAGATTCCTTTGAAACGTCCCTCGTCCATTCCAGTATGGCCTGGATTGGATTATGGATTAGCCTGCACGAGTTGGTGTTAATGATTTCAATTATATACACACACACACGCATGCGCATCACATTACACTTTACTGTCATTTTCATTCAAGGGAAATGATGCACCAGACACCCACTCCTCGCCGCATATTGTTATTGCCGGGGCGGTGAGCGGACTGGCGCAAGCACAGCTGTGTTCCTCTCGAAAAACATTTACTGATTCTTAGAATCGCTTGACTTGTCTTCCTTGGGTATCTTATGGGCATCATGTGGCTCTTTCACATCCACAGCTTTCGATACAAGTTTTTTTTTTTTTTCTACGTATGTAAACAGGAGGCTCTTTAAAGCTGTAAAGATAAAATACTGAGCTGTCGCGTCCTTAAAAATGAATTAACAAATAAGTAAATAAATAGAAAAGTTTCGTTTATTCGGATCTTATCATATTTTTCATTATAATTTTTATTGTATATCAGACAAGGGCATTGACAGATTTTTTTTTTTAACTCTAGCTGGTGTGGTCATCACAGGAACCATCGGTTATAAGCAAAATTTTATATTTGACAGTCACATTTTTATTCTAATTTCTTTTTTCATTTTACTCCACACGTGTTTACATTTTTCTTTGTTTCTATTCTGATATGTGGACTGTCACATAACGATTGCATAATACAACAAAGAAATATAAATATTCAGATAATAATTTAATCTTGTTTAATTTCTCAGTTAAGCATTCTGACGGATCAGTTTTATTCTAATCTTACCAGTCTCCACTATTTTATTGTGATAATTAAAACATTCGTAAGGCAGATAGTAAGCTAAAACAGAGCATGTTACAGTGATTATTGGGAGTATGGTCGCTCAGAAGTCATTAGGTACAAAATCAAATTATTTCACAAGAGTTCAATTTTGACATTCTTACTTTTGTTTTCATTTTTTTTTTTTTTTTTTTTTACTTCTGCGAATATCCAAAAACATTTCCAATTACTCACATGCTATCTAATAAACCCTCAGTTGTGATCCCGTGCAAGTGTGTCAAAGTGAGTCAGTTGGCATTTTCGAGCAAAGTTTACAAATATAAATGTACGCCCAATCAGCCCAAAAAACAGTCACGGGGATACGAACTTTTGTATAAATGGAAAAATGACTAATAATTTTAGTGCCCCGTGCCTCCCTTGACTGATACCATGTAGTGTTAACGTGACTAGTTTAAATAAGAATAATGAGCACGATAGCAAATAGTGAGTCATTACCCTTTCTACACCTATGGACGTGACGCAGAAAAGGGGAAGAAGATGAAGAATATGTATAGGTGAGGGAGCGACCACTACTGCTGATGTGTAAGGAGAGAGAGAGAGAGAGAGAGAGAGAGAGAGAGAGAGAGAGAGAGAGAGAGAGAGAGAGAGAGAGAGAGAGAAAACTTCGTGGTGTAGGGTTCGTGAAGATGTGTAGGCGGTCTGTTCCCATCACGCTCATTGATCCACGGGAGGTAGCCATTGGCCACGATGTCCTTCATTCAGTCTAATGCGCGCGCACACTCGCAGGCACACACGCAAGCACGCAGATATACACGAACACACACACACACACACACACACACACACACACACACACACACACACACACACACACACACACACAGTTATTTCTTTTTCTTGATTAATCGCGACTATAATTTCTCTCTCTCTCTCTCTCTCTCTCTCTCTCTCTCTCTCTCTCTCTCTCTCTCTTAGCGATCACGTTTAGCATTCTACATAGTATTGTTTCCTCCACCTTAGCTGTAAGATTAGAATCAGTGTAGTATCGAGTTGCAGCACCTTTCCATGCACAATAAAAGATCAGAGAGTGTAAGTCAGGAAGTTTAGGCCTGGTTCATATTGTAAAGCTAAGCCCTCGGGGAAGCAAATCGGCCGCTATGAAATTCCAGAACCCTTATTGGGAACGTGTACATGTTATTGCTATCTTTTCATTATCTACATCTCTGGGAACAATTAATTGCTTGAAACTCTCTTTTTTTGGATACAGCGACTTTCTATCAAAAAATTTATGTGGTAAAGTGTAGCGTTCTTAATATGTAAATGGTTTTGTCTCCTGTTAACAGCCAGTACTGAAGTCTTTGATGATTATATGATTTTTTTCTACAAGAATCAATAAGGCATTGTAAATGAGGTGGGTGGTAGTAATTATCGGACTGGGCATCAGCTTGCTCCTCGGCAGCCATCTGAGGGAGACGTCAGAGCATGTCAGGTGCATCTCGAGGACCCTTCAGGCGTGGCAGGAGGATGGCCTCTCCGCCACCGCACTCTGGGTCGTGCGGGAATACTTTTCGTGCCAGTGGTGGCTTGGGCCTCTCCGCCTGAACCCTCCCCAGGATCCAGCAAAGGATTACATGAGTCATGCCGGGACTCCCAGCTGGATCCTCATGTTCAAGCCCCAAGAGACGAGGCAACTCCTGAGCCGCCTTGAGTACCACATTAGAAAGGCAAAAGAGGATCACGCGGCCTTCAAGAGAAACATCGTGTGGTTCATGGTCTTCTATGTTCTCCTGGTGGTGGGTCTGTTCATCATAAGGCTCCTGGTTCTCTTCTACCTCTTTCCTAATTCCATGAGCTCGACACCCAGTCTGTTTAAGGAAACTCAATGGCTGATAAACCACAAAAGTGAGACCAGTTTCGCCCAAGGAAGCGCCTCTCGTCCTTGATCCTCACATTTTCGATTAACTTTATTATTTCCCGAAATTATATACTGTATAATTTCTGTAACCTATCCTCTGTAAGCGCAGCGGTGTTTGTCTTACATTTTTTTTTTATTTATTTATTTTTAAGGACAACCCATCACCATCACAGTCTGATCATCCCTCATCACCGCCCCATCACATCCACATCACCACTCATCAGCACCATCATTTCCGCCCCTTCCATTGCCTACATCACCACCCATCGCCATCCATCACTCCCACCACTTTCATGTCCCCATCCATTCCCCACCATGGTCCCACCACCATTCACTACCGTCCATTACCTTCCCCTCAACGAAGGGGCGCGAATTAACAAGTATCAGTGCCCAGGTGGTATTTACTGCACCTTTTAGCGGAACAAATGCTCCCCTAATGGTGCCTGCGTGTGGTAAGAAGGTAAGAGAACTACGTATTCGTACCATAAAGTCTCGCACTTATGAAATAAGTAGCTACTTTGATAAATGTCGACTATTATAACATTATTAATATTAATCTGCCATTTTCTTCCACATGAAGATTAAGAGAAATTCCCATTCAGATCGTATATAATTTGCATTTAAGTCAAACGCTTGAATGGCTGCCATTTATATTGAGAAGGACAGACTCATGAAACAGTTGTTGCTTAAATGGAATCTCTACTTTGGGTGAAACAAAATATTTATTCTCTTTTAAAAGCTGTTTTTTTTTTTTTTTTTGTTATTTTGAAAAGGCCTTTGTAAAATAATAAAATGAGTTCAAAGTTAGTTTTGTATGAAGGCTGCTTTTACATGGAGGAAACATGGCACGTATGGCGCCATTCACCGTAATTTATGCTGCATTGTTATGAGAGCTAAAAAAAACAGACTGACAACGTTATTTGGTGTTTACGAGAGTTCATCTGTATGTGTATTTCATGGGAAGGAGATCCATGGCGTTCATGAGGTTCGGTGGAGACAATGGCCAATACCTTAACGGAAATGTATGATAGAAAACTATAATGACTCACTTCGAATAATGTTGAAAATACTTGATTACTATTTTGCCATTTTTGTAAACTCAGGTTCAGTGATATAAAAAACAAGTAACACTATCGATTTTTTTATGCGCATGTACCTAATTGTTTTCACTTCGTTGTGACGTGAGGGGAACAGCCTCGGGTGTCCCTGCATTCCTGATACCAAACTTCGCTCTAACTTCGTTTTTTTAAATTCTTCTTAAATTGAATTCTTTCTGTGTGTATGGGGGAGGGATAGTGTGGGTTGTGTGACGGGTACAAGAATAGTGAAGATTTAAGGGTGGTGACCGTAATCGTGTGGTGTGGTGATGGTAAGTGACTGGGTACGGTAGTAAGTGTAGGTATGTATTGGTGTGTGTTGGTGCGTGGCAGAATAGTAAAATGTAAAGAGGTAGAGTGTGGGTAAAGGGGTGTAGGGGTGCGTTGGAGTGCGCTGATATGTGGTGCAGGTCGAGGTACGTGGGTGGGTGGGTGGGTGTTAACCTCTCCGTTTGGTCATCTTTGTCCTCAATATTCATCCTCCAACAAATAATAGCATTCACTCATATAAAGTCAACGTACAGCTATTTACACATTACGTGGAAACTGGTCTGACCTTAACACTCAGACCGATGTGCCCCTTTGATTAAATACATCTCTAGATCAGCTAACAGAGGACCACAGAGGGAGAACACAAGCATGGCGGCAGGAAAATTCTCTCAATAAGGCATTTACATACACGAGTATAGACATTATCGATCACATTATCAGAATTCTTTCATATTATTCCGCACGCAAGTTTTACCTTCTTTCCTTTTCTTGTGTGGGTAAGGTAAATCATCTTTTGGAGACGTATTGATCCATGGCCGTGTGGATGAAGGATAAGGGCGTATGCTTCACTGTGCGGGGAGGGGGATGTAGTCGATGAGTGACGTGTGAGGAGAGTGAGTGAAGGTTTGTGATTCAGGTGGTGAGGCTGCAAGTGGCGTGACTGAAGGCATCTGGAGGTGGTAGCAGGTGGTGGGTGGCGGCTAAGAAAGGGCGTGTGAGGATCTGTGAAGACTAAGGACCCTGCTCTGAAACTCTGCGCCGCACCTCCACTAAAATCAAAAGGCTTCAGTTGAAGTTAAGACGGGTTTTTAAGGGTGTTTTTATGGTTCTAGTGACAGATTACAGAGATTTATACGTTGCTAAGAGGAGAAACACTTAAAAACCTCGCTAATCATCTATGTTGCCTTTGAGAATAGTCGTAATGAGAGAGCTTAAATAGAATAGAGGTTTAAGTAACGATGGATACGACTGTGCTATGGGTTAGTAAGGATGTGTTATAGATAAATAAACAAGTAACTGAGGGAAGGCATGTGGTGTGTGGCAGGGTACTGAAGCCACAAGGATGGTGGATGCAGTCATGTATTAGCATTATTGAGCTGTGTAGGTTATATGACGGGTACAAGAATGGTGAAGAATTAAGGGTGGTGACCGTAATCGTGTGGTGTGGTGATGGTAAGTGACTGGGTACGGTAGTAAGTGTAGGTATGTATTGATGTGTGTGTGTGTGTGTCTGTGTGTGTGTGTGTGTGTGTGTGTGTGTGTGTGTGTGTGTGTGTTGGTGTGTGGCAGGATAGTGAAGTGTAAAGAAGTAGCGTGTGGGTAAAGGGGTGTAGGAGTGCGTTGGACTGCGTTGATATGTGGTGCAAGTCGAGGTATCTCCTAAGGATGTTTGTGCGGATGGTAAAACGTGTGGGCGAGGAAGGAAGGAGTAGGCAATCCCGCTAACGATCTCTCAAGTGAGGAGCTCCTTAGGGATCTCCTAGCATCGACACGGACGGAAGCAAAGGCCAAGCTGCTTCGCCTCCTCCTCTTCCTCCTCCTCCTCCTCCTCCTCCTCCAAAGCTTTTAAAGTAAATTAAACCACGTCTGATACATCGCTTTTAAACTAAACCTTACAGTCTTGGCCCAAGTGGCTGTTTACCTCGAGCCCTTAAAACCCCAAAGTTCGTATACGTCTCAACCTTTAAGTATCCTCATCTACTGAATTGCTGGAAGATCACATTAGATAGATTGAGGTGAAAAGTCGTGCCCTTGGAGGATTCCTGTAACCTTCACCTCAAGCCAACGCCCAGAAAAATCCCCTTTCAGTCACGCAGAAAATAATTTACCTTCCTTTCATTCCTACCACGCCCGACGAAGCCTCACATGCTCCACATATTAAGACGCGCCGCGACGTATGTGTGCTTGTTTCGATCCCTTGCTTCTTTTCTTCTCCTTCTCGTCCTCCTCCTTTTCCCGCTCGTACTCAAGAAAGATTTATCAGACACTGAATTTTAGTTGTCATGTTACAGTCTCCAGATGTAATGGTAGTAATGTGTAGTAGTAGTAGAAGTAGTAGTAGTAGTAGTAGTAGCAGCAGTAGTAGTAGTAGTAGTAGTAATATACAAAGTAATACAAAAGAAGACCAAACAGCAACAGACCCTGAGGTCCTTAATAGCTTGTTTGGGTAAATATTCTACTCTTCACAAAGGAATACAAAAGAGGACCAAACAGCAACAGATCCTGAGGTCCTTACTAGCCTGTTTGGGTAAATATTCTACTCTAATTATTAATGAGAGAAACAGAATAGCACAGAAGGCTCCTCTCCCCCGCATCCCTCCAACCGAAACTGGCCGGAAAAAGGAATTATTACCATGTTGCATAAAAAAAACAACATGGAATTTGAGAGGAAAGTAAGGAAGAGATGATGTCTACTTCTACCACATATAATCTACATACATTTCTAATATTTGTGTCATCTGATGAGTAGTAATAGTAGTAGGAGGAGTAGGAGGAGGAGGAGAGGCGGTAAAGATAACAATAACACAAATGCTTACAAAGATAAATCATATCTTTTCATCGTAATTTAGAGATAAAATCCAATCATTCCTTCTTTTTCCCCTTACTGACCCAGCCCCCCACACATACACACTTATCAGCATATCAGCTTCCATTCCTCGATGGCTAATTATTAGGTATGTACAAACTATATTTCTCGTGCTTCTATCAAAACTCCCTTCTCTTCGAATACTAAGACATAGATGGACGAGGGCAATGAAGAGGACGCTGAGGAGGTGAAGGAAGGAAGCAAGGGAAGAGATGAGGCAGAGAAACTTTTAAGAGGGAAAGAGAGCAGTGGATCAAAAGAAGCACGGTTGAGCACGCCAAATAATAAAAGGGTAGAACACTGTACGTGTGTGTAGGGGACAGAACTAGAGTAGCGAGGATTGAGGACAGTGTCATATGGGTCAAGGGAAGTTAAAGTTAGAGGGCAAAGCATAGAGAAGCTAGAGAGAAAAGTGAAATGAAGAGATCACAGCAAAGGGACGGAGAAAAGGAAGGGAAGGGACAAAAGAGTGAAGGGAAGGACAAAACGGAAGAGCTGGGAGAGAAGGCTGTGGCTCTGTAATGACGAACTGGTGCTGCGGGTGATGAAAGGTCAAAGGGAAACCATTAGTCCAAGATGAAGGACGCTGCAAACAGCATACATAATCATTTTAAAACAAAGAGCATTGAAATAAACGCGGAATATAAGGTACGACAAAAAAGAAGCAAGCAATTAAAGAGGAAAGATCACAAAGACCAGGAAGAAGAAAGCAAACTGAGTGTAAATAAGTTAAACGCGAAACAGAGCACAGCTTTCTTCAGGTCGGGTAATAAAAATGAGAGCGTCAACACAAGGGACATTAATGTAATGAAACAGCTGAAGGAGGAGAGGTAAACAAAATGCCTTCCTCCTCCTTCTCCCCCTTCCCCTCCTCCTTAATGCACTCCTGTATTGACTTTCCCGCGGATAAATGGAGACAACCAAGACTCCCTCCCGCCATGGCAAGGAAACACGGAAACCTGATCTACTGAGCAAAAAGCTGCATCTCCTTCAAAGCCAGGAAAACCTTAAAGCAGAACTGAAGCATCGACGAGTACGTTCACGAAATATTACACACACACACTGCCTCTGTAACTCTTAAACTTCAGAATTAATTATAGCTTCACGACTTCAGAAGGCAGCCGAATCTCAGAAGATCAAAGCTTACGTATTTTATAAGAAGGTTGAAGAAAATGTAAGAGTGGGGACGCCGTAATACTCCAAGTCTCAAGAACTTGACCAGCGCATTCTTGTAGATGTTTCCCGGAGTGGAGAGCTAAGCAGTGTGATCAGATAGAGAGGGGAAGTTCTGTAGAGGTGTGGTGAAGCCTTCGTATTGTGCGGTGTGGGCGTGCGGACTTACCAGCGTGTAGGACCCAGCATCGATCTGTCGTCACGCTCCTCCCCCTCCCCACCTCTCAACCGACCCTATCCTCCCTCTCTCTCCCTCCGTGTTCTATCGCTTTTACCCCCGGGGGGAGAAAGGGCTTAGGAAGAGGGGAAGGAAAGAGGGAAGGAGGAAGAATGAGCACTGTGCATCTAAGAGAGGGGTCTGGAGGGATGTTATTTTACCCCCTCTTCTCTCTCCCCCCCGCCCTTCACCTCTTCCCTGTGTCCCCCGTTCCCTCCCTCTTTCCCCTCTACACTGGCTTCTTGATCAATATTTGTATGACCCACACGAACCCTCCTTCACTGCACTCCCCCCGTTCCTTCACCTTAAATATTCACCCTCAGCTGCTGTGTCACATAACTCTCCGTGAGTCACCACTAATAAAAAAAAAATCACGGCCGGTGTTTTAAAACTGTACGTTCTAAAGCGAGTTACGGTATTCTGTTAGTTTTGCCTTTGTTACTAATCATCGCAGAAAATATGCGTTTAGGGCTATGAGAGAGAGAGAGAAAGAGAGAGAGGGAGAGAATGTGAACCTAAAGAGCGAAAAGTAAAAGAATAAGTAAAAAATAAAAGTAAGAGGGCGTAGATTACAACAGGGAGGACAGGTAGGGAGCAGACAGAGGGTTTGTTTGACTTGTCTGCAGCTAAGTGGAAAGAATTGGAGGAGAGTGGAGGAGACGTGCGTGCAAGGGAGTAAAGGAAAACGTTAAGAGGATCAGAACACGGACGGAAAAAATAAAATAACTAAGAAAGTCAACGCAGGCAGAAGAAGGGAAGGGGGATCCACGAAATTAAAGGGATTGTGAGAGCGAGCCTAGAATAGAGGGCAGTGGTGTGTAGTGCTGCAGGTGAAGGGGACGAGGGCATTAGGGAAAGGGGGCGTGGTTGGTCTTCGCGCACTCTACACCAGTATATTCCAACACAGTGATAGATGTAAAATCTATAATCCAGCTGGTGACGTCGGCGAAGGAGACAAGAAAGTACACTAGGTCCACTCTAACAAACTCCATAGGTAAGGATGACACGTTACTGGGATGCAAATCAAAGCATCAGCTACTGAGGGGCACTAGGATTCGTGTCAGTCATCGTCTGTCACCTGTTATATCTGATGTCCACTATTCACTCTCGCCTCCTCTTGTTAATCTCTTTTGAAAACCCGAGCAACCTTCCGTGAGTTGTGGTCCTGCATCAAGTCATTGTCTCGTCACTGGTCGAGGATCACCACTCTCCACATACACGGCCAGGTGAACCGAGCCAAAGTCACGGAAAACGGCTAAGATGCAGTTGATTGATCACGCAAACAACACACCCACCCCGACCTTGTCTGTCTCCGGTGCTGGCTGCTCCTCAGCTCCCCGCTCTTCCATGTTGCTGCTGCTCACTGCCGTAACCTTGTAAGTTTATTTCAGCTTCAGTTGAGGTGGAGAGAACCACACACTGTCGATTGCAGCTTCTGACTACGGCAGCGGTGGTGGTGGCTCCCTTCTCTTATTGATTCTTAGTAAACGCCTACAAGTTTCGGTAGTGGCTGTTTATTTGTTGGGGTCTCGAGGGCTGAGGATGGCAGTGCCTTCACAGCAAGAGCCACACTGGTAGAGGACTGAAAGGGATACGGTGTGTGAGGTTGTCAGGTGCAGGCCACAAGTAGGTCGTACAGAGCCGATGAAGGACTGACCCTCACAGCAACATCTCCCCGTCACACTCGATGACAACACCAAAGGGACCCACAATCCAGCCGCATACACTATGGCTACGAAACACAAGACTTTCTCTTACCATTAATCCATCGTTTGCTGGATTGATGGTCTCACAAAGATCGAAACGGTTCCAGAGATCGGCCACCATGGCAAGCGGCACAAGATGGCCGCACTGAGAAACTGGCGAGGTGTGCAGACGGGCTCGCGCATGTGCACCTCCACCACACCGCCCGCCTGCCAGACTCCCTCGCGCGCCTCTCGTCGTCCTCCACTTCCTCCTTCTGCTGCTCCTCCACTTCACTGTTTCCTCGTAAAATTAGATCTACCTGTATCCAAATTAATTCTCAAGATAATAGCGAGCGTGCTTCCCGAGGAAACACTAATTAATTGACAGATTAGTGAGCTGCAAATGCGCCCTGAGCAGTGTGGCATTGGAGGTCGCGGCACTGGTGGCAACATGACCGAGTCAGACTTTCCAGAATGAGTGACTCCAGCCCACAATGAGTCACTCCCTTCCCTGCCTGGATTTTCCTGCTACAGCCTCATTCTGGCATCTCGGGAGTACCCTCTCGGCTTTTCCTTGCTGGCTCATCGATCAGACGGCCGCCCAAACGATTCCGCTAAAGGCGGGCTGGCACCGGCCGGGGTGTTGTCCGCCGAGGATCGTTAGCGACTGTGTGACGTCATTCTTGCAGCCTCCACCACCACTCAATGCTGAATCACCTTGGTGTTGAGGTGTTGAGACAAACAGTGTGAGGTGACTGCGGTCTGGCTGTGCAGGGGAGGCGCAGCGCACCACTACATCCTCTCACACCGACCTGTTATCGATTTAATCCCAGAGCTTAGTCGATACTTGCGGAGGCAGCGACGGCGGCTGACACCATTCTCCTCCTTCCCCTCCTCCTCCTCGGCCTCCTATTCTTTCCCCTCCCTCCTCACATTTCCTTGCTCCATTCACATTAACGCCCACAGTTTTTCCTTCCTCAACCCTCTCTCTCTCTCTCTCTCTCTCTCTCTCTCTCTCTCTCTCTCTCTCTCTCTCTCTCTCTCTCTCTCTCTCTCCCCTTCTTGTCAGCCTCAGACGAGTCTCCTTCTACTTCCCTTTTACCTCTTATCTTACTATTCCTCCTTCCGTTCGCTACTCTCTCTCTCTCTCTCTCTCTCTCTCTCTCTCTCTCTCTCTCTCTCTCTCTCTCTCTCTTCCCAATGTGTTACTCCTTATTCATTAGCTTGCGGCAATACAAGTGACGTCACAGACCCGACATGAGAACCAGACCGTCTAGACTGTAGACCGACGAAGTTAAAACCGCACCGAGACGGCAGACACCAGGGAGGGAGGGAGGGAGGGATGGGAATGCTGGAGGAAGATAAGGAAGGTCAGCAAAGCAATAAAGGACAGTGGATAGAGACTCGGATGGAAAAAATAAATAAAAACATAAAGGAATTAAATTGAAAGGAAGCAAATGAGCCTGAGATATGCATAGAATAATTTCAGAGGATGAGGGTCGACGGAGAGAGCGGAACTATGCGAGAAGAATCTAAGGGAGGGTGTGGGAGAAGGCCGGGGAAAGGGAGTCAGCGGAGATGAGATTGGAAGGTACGGAGGAGGGGAGGGTGGAAACTAGTGGGATGATAGAGAGTTGGGATGAATGCCTATGACGGTAAGGAAGAGAGACAGGAAAAAAAAAATAGAGAGAGAGAGAGGAAGAAAGAAGCGGAGAGAAGAGAAGGAATAATTAAGGCGGAGAGTGTTTGTCATGATGTTCAATATATTTTTTTACAAAGACACTTCGTCATGGTCACTGCACACACACACACACACACACACACACACACACACACACACATTTGATAACGACAGTGAAAACGATCGTGAAGAAGCAAAAGGTGATAATTAGTAAGGCATGATGACTCCTATAATTAGAAAAGGAAACAGATAGCAGAGGGAGAAGGAAGGAGGAGAGAAGAAGGAAAGGAAGAAGAGCATCCAAAGAATAAATAAACATAGAGAGAGAGAGAGAGAGAGAGAGAGAGAGAGAGAGAGAGAGAGAGAGAGAGAGAGAGAGAGAGAGAGAGAGAGAGTCAGGAAGTGATTTGGGAAAAAAAGAAAGGAAGAGGGAGGAGTTTAGTAGGAAGACAGGGAAGGGAAGAAAAGTGAAACAAAGCAAAAGAAGAAAAGGAAAGACAGACAGCCGAAAACCTAGAGAAAGAAAACATGACATGGATACAGTGAAAAAGACAAGAAGGAGGCAGAAAATAGAGTTTGAAAAGTAAGGAAAAAGAAAAAGCAATTGACAGGATTTGTTGACCGGAAAGAAAACACCAGGAAAGATTAGAGTTTGTTTGGAGGGGAGGAAAGTATCAACGAAAATTCTTTGACAGTGAAAAGAAAATTACCAGGAAAAGTTAAGGACATGTTCTTGAGTATAAATAAAAACGAGAAATAGGTGCTGGCGGAGAATATCGGTGTGTCAGGTAGCAGCCATTATGAGAAAGTGGGACACGGGAAAGAGTGTACCTGGAAATTCAATGAACAAATCCAGAGAGAGAGAGAGAGAGAGAGAGAGAGAGAGAGAGAGAGAGAGAAATCACCGTCAGTTTGAGACCAAAATCGAAATAATGGCGAGATAAGATTACTTATCCCCCAAAATGACTCTCGGTAAACCAGATAGAGATGAAGAGAAGAGATGTCACGCACTGTGTAGAACCCTCCTTGCGACAGCTAACAAAGACTGACACCTGAATTTTTCGCCTCGAGGAGCGTGTACAAGTAGCCACAAAAAGAAAGATGTGATGAATGAGGGTAAATGTGAAAGTATTGCAGGAGGGAAGGCTGGAAAATACTCAACGAAGGCAACGAACATGTATTGATGAATGGTGGTGGCAATGATTTAATTAAATTTAAGAAGAATTGGTTAAGAAATTTTATTGAAAATGGCGAAAAATTAAGTAGTCCTAGTAGTAGTAACAATAATAATGATAATGGTGATGATGATGATGATAATACGACACGAGTTCAAAGCCACGTATTCGAACCCTCTTCTGTCCTTTCTCGTCTCAGCAAAAATCTGGCCATCATTGCAAGTTATTGAGCAACAAAAGAGTCACCACTCACCTGCGTGTGGCTGTGCTGCTGCTCACGTCTTGCCTGCTGTCTCCTTTCTTCAGTCTCTACTTTCTTCCTTCCTTCTCTGGTTGCACAGTCCACAACACTCCGCTCCTCTTCCTTCCCGGGCGACCCTCTGGCCCTCACACTCGTCTCCGCGGTGGTAATGCTTCAGGCTTCCCCTTCTGGGGCACTGGTTCTCCTCAGCTTTCTATCCTTCTTTCTTCCCCTTGTATTTTTTTTTTCTCTCTCTCTCTTTTCTCGGTGTCATTCTCTTGTTAACACTTCCACGTGCCGAGTGAGCACCCTTGCCTTTCCTTCACACTTTAGCCTTGACACTCCACGTCGGCCTTGACACTTGATACAATTTGATGCTCTCAGCTCACTTATAACTATTGCAATAGATGAACCGACTTTTAATTATCTTTAAAAAGTAGGTCAAAACACGAGCGAGTCAAAATGACAGTTTTTGTTAAAGGCAAAAATGTTGTCTTGTAAAGATCAACAATGAATTATAGACAATGAAAACAACAACAACAACGTCTATCACATGAGGTCCGCGATGCAGAGTAATGTACAAGAGGGAATGAAAGTGAGAGAGAGCGAAAGTGAGAGCGTGAGTTTTTTTTTTAATGAGAGGCTATTCAACAAACTAGAGTAATAAAGTTCTGTTCGGTTACAGTTCCGGAAACCTCTCATTCAAGACATTGTATTTTGTATCTTCTCACTAGAATATGAAAATGCAAAATAGACTCCATATAAATGCATAGATACATGACTACAGCTACTTGAAGACCTGGCTTAGGAGGGCCGGAGCGGCGAGCAGCTGGGGCTATCAGGGGGAGTCTGTGGGGGAGAGACGGAGCAACTAACACCAAAAACGTAACAAGTGCGCAATACGTAAAAGTAAAACTCATAAGCAAAACAAAATTGTCTCTTCTCTCTACACATGAAACAACTCATAAGTGTTAGTCACGTGCCTTCGGGGGAGTTCTTTGCTGGGGCGAGAAGGGGGGAGGAGGTGTTGAGAGCAAATCGTTAGGGTGGGTGTTAGCCTCGAGGTTTGTCAAAAGAAACCTGTGGGGTGTGCTTCAGCGAGGCAGTGTGTGTCTCCAGGGCATATTAGAGGGGCAAAGGGGGAAGGTTATTAACGTTCTTTCTTCCATAGGCAATGAATGGGGAGGGGAGGGAAACTGTCCAAAATACCTACAAATAGATATACAACAGATAAAAAGATGGATTACAAAGATGTATGTGTGTTGGAGCATGCACTGTGTGTGTGTGTGTGTGTGTGTGTGTGTGTGTGTGTGTGTGTGTGTGTGTGTGTGTGTGTGTGTGTGTGTGAGATGTGTAGACGCGTCACTCCCTCTTCTTCCCTATGTATGCCTCCTAACTTTAGCTAAAGAAATATTTCATGCCACAAAGGTCTCACTCATAATACCTGTAATATATATGGAATGTTGGCTGTGCTAGATTGCTCATATTCTGGGCCTCGCTGACACCCCATCCATCTCCTGTCCCCGCTAGTATATTCACAACTTTCCCGCACACACACACACACACACACACACACACACACACACACTGAAGCACATAACTTCTCCTTCCCTTCACCCTCTTCCCTGATTATTCACGTTCATAATTATACATTATTCCTCCCTCTTTTTCTCCCTTCTTTTCTTCCTTCCTTCCTTCCTCTTTTTTTTCCTTTCATATTCCCTTTCTTCCTTTGTTCTTACTTTCCTTCATATCTCCCTTCTTTCTTCATGCCTTCCTTTCTTTTTTCCTCATGCTCTCCTTCCTTTCTTCCTTTCATCCATACACTTCAACCTTCCAAGCTTTTTTTTTTTTTTTTTTACTTTCAGTCAGGCGAGTAACATCAAAATCTTCTCACCACACTTTCACAACGCTATTAAATGATTAATTGGTCAAAGAGCCTCACCACATGTCTCAGTCAATGAATACCTGACACTACTTGCTTTACCTATACACGACTCCTTCCTTCCCTCTTGTCAAGCTGTCTGGTGCTTATTCTCATAGATAAGAATGTAGTGGTATGTACTGGTGTTATCTATAGTAGAAGTAGAAGTAGTAGTAGTAGTAGTAGTAGTAGTAGTAGTAGTAGTAGTGATGGTGGTAGTGCTATTTGTAGTAGCTACCGTGATGCTACTTTGGAGGTTTAACTAATAATAATTAAAGTATCTATACAGGTGGTGGTGGTGGTGGTGGTGGTGGTAGTAGTAGTAGTAGTAGTGAAGGGCCGGGACAGTCATTCTAAGGGTGGGGTCTCTGAACACGTTTGCCGAATGTGAATCTAGAAAGCTTTGTGTCATTCTAAACGTGGGAGGGGTGGTCACCAATGGGGCGGGAGCAACTGTGCTTGGGGCGCAACACTAAGGGGATGTGTGGGGGACAGGGCACTGTGAGGAGGTGAAGGAAAGGGAAGGGAAAGAGGAGAAATTTGAAATGGGTAGCAAAATAATTTAATAGAATGAAGAAAGCACTGTAACTAACAGGAAGAGAGATGAATAAGTAAACAAAAGAGAAGCAAAGGGTATAGTTGTAGCAAAATGCAGCAAGACAGTATTACCAAAATAAGGGAAATACGAAGCATTTCCTCAAGAGTAAATAGATGGAAATAAGAAATTCAATGGAAAAAAAATAGTAGGGAAGGAAACGTTCAAGAAAGGGTTAGGTAAGCCAGGCGAGCCGTAGGGTAAGGTACACGGAAAGTTACGGACGAAATGAAGTAAGGGAGATGATAAAATAGAAAGTAGAGAGGCAGGGAGGAAGGGAGGGAGGAGCAGACAGTACCCTGGTGTGGGGGAGCTATGGGCTGGTCGCTGTGTACCTTAGCGAGCCCCTCTAAACTGCCTCTGTAAGGAGATATAAAGTGATTCTGTACATGACTTGCCGAGAAGGACGCTTGCTGACAAACACAAGAATTGCATCACGTCACATTTGCACATCGCTCTATGAGTCTGTCTAAGATGAGTTTAAAATATATTTCTTAGAAAACACAAGCTTCTTTTAACACAGAAAAAACAATAAAGATATTACGTGTTCTTAGGTACACACACACACACACACACACACACACACACACACACACACAGTGAAGAGGGAATATTATGAAGCAAAGACTAAGGTTGGTGCGAGGGGGAGGGAATGTATATAGAATTTTTAATGAACGTCATGAGGTGCCTTAGAATAAAGTTAACACTGGGAAACAAGAACAAATTTTACATGAAACTTTAAACAAGAGTGGACAGTTCGTAGAGGGCAGCGATACGGCAAAATGGGGGTGATGCTAATGTTTTTGGACACACACACACACACACACACACACACACACACACACACACACACACACACACACACACACACACACACTTTTACCAATGCAATACTAATAAACAAATGTATACATAGATGCCTTGATAGCTGTATATATGGAAATACACGAATAGATAGATAGACGAGTGATAGAATAAATACATGGACAGATAGATAAATTAATAGAAAGGGAGAATGAATGAGTGTCTTACTGACTGACTAATTGATATAATTAATATATTGTATTACTTAATAGATTACTTAATAGATGAATAAATAGTTAAGAGCGTAGAATAGATAGGGAGAATAGGATGATTAAGAAGTAAGGAAGATAGAAGGTACAAAAATAATATTATGCTCCCCATAATTAGCAATTCTCGAATGAAAATTAAATGTAGTAACAAGTGCACGCGATACGAGGTTTCTCAGCTAAGTACTAGTAATTGATATTAGCCATCACGCTGCAAAGATACTGTCCGCGTTACAATCAAGTAATCAACTCCTGTAATTCCTTAAAACTTCTTGGTGTAATGTTGGAATTCAAGCTGACTTTTGAAAATCACATTAGGATAACTTCTCTAATTTCCCAGAAGACTAACTTGTTAAGGAAATGTAGAGCCATTTTTAATGATGGTAAGAGTGTTTTAAATCGTTTTTATTCCTTCATTTTATCTTTGGGTTTTTTGTTTTTGTTTCTTGTCCAGTTTCGATGTCAGCTGCTCCAACTCATTTAAAACTTTTTGGATCATTCTTTTAACTTAATAAAGATTTTACTGCCTAATCGCAACATGCAGCTTCATCATCGTGGAATAGGTGGTGCAATAACCATGGTTTTTTTTTTTTTCAAAAATTGTTAATGATAATCAATATCCTCTTTACAAACCATTACTACCTCAATTTGTTCCAGTTCACTGAACACGTCATAATTTACGTTTCAATGGACGTGCTTTTCAGCAGTCCCTAGTCTGACTAATGTATGGAATTTACTTCCTAATGAAATTATTTCTGATGCAGCCACATATAAATTTGAAACGAGAGAGAGAGAGAGAGAGAGAGAGAGAGAGAGAGAGAGAGAGAGAGAGAGAGAGAGAGAGAGAGAGAGAGAGAGAGAGAGAGAGAGAGAGAATATGCATATACCTGGTCCTGAGACACCACAGAGCTCCTGTTGCTCCTGACGCCCAGGTCCATGTCAAAGGGGTTGAGCTGACTTGCTCCCTGCTGCCCTCGAGAGGTCTCCTGTTGCTGCAATGATGGGTATTGTTGCTGTTGTTGTTGCTGTAGTCTGCCGCTGCCGCCATAGTACTCCACCTCCCGGGGTGAACCGCCTCCTTCCGCTGACGAGTCACTGCAAATGACATAAAACTCGTCAAAAAAAAAGGTATTTTGAAAGAGGATCAAGAAGAGAGAGAGAGAGAGAGAGAGAGAGAGAGAGAGAGAGAGAGAGAGAGAGAGAGAGAGAGAGAGAGAGAGAGAGAGAATTAACCAGTAGGGGGTGGTAGTTGGGGGGACGGGATTGTTAGCATGCACGAGTAGACGCACCTGAGGATGGAGGTCCTGTCTGGACAGGTGAGCAGGTTGGAGGAGTCTCTTCTCCCGCTCCCACCGAAGGGACTCAGATCACCCAGGGAGATGCCGCTCAGCTTTCTCGCCACTGCGATGGGCACGTCAGGCTCAGCGGCGGCAGGGTCGTCAATGGGATGCGAGCCACAGAAGGAAGTCTCAACGAACATACACGATGGCGATGGTGATCTTCTCCCCACCGAGCCTGCGTCAGACCCTAAGGACGACAGGCGACTCCTCCTTCCAGGCTGTGGCGGCAGGAGGAAATCTGCCCAGTTGTCAGGGATGGGTGATCTGCGCTCCATTGATGGAGGTTCCGCCGACAGTGACGAGAGCCTGTTGATGCAGTCATTTACTGGCGCTAAAAGTCGCTCCAGATCGGAATTTTCATATTCGTTGCCTTCCTTCTTGATCTCCTCAAGCCTTTCTCTGACAGTGGTAAGGTCTTCACTTGACGAGGGACTGGTCGGTTTGTCGCTGTCAGAAGACCTGTCAGAACTGTCAGCCTTGTCCGGAGTAGATGCCTCTGAAAGAGCCTGTCCATTGTCAGAATCCAAGTCCTGAAGATTCAGTGGCTTCGGGAGTGGCGGTGGCAGTTTGCGTGGTACAACTTCGTTTTCTGTTCTTTTGTCTGCTGGTTGGTCACGTTGTTCCTGTGGTCTCGCCTCCATCACCTGACGCTGCTGTACCTGGTGTCGAGTGGGAACTGTTTTGATATGACGCACCGGCTTCAGCACAATGTCAGGCATTTCGTCAAAGTTTATCCAGCTTTTAATAGGTTCGCCAGAGGTGGAAGTGACGGAGGAGGGTGTGGTTACCTCGGAGCCTACAGTAGAGTCTCTTTGGGTCACTGGAGAACGAGCAGGAGAACGAATTTTTGGTGGAAGTGGTGGTGGCGTGTCATCTTCCGACTTCAAAGAACTCTCTTTGAACTGTTTCCTCAGCGTTCTTGGGCTTCTAAGGCCTTCTTGGCAAAAGTCATCCCAGGTCTTGGAGGTCTGGCGCTTTGGACTTCGTGTAGGCAGCACCTTCACTGGGCCCTTTTGTGGAATACTGATCATCATCCTCTCTGCCTCAGAATCAGGCGTACCAGCCACTTGCTGTTGTTGTTGCTGCTGCTGCTGCTGCGTGTATTCCTCTAAGCGAACCGGTATGAGAGGCGTGGTGCTTCGAGGACGATCGATGGACTGCATAGACTGAAGTTTGACGACAATGGTTCTCTCCCTGACGGGCAGCATGGGCACCGCTAGAGGGCGTTCGACAGGCAGCGTGGTAGGCACATAGGGTAGTTCGCCGTCCTCAAGGGAGTCCTGTGAGACCAGTACCTTGTTCTCTACGTCCGGTGAGTCCAGAGGCAGCTCTGCTCCCTGCTTCAGTTTCTCCTTCCTCTTTAGGTATTCGATCTCTGACTCACGTTCAGACTCAGATCGCGAATCTGCATCTCCACCAGGATCCAGTGTCATCATCTCCGTTGTCGCCTCTGTGTCATTTGGACGATCTTTTTGCTTTGGTGGTAAGTTGGGTTTTTCTTGTTCTGGAGCTTGTATCTTATTTTCCATTATTTCGCTCGGAGGTGGTGCAGTTGGTTCAGTGACTTTTGGTGAGGGTTCCTGACTCACAACTGTGGGCACAGGAGGTTCACTTGGCTTGTCGAATACCTCATCATCTTCTATTTCCGCTCCTTTCTCTGTCTCCTTGCTCGCTCCATCGACTGTAGTGCTGCTTTGCTTATCTCCAGCATTCATTATAGATGAGAGTTCATTGTATGAGCTGTCACGGGAGCTGGCAATGGTTTCCGACGAACGCGGCGCCTCTGCCTCTGACGGCAAAGTTGGCGCTGCCGCCAAGGGCTCTTTTATGGCTCTGTTCACCTCGCTTTCTTGCCGAATCAGCCCATAGGAGGAGGATTGATATTTGCCGTCGTCGTTGAACGTAAACTCCACGTTGGTGATGGCCTCGCTGATCTTGCCGCTGTCTGTGGAGGTGGTACGAGTGTCACTAGATACCTTTCCCTTATCTGACTCTGACTTCTTCTTTGTCTTCGGTCGGAAGATAGAAAGCACACTCCTTCTGTCATGCGTGTCATCCTCCAGTTCTCTCTCCCGGCTTTTACTGCGGCTACGGGATCGACTCCTTGAACGGAACTCCTTTTTAGCCGATTTAATGAACTGACTAAAGGGACTCCTGCGGCCACTAGAGCTGGGAGAGTCTGGAGTAACAGGACTCAAAGCAGTGCCGTCAGACTTTCGGAACAGATTTGTGAAGGAACTTTTCCGTGAGACTGAAGGTGAAGACGACCCACTCTCCACCTCGTCTCTTGTTCTACGTCTCCGCGATTGTCTAGGTGAAGCCGATGGTGTGGTGGAGGAGCGGGCGTTGTGGTGTTCTGGCGTAGCACCGGAGGTCGTGGAAGGTGATGGGGAGGACTTTGGCAGATCTTTCAAGTCTGGAACTTGCGGCACAGGAACTTTTTTCGGCATTCTCGGTGATCTTGGCGACGATTGAGACGAAAGAGGCTGACGTTGCTGCTGTTCGTGCTCCTGACCATCTCTCATTGGAGACCTGGCAGGCTGGGTTGATTGTTGCTCTCTGGAGGTTCTGTTTATGGCAGTGGGAGTGATATGTTGTTCTCGTGAACGCGAAGCTCTGTTTGCTGCCTCCGTTTTGACAGGCGTTTTGTCCCTGGAGGTGGGAGCTGACTGAGACGTCATTCCTGCTCTCGTAGTGACTGCAACTGCTGCCGCCGCCGCTACCACCTCCTCTTGCTTGGTCTTTGGAAAGCTGGAAGGCGAGGACCGGAATATATCTGGCGGCCGCGCTTCCATTGGAGATTTTACCCTTTCAATAGACTCGATAGTGAAGTCCATTATTTTTGTAGTACTGACCGGCGGATCTTCCAGGTCTATACTAGGCTGCTGAATGGGACGACTGCCACAGAATGACGTCTCAAGTCGTATCCTGTGGGGCGAAGGCGATCGCCGCGCCGATCCAATGCTTCCCAGAGACGAAAGTCTGCTGGAGTGGCCGCTGGTGACGGGCAGGAGACCATCGCTGATGACCGAAGAGGAAGAGCCTTTGCGGTTCAACTCGGCGATGCGAAGGGCCTCTTCGCGACGCTCCAACTCGGCGAGTTTGGTGGCTCGCTCCCTGCGGCGTCGCTTTTGGTCCTCATCGTCGGCGTCCAGCTCCTCAGTACTGGAATGAAGATCTGCGGCCATGTTCTCACAAAAATCAGATTTTGCATAGCCGGAAAACAACTCCTTTTCTGGGGTGGAGTCTTTAGAGTCTGTTTCGTGCGGCGAAGACGAGGACGCAGCTGAAACTCGGATTTTGGGAGATGCGGGGACACTGAGAGCTGACGTTACCACGGGCGTCACAGGCGTGGTGGCGCCAGATGTCTCCTCTCCTATCTCCGGGAGCTGAGTCCGTTCCTCGGGGCTGGAGTCTGATGTGGTTTTGTCCATACTGAGGTCCTCGAAGGAGGCGAGGGGCGCGGGCCCCATCCTCCGCTGCCGGGACGGGAAGCTGGACAGCCTGTGTCGCCCCGCGTCCGACAGACCGCGTTTGCCAGGGTCGATTGTGTCGGGCGCGGGGCGGCCGCGGCTGCCGGTGCTGCTGCTGCTGGAGCAGCTGGCGGGGACTGTGGTGGTGGTGGTGGTGGTGATGGTGGTGGTGGTGTCCATGGGTGTGGGCGGGTGTGAGGTGTGTCATGTGCGGGGTGCGGGCGTCACGTCCGGGCAGCGGGCGGGCCGTCCCTCGGGCTTACTCTCTCAGCTCCACCACTGACCGCACGCCCCCACCTGCCGGAACAACACTTTAATAATCAACAAGTCTACCTTACCAAGGAGTATTCGAATATTAATAGATCGTTAATAATAATAATAATAATAATAATAATAATAATAATAATAATAATAATAATAATAAAAACAACAGTAATAATAGTAGCAGCAGCAGTAGCAACAGCAGTAGTAGTAGTAGTAGTAGTAGTAGTAGGAGTAGTAGTAGTAGTAGTAGTAGCAGAAGTAGTAGTAGTAGTAGTAGTAGTAGTAGTAGTAGTAGAAGAAGAAGAAGCAGTAGAAGTGGTAGTACTGCTGATATTGTCTTTAATGAAATTATTAGTTATGAGTACTAATGCTGCTACACCATGAGCAAGGTTATGAAACACTTTTTAATTGTGAATAATTACTCTTTTATAATGTGTGCGCCAAGATGCACGCACCACTCAGGGTAATGACAGGAGTACAACATTGTATTTAAAGAAGGAACCACAGATGACAATACCTCTCTCTTGCAGGAGAGACCGCAAGGGAAACGAGGACAGCGAGTCCTTGGTATAATAACATCAGTGACTGTTTTACTGTAAGTACAAGAGAGAGAGAGAGAGAGAGAGAGAGAGAGAGAGAGAGAGAGAGAGAGAGAGAGAGAGAGAGAGAGAGAGGGGGAGGGGGGAATGTTGAACTTATGTATATGTATACTCTTCATATATCTTTATCTGTCATCAGTACCTTGCTTAAACAAGCAGAAATAAATATCCTAGGAATTTCAGAGTGATTAGCGACCCTCGCAATATACTCGAAGAAGGCTTACTAAAATTCAAGATAATTACGAGGAAAGCCGGGGCAATAAATCACTGCTGTCTCAGGACCGTCACCGGTGCTGGAGCTCAGATTCATTAGAACGTGTTAATGTAATGGCACTGAAACTGAATATTAAACGAGATCATCGGTAATTTGCAAGCACATTTTAGTAAACTCTTTAGACACACTTTGTTTGTTATGTGTAATGAAAAAGCGCACCAACGCTCATTTGAAAATAAAACAGAAAGGCAATTTTAATGACAAGTAAAACCTAAACAACTAAAAGAAATACAGTAGGTTGTCAATTCCAGTAATATTTAAGCCTTTCTAAATTGTATCAAGAAGATGAGAAACGCATGCACAAGTATACACACGAAAATCAGGCAGATCAGTATTGGTGTTAACATCAGACACCACTACATATAAAAGTGAAAATGCGGTACAGTGTCCATTTCGAAATAATTCACAAAGCGTCAAATTGCATAAAGGAAAGAGTAACATATCCTCACTCACATATTTCAGAGAACGCCTAAGTGGAGAACAAACAATTCACGTCATCATCAATTAGTCTCCAGCACCTTGAGAGCCTTGCGACTCATGAATTCTAAAATCCACATCTGCAAACAAAGTGTCTCGGAGGTGCAAGATGTGAAGAAGAGCAAATATGTGCTTAGTTAGCTTGGCTTTGTTTGGGGTATACGACGTCCCTGACCCTGAACTGTGGCTAGAAAGTTGAGACGAGCAAGTGTATATTGTTGCTGGAAGTGGTTGGGTTTGGCTTGATACAACTGAGGTGGCTTGGGTTTGGCTAGAATCGGCAGATGACCAAGATTAGCTGTAGTTGTTGAGGTTGGCCTGGGACTGGCTGGAACTGGCTGAGGATGGAACTGACTAGAAGTACCTTAGGAATGCTGAGGCTGTCTAGGACTAACTATTATTGACTAGAAATGGCTCGCACTAACGGGAACTATCTGAGGGTGGCTAGAAATGGCAAAGACTGACCGGGACTGACTGGAACAGGCTGATATTGGCTGAGTGTTGAGGTTGCTAAGAGTCTGAAGCCGTTTTTAGAAGTGGTGGAAATGACACAGTCTGGGTTGAGGGAATAGCACAGTTTTGGGTTCGGAGTGCGACAGCGGGAGAGCGCAGGGTCCACTCCTCACCTCGGCTTTAACACACCAGGGAGAGCGACGCGACGGGGATCCTTAAACACTGCCTCGACCTATAAAGAAGCATATTGCCCCATCACCATGAACATGCACGAGCCAGTAGTGTGTCCCTCGAACGCTGCTGACAGTTCGAGGGTGTCCAATGTCTCGAAGTCCTGGAGCTTGCGTGTTTTCAGCTTACAGGACGTCAATAAGTGTGGTCCTTAACATGTCAGGAGGAATAATGAGAAAAGTGACGATTGGAAGCAAAGGTAACTAATGTACTGCTACTAATAGTAATAATAATAATAATAATAATAATGATAATAATAATAATATAGTAGTAATAGTAATAACGTTGAGTGACAGTAATAATAATTATGAGGAGGAGAAGGAAGAGGGAAAGGGTAGAGAGAAGGTCAAAACTGTCCTAGCCAGATGTGTGTTGTGTGCG
Source organism: Scylla paramamosain (assembly GCF_035594125.1). Taxonomy (NCBI): domain Eukaryota; kingdom Metazoa; phylum Arthropoda; class Malacostraca; order Decapoda; family Portunidae; genus Scylla; species Scylla paramamosain. Next base: position 4,677,048 of record NC_087177.1, read on the forward strand.
TGAAGCAAATGTCAGCGAGAAGTGTTCGAGTCGACACTTTGAACCCATGAACTTGTGGCCTTGTGCCGTGAGACTCAGCAGCAGGGGCAGTTCCGGTAAACAGCAGGTGCTTCGCTTATCTTTTAAAATCACGGCGCTATATCAGACTATTTCATGTTGTTGTGTTTTCGTTCCTACCTAGAATCTGGTTTTGTATCAAGTTTTAAAAAGTGAGACACACACACACACACACACACACACACACACACAAAGGCTCTGATTTTTTTTTTTTTTTTCTCTCGAGCTGAACTTTGAAATTTTGCTTCAGATTCATTTCTCCGGAAGACATTAATGAAAAAAGTCCAGCAGCTGCATGCGGCTTCGAAAGCAAGCGGTCGTGGTCAACAAATCAATGCAAATGGATGCAATATGAGTCTAAGAGTTGAAAACAAAAATACCTTCAGCTTGTTCAGTGTTGTGGTAAATTAGAATTTGGTGCATTGTAGTTGTGGCAGCGCTGCAAGTCAAGGCGCATCAGTCTGATTCTGTTCATCTAAAATTTCTGATTTGAGCAGAGCAAACTTGATATATTTTGCAATTCCTCAAAAACTCAGTTCCTCCATCCATCATCTCTGCACAACCTTCTAGGTAACTATTCCCTCATCATTGGTACTCAGCTATTCCTTTCTCCATTGAACATCCCCGGTCTGTCCTTTACTATAATAATTTAAACTGGAAACTTCACACCTCATCTCTAGCTAAAATGGCCTCTCTCTCATCCCACCCCGGTATTTATTATATTGCAATTTAATCACGAGTGCTGATGATGATATTAATTAGGAAAATAAGCATAAAGGTGGTGACTTGCACAAAGCTGAAACTTTATTATTTCCACCAGTAATTGTTATCCCTCAGTTAGTAAGCCAGGTTGTGGTTGTGACAGGCAGTGAAGGGCGGTGTGAGGCGCCTCCACGATGCAGTAGTCTGGCCTGGAGCACACGTGGATCGATGTAATGTACCCGCATGATATTCACCGTCTTGCATAAGCCCAAGATATTGCAAACTATATTTTTTTAACATTGTGTGTATAGTGGTGGTACACGGTGGTTCCGGAAAGCTGTAGGGTGGCGCTTAATATCACAGGAGGGACTCGAGAGCATCCTTGTTCTGATGGCTCAACGCTGTGATGGAGTTCCTGAAATCAGCGTCTACTCTTCCACCTGCATGGACTCCTCCTCACAGCAGCGACACTAGGCACCTGCGTAAACTACCAATCCACCCTTCAAGGTCGATAAAGGAGTACGAAGTGTAACACGTAGTAGAACCTAGTAACCTTATGCACTGCAGATACTGTTTTTTTTTTTTTCCCCTCTCCCTCTCTCTCTCTCTCTATAGCTGTACACAATAAACTTCCTGCAGCATATAACGGTGAGGGCGACGTAGAGATCACTGCAGATCAAACCTTGGTTTTGTACCATCAAACACCAAATTATCAGTTACGTACCTTTTCAGTTATATAGGTTGCCTAGACTACCTGGCGGCCTTTTGCATTATTGATAGGTGCCATCCCTTCACATCCCTGTCCGGTACTTACTCTTCCTGTGACGCTCGTAAATGCAGTCCAATATTTGTGGCTTGAGGCGAAAAATTGCTATTGACACGAGACTCGAATAGCTAAGTTAGCACCTCGTGTATTGTATTGTGTTAATGCAGCCATGTGGTGAGTCTGCAGTGACATGTCTCGGGAACTCGTCCCATTTGCTTACAGGTAAACATTACTTTGAAAACATTACTTGCGGAATCCTGGCAGCAGCTATCGCTACTTACTGTAATTACGAACACACACACACACACACACACACACACACACACACACACACACACACACACACACACACACACACACACACACACACACACACACAGACAGACAAATAAATAAACGGGAAGACAAAAAAAATCATGAACGAGAGGGAAAGAAAGGCAGAAAAAAAAGTCAGAAAACAAACAAGGCGTGTGAGGTGCAACGGAAAACACGTGTGTTTGTTGACACAGAGACGCCTGAGGCTTGAGGCGAGGAGAGGCTTGAGTCTAAAAACATCCTTGGATTTTATTCTACTTAAGGAATCTGTTTTATAAAGAGATAGAAAAAAATAGTCTGAGAAAGAGAAAAGCTAGTCATAAATATTACGACATGCAGAGAGAGATAATTAGTGTGAGATGAAGGTATAAGATTAACATGGAACCTGTTTGATGAACCTGTTAGATAAGCAGGTGCATACGTACATACCTATTTAGTTTATGAATGAAAGAACAGATGTATGCTCTTTAATGTATACAGGTAATTGTAGCTACTGTCGTGAATTAAAATGCTCATGTAGTCAAAGCATTTCATCTTATGTTTCGTTTCGTACAGAAGAGATTTGCTTTTGGGTATGGTAACCGTAAGTACGTACCTAAGCATACGATTACTGATACGTAGACAGTCATAAATGCCGCCCTTAACTGAAATGCTTGTGTGGTAGAAAATCTGATCTCATTTCTTATAATTGCCATTGTATAAAACAGGCGCGTACTTGAGAGGAGTCACGTCCTAGAGAATCATTCATGGAGGAGCAGAAGCAAACATAGACACGCACACACACACAAAAAAAAAAAAAAAAAAAAAAAAAAATGTGAGGAAGGAAGGCGGCGCAGAGGGAGCGGCGCGCCAGCCAGACCTCCTGAGACCACCACCACCACCACCACCACCAAGCCTGAGAGGGAAGGAAGAAAACATCCTCTCCATCTTGGGCTGGGCCTGGCCTTTCCGGAGGAGCCGCTGGGGAAGGCCACCAAGGACGGGGAGGGGCTCGGGTATCGATGAGAGGATTGGATGAGAAGTAAAACTGATCTCAGCGAATCTTTCAGTATAGATTAATGTTTTTCCTTTATCAGTCGGTTTCGTAAAATCACAGAGATAACTGGACGGCTAGGTAGATAGGTGGCATATACGTATAGGTAGATAGATTGGTAGATTAATTATTGATGTATACGTAAAAGGATCATTTCAGTAAATATATAAAAGTTTAGATTTGTGTTGGTATTTGATCGTATTTGTCCATGTATTCTTGACTGGGCCGGTTGATAATTAAACATAAATAAATAAATAAATAAATAAGTGATAGACAGGCAGGCAAACAGACAGACAGACACATTGATAGATAGACGGACAATTATAAAGATAACATAGGTGTAGGTGCCTAGATAGTTGAGACTGGTCAACCTAAGGACTTTTCATCCCCTTACATCTCCTCCCATCTTGTTTGCCAGGTACCCGAGCGCTCAGTCGGGATCAACTTGTCGTCTTATACTGAAGGTCTTTTAAAAACTGCATCTGGGAGGGCCTTACATTACTGCATGCCTTCAATGACTGGGGATGCAACACGGTTAATATGCAATAGGCGGGTAGGTACGAGTATGTCTATTCTTCAAGAGGTTCCCCCAGCACGTTTTTAGTACACATGGCTGTAGCGTTTATAGTGTAGCGATGGGTTCTCTCTCTCTCTCTCTCTCTCTCTCTCTCTCTCTCTCTCTCTCTCTCTCTCTCTCTCTCTCTCTCTCTCTCTCTCTCTCTTTCTGCATTAGTTCGGTCTAGTGGTGAGTCCTATATCCTCTCTGACATGAAGCAACCTCAAAAATATAAAATAGCCCAGGCAATATCCCCAGATTCGAAGGGATTTATTTTATTCGTTAATAATTTAAGATTCTTTATTTTTTTCTTTTTTTTTTTTACAGGGGTTATTTTTTTTAATCTAAAGGAGGCTGGCTAAGGGTTACAAAATAATAATGAAAATACTCCTTGATTGTTACTCCTCAAAAAAAGTTAATAGAAAAGAGAATCAGGTTGGCTAATTTTTTTTTTTTTTTTTGGGGGGGCGTGCATCAATACTCCTCTTTTAACTTAAACGTAGTTCCGGTCATAGGAAGGCAAAATAAAACAAGCAAAGGACATTCACTAAAGGGTATACATCACGTTAATACGCTGCTGAGAGTGGCAATAGGAGATTTAGGATCTATGCACTAATGAGACGCTAAACATACGATAGGAAAGACTGGTGTACTGTGACAAACCAGGTTCTCTTGGTATACAAACTCTGGCAATGTAGACACTACAAAATGGGACAGACATCCTGAATACACGCAGGCAGGAGACTTAATTGACTTTCCACTAATCCCAAAGAGATTATGCAGCGCTCTGTGAAAGTTCGACATCAGGAGAGCGAGAGAGAGAACACAGATGTCAGGGGTGAGGAAGTGAGGGCTAACGCCATAACGAGTGAAAACAAAACAAAAATGGTATCAGGGAGAGAATAAGACGGACATTAGTATTCATAAAGACTGGTAATAGGAAGAGGATAATGCTGACATGAGACTGAGGGAAAGGAAGGCAAGGGATGGATGGATACCAGGAGAACGAAAGGTTGAAGTTTATGTGTGTATGAGGACAGGTAGAGTGGCTGTTCACCAGGAAACTAAATCACTGCGGACGGCATATCATAGGTGTGTGTGTGTGTGTGTTGGTTGTTCGCGCGTGCCATGGTTATCACTACCTTTCATTTTCACGAGTGTACCATTAATGCAGTTTTCTGTGGTTCCAAGCACGAAGGGGAATCGATAGAGAAGGGGCGGCGGCGAGAAGGAATACGAAGAGGAGGGGGAGGATGAAGAAGAGGAGGAAGGACAGAAGAAAGAAACAATCCTGCGCCTCACACACACACACACACACACACACACACACACACACACACACACGTTAAGCATGACCCCGAGGCAGTCTCAGGAATACTAGTGGTTGTTTCATTACAGGCAACCTTTCTAGGCCACGTTTGAGAGACGCCCCTCCCATCCTCCCTCCTCCTTGCTCCTCCTCCTCTTCCTCCTTCACCTCCTCCTCTTCCTACTCCTCCTCCTCCTCTTCCTACTCCTCCTCCTCCTCCTCCTCCTCCTCCTCCTCCTCCTCCTCCTCCTCCTCTTACTCCTAATACTCCTCTTCTCCTCTCTTTCTTCCTTTATCTTCTTATTTTTTTATCTCCTCCTCCTCCTCCTCCTCCTCCTCCTCCTCCTCCTTCACCGGAATTTGTTTTCACATGTTTATTTACTTCGCCTCGCTTTTGTTCTGCTTTCACGCAAATGAGCATCCAACACTAATGTAGCAAAGTATCGCAGACGATTTAAAGATTTTTTTTTTTTTTACCTCATTTATTTCGGCTGGGAGTTTAGGGAATGTTGAAAGTTAGTTTGAACCATTTTGGCCTTCGTGCGCTGACAGTATAAAGGCGAGTGTTGAAAGATACCCCCCCCAAAAAAAAAACACGATTTTACTGTTTTGTGTCCGTCCACTTGAGTTTTAAAGACGTGCAATCGTTCAGAAATGAGAGAGAGAGAGAGAGAGAGAGAGAGAGAGAGAGAGAGAGAGAGAGAGAGAGAGAGAGAGAGAGAGAACAAAAGGTTTGCATATATTTGGGGTTCGTATACCGGCTGTTAACCTTACATTCTCCCCCTCGCTTCCACTGACGTTTTTATCGCTCCCGTGCTCACATACACCGCCGTGCTGGGGTGTGCAGGAGTATGCTGGAGCACGCAGGAGTGTGTGCCGCGTACTGCATGTGGAGCAGAGAGTGATGCAAGACCACCAGCATCCTATTACCTACGGGACTCGTGATGGAGGACAGAACGGTGACCTGCAGCAAGATCGTTGTCCTGCACCCTGCCCGCGTCCTCCCACACGCCCGCTGTTTCACTTTTCTCCCTGTTCCCGCCTTCCCACCAAAGCCTTGTGTACTCTTGTGGGATATACGTTTCTTGCCTCATGCTCGTGCGTGTGCTACTTTATGTGTACTATCCACGTTCTTGCTGTACGGGTGTTCTTGCATACAGTTTTTTCTTTTTTCTGGGTGCAGTGTGATATACGCTGTGTGGATGTATGGCCACGTAATTGTAGAATTGTAGGGCCTCTAGAATATAAGGCTGAGTACTGCTGTTTATTTTTTACTTGGTCTCTTTTCGTAATATATCACTATCAGTCGTTTATTTGCATCCACTGTTACATCTTTCCTTCGTTATATTTATGCAACAACAGGAAGACAACACAGAAGAGATGAGCAGGAACAAAAAACATAAAACCGACATCCTAAACTTGCATTTTCAATTTTGCGTTGTAATTTGTGGTTTATTAAGCCGTGCAAGTGTGGTGGTGCAGACGATAGTTCCTCGTGTCGCGTTTCTTACGGTAACCTTCCGCTCACTCTCCTTCTCCCTTCTCTCTCCCTCAGTTGTTTAATCCCCTCGAGTCCCTTTCCTCGCCCCCGCCGCCTCCAGGCGCCCCGCCCCCGCCCCCCACGCTCCAAAGCTTTAACAAGACGGCGGGGTGACCGAAGGCGCTTGTGATGTGGACAGGTGTGAGTAGATAGAGGGAAAAGTCAAGGAGCGCTCTCTCTTTCTCTCTCTCTCTCTCTCTCTCTCTCTCTCTCTCTCTCTCTCTCTCTCTCTCTCTCTCTCTCTCTGTCTCTCATTATTAATTAAACTGAAACCGTCCTTAAAAGCGTGCATAGTGAAGTCTGGTGTTGGCCGGTGTACCAGACAGCAGCATACATGGCGGCCGAGTCAGACACGACCTAATGCACGACACGTCTGTTTCTGCCTCCACGCCACACTTCCCACCTCCACGGAACACATACAGGAGTAACATCCGCCGCCACCCTCCCTTTCCCCTCCCAGGCGCTGCTGATTACCGCCCAAACGGGAACAAACATAAACAGCTGAACTTGATCCACGCAACTGAAAGTGTGTCAGCGTGGCGCCTGTCTGGAGGAAGAAGGAGACTGCTGCTGTCCTCCCTGTTTACCTCTACCCTCCTCTCTCACAATACAAAACCTCCTCCATATCCACCATGATCTCTCTCCCCCCTTTCTTGGTGGCTGAGACGCGCCGGCAGCCGAACAACCCAGACTGTGGCTGCCGCACCCGCATTTGCTGCCGCTGCTAGTGGTGGCTAGCACTGCAGCACCTCCCCCGCCGGGACCTTCCTGTCAGGCCCGCTGATGTCCTGGTGCCATCGTGCATGCAACCTTAGGCCACGTAGGCTGTGTTATAGCAATGTTTTAATTGTTACTTACGAACGTCACTAGTAGTAGTAGCAGTAGTGGTAATAGTAGTAGCAGTCGTAGTAATAGTAGTAGTAGTAGCAGTAGTAGTAGTAGTAGTAGTAGTAGTAGTAGTAGTAGTAGTAGTAGCAGTAGTAGTAGTAGTAGTAGTAGTAATAGCAGCAGTACTGGTGGTGGTGGTGGTAGTAGTAGTTGTAATTCCAGCGATAATATTTCTTGTAATAATCGTAAATATTATTGCCACATGCCTCCTGCTACTGATACTATAGTACTAATATTAAAAATTGGTAATATTATCACTACCTGCGCATTTCCTTTTGAAATTGACAGTTTTGCTCGTGTGGGTGTTGCAGATGAAAAAAATAAATTGATTTGAATGAAAACTTAAAGGAATCACATTACATCAATGAGGGTGACGAGCGGTGCACGCAGGTGACCTTCTACCAAAGGCCATGAGGACAGGCCTGTAATCCTTCAAGGGGATGGGTCAGCTGCGCCGCCACTCGGAGGTCCACACTCAGAGGTGGAGCGCTACTTTTCTTGTGGACACACCCGTTTTCCTCTGCCTATTTCCGTGTTCAGGTGAAGGCAAATACAGATTGCAGCTTTATTGGGCTAGGTAATAAATTTGCTTTTCTGTAATGCCTTGGTGACATATCACTATTACATCGCTCTGTCTTGTTAACGAGAGCATATCTCTGTCATCACTTCCTCGTAATTATTGTACGTGTATAAGGATAGGGAGCAGGGGAGCATGCGCCTTGAGATCCACAGTCCCGGTGATGAAGGCCACTGCACCGTTCACGCCATTATGATGACTGACACACGCTTACCGCCCAGACATGTAAAGACGTACGAATATAGACACGGTATATTTCAGCGTTAATTTACTCGCAGTGCTGTCTTCTCACTTCTAACTGACATTCAACCTCCCTTAGTCCGATCAGCTAGTATTACACTCGCTGACAGACACATTTACCGCCTAGACGGGTAAAAGATGTACAAGTATAGTCACCTTTACCTTAGCGTTATCCGCAGTGTTTTCTTCTCACCTCTAACTGACATTCAACCATCCATAGTCCGATCAGCTAGATAAGTAACCAATATCCCTCACAGTTTCAGCACCGAGATGGTTCCAGTAAAGCTTCTTATTTGACACGCTCCGAGTCTAGTTATCTGGTGGCGTGCGACGAATGGCTGGCTGGCTGGCTGGCTGGCTGGCTGGCTGGCTGACTGACTGGCGCCGGGAGACAACTAGTGGAGGCAGCCTAATGTTACAGCTGCACAGACACTACGAGGCACTACACAGACACTACGAGGCGTTTCAGGAAATACCGTAGACGTCAATAGTTGTAGTTATAGTAGTAGTAGTGGTAGTGGCAGTGGTAGTAGAGGTAGTGGTGGTGGGGGGGTAGTAGTAAAACGATGAGAAGGACGAGTGATTATGGTGGAATAAATATGAGTAGTAGTTATGGCGGAATAGGAGGGGGGTGGAGGGTGGAGGAAAAAGGGAAAGAAGAGTCGAGTTAGGAGTGGTTGTAGAAGAGGAAGATGAAGAGTGGCTGTGGAGGAGGAGGAGGAGGAGGAGGGGGAAGAGAAAAAGAGGAAGAGAAGGATGAAGAAGAGGAGGTGAAGGAGAAGGAGTGTTCGTGTTGCTTGTGGTATTCTGCGTAGGTGAATCTAAAATGACGAAATACAGCATTCATTAAGCGATTATCTGAAGCAGACACGGAAACAGCCAACATCAAAAAGCCTTTAATGTAAAATTGGAAAGGAGAGTTACGCTTGGCACGACACACCTGTCCAGTCATCTCGACATGATTTAATGTTCGCTTTGTGACTGATGACATTTTATTGGCAAGGAGGAGATGGTGGTGCAAGAGCCGCTTCACCTGGCAGTCTTTGTTTCCTTCGCGGTGGGAAAGCAGGGGAGGGAGGGGGAGGATGAGAAGCAGACGGCAGGGCAGCACCTCATGTTGGGCGCGTTACTGCTGGCCGCACCTCGTCAGCGGCTCGTTTGCTGCGTTTCTTACACTTTTACGGAGTTTAGGAAAAAAAGAGTTTGAGCAAAGTTCTTTTTCATTCTTCTGAATTTTCCTTGCAGAGCTGGTAGTAAATATATATTAACTCTGTGAATAGTAGATAAATTGTGGTATTTATATCTAACGGGAGTGCAGTTCTTTCTTATTTGCTATTGCGACTTTGGTTTCTTTCTTGAGCGCGCAGATCTGTGCGTCTTGAGGCAGCAGCAGCTGGGAAGGTGCGCGGAAACGTGAGGTTGTGACCTAGACTTTGTCCGTCGGCTAATTCGAGACTAAATATCGATTTATCCGACCTAAATGAGAACCTAACACGGTTTATCTTGGCGTTAAGAAAACCTGAAATGTGGTGGAGCTGAAACGTGAGGAAAGGGAAGGAAAGGGAAAGAAGGAAGAAAGACCGTGAAAAAGCAGGAGGAAGAGGAGGAAAAGTAGGACAGAGAGAAAGGGTGTGGAGGAGGAGGAGGAGGAGCAGGAGGAACAGGAGGAACAGGAGGAGGAAGAGGAGGAAGTAGGGAGCGGAGGGGAAGAGGAACAGGAAGAGGAAAGTGAGAGGGTGAAGAGAAGGAAACTGACTGATTGATTTATGAAGATTAGACCATCTTGCTTCTTAATGGGAAGGAAGAAGGGAGAATATTGAGAAAGGAAGAGAATGAGAAAGAGGAGGAGCCGGACACTTAAGGGGGAAAGGGTGGCAACATGGCATGGGCAGGAAGGAGGAGAGGTAACGAGGGTGACGAGAGGGTTGTGTAGCACGTAATATACGAGTATGAATCACGTGGTGCCACAACGAGCGTGGGCGGCGACACACTCCTGATCCCCGGGTCCGGGTCGTGGCTGGCCCTCTGCCAACACACGAGGCCCAGAGAGTGCCACTCCCACCGGCACTACAACTTTAAACACACTCGGTCAAACTTTTCCACGGCGCGAGACACACAATGATTCATCTGGACCATCACGTGAAGGAGTAATGATCCTGGAAGCTAATTATCGCTCGCAACTTGCGCCTGGACGCCTGGAAAGCTAAATTTTATTTTAACATCCAAGCGTGACCTTGGACTATACAAGCGCGGGTAATTATTGCCCGATCCCGGTAAATACAGTTAGGTAAACAGGTGCACCTCCATTACTGACTTCACTGCTCTCTCCATCAAGGTTGTGTTCGCTGAACCTTTAGGTTTTGTTTCTGTCTACTCTTGTAGTTTTGGACTAGACCGGGTTAGACTCACAAAATGTTATCATTTTTATCACTATGAAAACTGTGTGATAAGATGCCAAAAGAATGCACATATTTGGAGGAGCATCTGATACACCGCTCATGACACTGGAAAGCAGGATGGTCCTCTCTAGAGTTCATCGTCACGTGACCTTGATGTTGCAGTGTCTCGTTTATCATAGTCAGTCACTCAGTCCCTCATTCATTCAGTGAAAGAGTACAGAAGTACATTAAATATTGCATCACATACTTTTATATGTACGGAATATGCATAGTTGTGAAGTCCAAGCGGCGAGGGTCGCCTGATGGAAGTTAGGAAGCCTGAAACTTCATTAAAACAATTTGCTTAGTAATAACAACAGAATCCTGCTTTATAGTGGACATTTAGGTGCTGAAGTGTGCTGAGAGAAGGGAAACTAACTGCACGAATAGAAAGTAATTTCCACACTGAATCTAACATGCTCAAACAATTTCCTTCGTAATAACACCAGAATCTTGCTTTATAAGGGACATTTAGAGATTTGAAGCTGGAGGAAGGAAACTGATGACATGAACAGAAGCCAAACCATCCAAGGAGAACGTAGCACGTCAGTGAAGCAAGAGACTGATACTGCAATGCCTCCACCAATAATATTTTAACAGAGGAATATCGAAGCATATCCGAAATTCAATCAGCTTTCAGCTTTTGGTATGATTTTTTTTTTTTTCTAATTTCACCTAACCGATTTTTCCCTTCGCTCTTTTGTGTGTGCCCTTGACCGGCCTCCTTCACATTCTAGTAAAAACCTTTCCCAGAGCTGCTTTTCAGGATTCCATGGATGGTAATGTCTGCTAGAACAACACAACCTTGTACTCTATTAGTCGTATTTACCAGCTTCATCTTAATAAATCTTTTTTTCATTTTTATTTCTATTTTATTTTTGGTGGAAGGATGGGAGGAAGAGGGAGGAAGGTCTGTAGTGGAGGTAATTTGCAGAGATGTGGAGGAAAGAAGAGAGACTTTCGAATGGAAAAACGTGTGGGTGTGATGTGAGTATCTTACAAGAACAGCATTTTGACTATGTAAGTGTGGTAGAGTGCGGTGTAGTGATGATTAAAATATAATACGTCAATGGAACTTAGGAGTAATACCTTTGTACTCCGGCAAGTCATTCCTATCCACAAATTGCTTTTCAGTGCTTTAGTGTCTGATATCAATAAGAACACTATTACATTACACCACTATTGGCACTATTTGCCTTGAGAATCTAACATGTCATCGAGGCGCAGAATCAGTAACTCGAGAAGCAATTCCTACCCACAAACTGCTTTTCAAAAATCCACCACGCATGATGTCAATTAGGACGGTATTATCATGTAGCTTCATACGTAAGAATCTGCCAGCTTTGCCTTTAGAATTCAGTAAGTCAGTGAAGCATGAGACTAAGGCCAGTATTCTGAAACGCCCTGCTTCCTCATCACGACTATTTTCAAAGGCGACGGAGGTGATCTGCGGGGTTCTCGAGAGTGTTTCGCCAGTTATTAATGTAGAAATCTTGTTAATCTGTCACTAAAACCATAAAAACACACTTAAAAACTCCTGCAACTTCAACTAGAGCCTTTTCAATGCCATGGATATTCGGTGTGGGAGTGTTTCAGAATATAATCCTAATACCACAATACCTCGACGAGTCATTCCTAAAGCAAGCTACGTTTCGAGTTTTCACGTCTCTTAATTAACGTCTAGAACAACGCTATCATAATGTACCGTTATTAGTACGCATGCGCTGCCTTCTAAACTGAAAGCTGTACGTATAATGAACATAAACTAACAGGGCTGGAAATGCTTACGCCCCGCATTCCCCCCAAGTGTTGGAGATGTAAGAGGATATAAAGGAGGTGGGGAGGGGGTGCAGTGGGGTGAAGTGCACCAGAGAAGGGAAAGAGAGAGTGGGGGAAGAGAAGCCTCATACAAATAATCTTTTTTTAAGCTCGGGTGCAGCCTGCAAGAAATACTACTATTAATTTGCAGGATAAACAAGTAAAGCTGCACGTGAGTTAGTTAAGATTCGTGCCTGATCTAAATTTGTATGGTGTTTCTCTACTGCGTTCACTCACTCTCCCCTTCCCGTTAATAGCGGTGTGTTTTTCATCGGATATCGGAGAAGAGAGGGAAAGAGAGGGAAAGAGAGAGAGAGAGAGAGAGAGAGAGAGAGAGAGAGAGAGAGAGAGAGAGAGAGAGAGAGAGAGAGAGAGAGAGAATCGGTATAGCCCCTTAACACATATTCCTGTATACGCTGGGCACACACTCACATATAATTAATATCAGCCATTCATCCCTTAGCATGGAGGAAAAGTTGACTTCGAATCTTAAAAACCCTAATGAAGAAGGAGAAGAACACGTGCTTACCGTGATAATTAATTAATACTTTTTTTAAGGTCAGATCCTCGGATTTTAAAAGTATGTCAGCTGATTAATTAAAGTTACGAGAATTCACGTAGCGAGAGAGAGAGAGAGAGAGAGAGAGAGAGAGAGAGAGAGAGAGAGAGAGAGAGAGAGAGAGAGAGAGAGTGTGTGTGTGTTTGTTCTCGCTTGGGGAGCCGATACTTGAGCCATGAACGCAGATTGTCACAGTTGTCAATTGATTTCAGTTTGCGAACCACCATTTTGTCAGTAACTTTAAGGGACAGACTTTTAAAACCCCCTAATAAAATGCATCACCAGTTCGCGCTTTGACCTTGGTAATGATGCACGTTGTTAAAGGCTGCTGCTCTTATGTTTGTTTGTTCCATCGGATCCCTTTGACTCCATGTTGTGTTCATTACCTTACATTGTTCCGAGTGATGGACTGATTGATTGACTGATTGAGAGAGAGAGAGAGAGAGAGAGAGAGAGAGAGAGAGAGAGAGAGAGAGAGAGAGCATATATAGAATCACAGCCAGCACTGATCATCTGTACTATTCGAGTCTCTCTCTCTTTAAGCCCACCAACACACTGTTATATTTTACACCTGCTGTGGACGGACAGGTAGCGAACAAGGTGCTTTTTTAAATATACCTTCGTATGCTACCTGCCTTTCCTGTCCCACCGAACCTGTAACCTTATTTTGATGACACACTTTCCACACTGCCTGGTTCATTTCACCAAATTTTTTTTTTTTTTTTTCCTCCTCTTCTTACTGCTATTTACTGCGCACGAGTCACCATCAACAGCAAAGAAGCATTTGATTAAGTCTCCCTCTCAAAGGTCTCTTCTTTAGCGGGAGTAAATCGAGCCCCCTCACTCTTTATTCTTATGGCTTCGAGTGTAACGTAAGATTGTGATTTGCATCTGTAGGGAGGCTAGCAGGAGTGGGTCGCGTACCGCCAGCGTGGCTCGAAGAGGGAGCGTTCGATAAGACCCAACATTCTGTTACCTTTAGTGGCTGTCTTATTGTACTGCTCATAGAGTGTTGAGCTGGAGAGAGAGAGAGAGAGAGAGAGAGAGAGAGAGAGGTGAAGGAAAAGAAAAAAAAAGGGACAGCAGAAAGACAGACAGAGACAAAGTCAGACAAACACACGTTGAGTGAATCCATAAAAAGTCAGAAGCGTCAGGATGTTCGTTAAGAAAAAAGAAATAGAAGGAAAAAAAAAACAGCAGAATTCGGAAATAATAATCAAGAGGAGAGAAACCCGACTGTCAAATGAACGGGTCTCTCTCTCTCTCTCTCTCTCTCTCTCTCTCTCTCTCTCTCTCTCTCTCGTCGGTGCTAATGTTTATAGAAGAGGATTTAAGAGATCATCATCATTAGCTATCCATTCATCCTTCCACCAGTAGATACCAGGAGCACCACCACCACCACCAGTAGTAGTAGTAGTAGTAGTAGTAGTAGTAGCAGTGGTAGTAGTAGTAGTAGTAGTAGTAGTAGTAGTAGCAAGGGCGCCTCAAGTATAAATTGCTTTAGTTTGACACGCATGGTACAGAGATATTTTGGTTCAGGAAAGGTTGGAAGGAGCAGCAGGATGGAAGGCACTTCAGGTCGACCCAAAGAGGAATGGAGACGGAAGCCATTACCTGGAGGCTCTGGTGAGGAGGAGCAGGAGGAGTAAGAGCAGGAAAATGGGCAAGGATAGGAAGCGGAAGAGGTGGAGTAGCAGTAATAGAAGCAGGAGGAGGAGGAAGAGAGGCAGAGAGATGCGTAAATGAAATATAATGAGCAGGAAGAAGATGAGAAAGACAAGGGAAGTAAAGGAAGAGACAAAGGAAAAGAGAAGGAAAAAAAAAAGGTGTAGGGGAACGAGCAGGAAGAAAAAAAAATCAGTGACGAAGGACAAGGACGAAGGGAATGAAGCAAAGCAAGAAAAATTGTCAAGGGAAGAGAATAGACGAAGAAGAAGAAGAAGAAGAAGAAGAAGAAGGAAAGAGAGGAGAAGGAGGAGGACGAGGTGGAGGAGGAGGAGGAGAAGAAAAAGAAGAAGAAAAGAAGGAAAATTATTTGCGCTTGTGTTTTATTGTGTCGGCAGTTTGTTTTGGATCTTGTTTGATTTTGTGACTCGACCGAATCCTGAAAGATGGTTTGAACAGAGAGAGAGAGAGAGAGAGAGAGAGAGAGAGAGAGAGAGAGAGAGAGAGAGATTATTAAAGGGGCATGTTGGGAGGAGCCACGGGCCGGCTAGTAAGTACCTCTTTTCCTCCCTCCCAGCTTCCCTCCCTCCCTGTTCTTCCTCCTCACTCCCTCCCTCTTCCTGTGCCGGTCCCCCACTCACATCCCCCATCGTTAGTTTTTCTTTTTTTTGGCGTCTCTCCCTTCCTTTGCTTCCCTTTCCTCTGTCGTCTCCCCCAGCGCGTCTCGGGAAGTCCGTCCGTGTTCAATAGTGATATTAAGTTGTTTGTTGCCCTCAAGACAGGATGCCTCCACACACACACACACACACACACACACACACACACACACACATTCACGTCCCAATGAGTTTCTGAGATTAATTAGTTAGGTGATGTTTACAATTGCAAAGAAGGAGAGGAACGGATGGCTCATTGTCGTGTTGCCTCCACCGAGCCTGATACTGGAGGACCCAAGACGAGCTCAAGTCGATACTGGGTCGCGGTCACCAGCTTGTCTCGACCACACACACACACACACACAGGCACACACCACCGATCTTCCCGTCTACGACCACCACCACCACACTCCTGTTTTCCTCCACCACTCCGTCACGTCGCCGCTTCATCAGATTCTTTTCCCTTTTCTCCCTTCCTTCTTTCCTGTTAACGCATAATTTGGTTACATTTCCATACTTTTTTCGCACCACTGCCCTTCTTTTGATTCCGTGTTTTGGTTTGGGTTTTCTGACTTTTCTCTCTTAAAAAAGCGTTCATATATACATACATGACTTCCCTTTACAGGCGTCATTTTTTTTTTTTTTTTTTCTATGTAGAGGACGTGCGAGTACTTCCCCGCCGACCTCAGCACCCCGTCACCCACAACCTTCCCCCCCCCGCAGTCCGTCGCCTCACGCACCACGCCAGGAAATCCATTTTTCACACACAGGAAGACAAAAAGTAAGCACCTGCAATATTAAAGGGTATTTCTCTCTACGTTTTTCTTAGCTGCTAATAGTTTACCTTTTTTTTCTCTCACGTTAACTCTCCCATACTGCGACTGTCTCTGTCCAGCCGTATTAACCTAATTCCTCCCGTTTGCTCAATTTTCTGACTCTAAATGTGAAGACACTTTGTTGGATCAGTCTCACCAGACGACTCTCATCACGCATTTGTCCCATACATAGTAACTTGCGCTCAACTTTCGCCACAATCTCCCTGTAATTTCAACCACTGTATCACACCGCTCTGTGTCTGCTGTCGCTGTGTTTCCTGCCGTGCTCATTTGAACTAGTCATTATATTTAACTACCATTCTTTGTAATTATACTCTTAAACATTTACTTCACTTTCTAACCACTACGTGCTTCATCCTTCAGCCTCCTGTCAGTAATATTTCAGCATCACTCATCCTGCAGGAGTCTCCATCGCCCTCTCAGAGTTGCCCTTCCTTGCGGCTTCGAGAACGACTAATATTGGTGTCAAAATACAACATGACCTGCGGACAAGTGTCATCCTAACGTCCATTTCATGTTTCAGGTCTGTGGTGGAGTTTCACGTTATCGTTTCACTGTCAGTTGCCTAAGATAGCAAATATTCCTCACCACTCACATCAAGCACCTCACTTCGTCACGCTTCATCCTTCACATGCCCTCGTTAGTCATGTCCTATCACACACACACACACACACACTATGCATTTTATATAAAAGCATCACCTAGTCACGACTTTGCCACACCCTATCGTTATCATGCCATGCAACACATTTCACTTTGCATACACACACACGCTCGCGTTAAGGGTAGACTAAAGGGGAGGTGGAGCAAGGAGCAAGGAGGGACGGTGCAGTGGAGGCGTCGAGATGCTGACGATGATGGTGATTCTCCCAATGAACACGTTTCCCCCATCCCTCATCATCATCATTATCGCCGTCGTTTTCAGCCTCATCACCATCACTGTATCTACATGAGGCAGCCTCCTCCTGCTCTTTCTCTTCCGTCTCATTCCGCCCCACCCTGCCAAGGCCTGCAGTCGTTATCTTGTTACGGTCGTTACTTTCTGGTCCAACATCCAAGCAAAGGTTCAACAGGTCTGTTAAACACGACCATCGAAGCAAATGTGCAGCTATTTTTATGCAGAACAGAAAGGAGAGGAAGCCGTCGTGACATTTACTGTACTTAGTATTTCTTTATATTTTATATGGGAAAAAAGGTATCCAGTGTGATTTAGATGGTATTTCAATTATGCTTTTTTTTCAGTCTTGTGACAGTTACGTTTATACATCAATTTATTATTCTAATGAGGTGCGCCTGGCTTCTCTTCGTGTCATACTACAAAATTCATCCGGGAGGTACTCCCTGTATTTTCGTCTTTACAACGTGCCCTTCTTCACATATAGTTATCTCTCCCTCCTCCCCTTCCCTTCCTCCCTCTCTCTCTTCCTCACTCTTCCATTTACTCTTGCTGTTTAAATCACCTGAAATCCCACGCAGCTACAATGCGCGTCCGGCGACCCACAAGGGAAACTCACTGGAGCATGGTGGCCCCTATAACATACGTTTTAGGAATCGTTTACCACCGTAGGGATGTAATTTCCAGGAAGGGAGCAGTGACCGCGGCCTCATGCTGCTCCGGTTGATTACCAACATTATTGCACCTCCGAGTTATGGCACTATGGTTGTCATGTGGTCCCTAAAACATACAATTTTAAACTTCTAACTCACACATAAACATAATCATTCTTTTTCGCTCACTTTTTTTATTCACTCACATGAACAACTTGAAATTTTGGTGCACTCCGAATTCTAAGAGGCAGCTCAAGTTCATTTGAAGTGTAAACTAAGCCTCACAAAACAACGGGAAACCCCAAACACTAGCGAGGGGAAGAATAATGCTAAGGTGTTTGCTCATTAACCGAACATAGCTGTACATTTCTTGCAGTAGCCACACCACTCCTTTTCCTATGAATACCTAAGTGAGCCGGTGCCCATTGGTGCTAAGGTTTACATGGGTGTATCATGGGAGATGGGAGCCGCTACACAGGACCCGAGGGATCTGAGAACTACACGCCCGTGGAAGGCTGAGGTAGAGGCCGGTGTTACTCACTCTGGTGGTGGACATGTTGAGAGGCGTACAGACGGAGGGCGATCGAGACCTCTGGCGTGTCACTGTGGCTTACGCTCTCTCATGTCCAGGGTCGAGGAGTGGCCTGGGGCTTCACGCTATCATGGATACGGTTACTGTAGGCACTGTAGGCACTGCACTACGAGGAGGAGGTTTGGAGTACTGTATGTGACTCCTGAATAACTGAGAGGGGCCAGTGAGGTGCGGGGACACTGGCGCCGCTCACACACCAGCGTGCAGCGCCATGTTCCGGCCACACTCGCTCTCTCGCTCTCTCTCTCTCTAACTCTCTATCTCTATCCCTCTCCCTCTCCCTCCCTCCCTCTATTGATTTCTTTCCCGCGCGCTGTGTGTGACAAGCGAGGTTGGAGAAGCGCACCGGAGGCTCACTAGACGAGGAAGAACTGCAAGGGCATTCACAGTCGTCCCCCGATCCTCCCCTCGGAGGGACTTCCCTCAGCCAGACATCCCACACCCTCCCGCAGCCAAAGAGACACAGATATGGTGAAATTATGATGCAGAATTTCTAAGACTCCGCCCCGCCTCTTTCCAAAGGAGCAAACTCAAGGAGCAAGTGCTCAGCTCTCATGATGTAAACATGAAACACGAAGGTGCTTTGACCTACCGCTGCACCACCACCTGCTTCCTGCCGCCTTGCCCGCGTCACGTGAAACAAGAACACTGGTCTTGTCCAAACACGCCGGAGAAATGAAACTGTACAGGAGACTTCATAAAGCACGATGGATTGATGAGCGAAGGAAGACATGGAATGCTTGCTATGGAAGACTCGGAAGGAATATGTGTGGATGTATACATACAGGAGAACCAAAACCTTACTACTCCATTTATCTGTCACCTTCCCTCAAACAGACACCTTATATCACCTGTTCCTCCAGTCGTGTGTGTGTGTGTGTGTGTGTGTGTGTGTGGTGTGATGAACAGATCGAACGGAAACCTTGTCTTCTTTATTGCGACGTTTCGTCATTTACACATGGCATTTTCAAGCTAAAAACACATAAAACATAAGTAAAAAACATTCAAAATATAAAGCTTAAAGATTATCACAATCAGAAACAATCATATTAAAAAAAAAAAAAAAGTGAAAAACATGAATTATGTTTTGTTTTTTTTAGCTTGAAAATGCCGTGTGTGAATGGCGAAACCTCGCAGGAAAGAAAACAATAGTTCTGTTCGTCACACCTTTGTGTATATATATATATATATATATATATATATATATATATATATATATATATATATATATATATATATATATATATATATATATATATATTCATTATATGTGTGTGTGTGTGTGTGTGTGTGTGTGTGTGTGTGTGTGTGTGTGTGTGTGTGTGTGTGTGTGTGTGTGTGTGTGTGTGTGTGTGTGTTATATTCACATGTATGCCAGAAACATCCTTAGATCATTCCTCTTATTGAGGAGTTGACGTGAATCTTTCGGTGCAAAGCCACGGTGAGAGGCGCCGCGCTGGAGAATATCGCTATAGGGCTTCATCCCTCACAGATTCATTGCGTGTGGAGGTGTATAGCGGGACTCGAACCTGGAAACATCATGATATGCTTCCTTTTATTGCTAATGGCTGGGTGCACTCAGCCACCACGTCAGTAAAGGTAATAAGCACTGCTGCCCATGGCTGCCACTTGATGCACCTCACTCCCTCTGCTCCGACAAGTATTGCAAAACAAGTCCGTCGTCTCACTGTTCACTGCGATTCTGAATGGAAAGTAAATATACAAAGGAAGATGACCTGACATGATACACACACGGGAACTTGCAACCTGACACTTACAAAATGAGTGACTCACTGACTAAAAAAGAAATATATAGTCCTCATATTCAAAAGAAAAAGGTAACTAAAATAAAATGAAATAAAATAATTCAGTATTTCGAAGGAAATGCCAACTAGCAGCACCTATTGACTGAAAGAGAACAGAATAAAATAATCTTTCTCAAAATGAATCCGAAAGACATTTGAAAGGAAGAAGAAATAGCTCACCCAACATTTAACCCAAAGAAAATCAATTAATCCACCTGGAGGACAACACTCAACCAAGCAAACAATACTCCCTCAAAATCCATAAAAAAAATAAATTAATAATAAATAAATAAATAAAAAAAATCAGTTATCCTCCTGATACACGATAAACACGCCACTTATCCACACCACTTCAGCATGCATGTAAATGTTGCATGTATATTAAGCTGACCTTCTTCCCCCTTCCCCACACCTACCTCCCTCCATTACCTGCCTGCCTCTTCCCTCCACTCACACTGCGGGAGGGAAGTGGCGACGCGGTCCAGTGACTTGGTTCGGTTCAGGTCCAGAGAGAGAGAGAGAGAGAGAGAGAGAGAGAGAGAGAGAGAGTGTGTGTGTGTGTGTGTGTCAAGAGAAGAAAGAGATATAGTTCACTCGCTTGTCGCGCCATTCTTGTTTTTTTTTTTTCAGAATAAAGGACAAATGTTTATGTATCTCACTGGATGGCATTTCGGAAGTTAGATAGGTCGGAGGTCAGAGTTTGGATTGTATAGTGACAGAAAAAATTTGTTCGAAGTGGAAGTTAATGTATATGATTTATGATATGTATGGGTGACTATTTTATTCTTTTTTTAATCGTCTTTTAATTTGATAGCTAAAGGTGTATTTTTCCCATCGGGCTTCATTCCATTGTTCGTCATTCATCATTCAATTTCTCGTTCTTATCAATTTAATGCTTTTCTCCATATAGTTCTGTGGTATCTCTCTCTCTCTCTCTCTCTCTCTCTCTCTCTCTCTCTCTCTCTCTCTCTCTCTCTCTCTCTCTCTCTGCATTTATTGTTTTTAATTTAGTATAAAACCTCTTGGGCTCATTGGTTTCCCATTATCTGTATGAAAATATAACCTATTCCATACACTTCAGTCATCCCATTCTCATTTCATGCGTCATCTATGGCGAATCAAGGGCAAGGCTAATCTGCCAACCATCAATGCAATTACTTTCGACAAATGAGCAATGATTAATAGACAGAAAATGTGACTGCCCTTTAGCACCATAATGTCAACACATTTCATCCCCACTCCGTAAACTTCCTCCCCCACACCAAAAAAAAAAAAAAAAAAAAAAAAAAAGGTATATGAAACCCACTCCATTATGAAGAAAAAAGAAAAATGATGACGTGTCGCGAAAATTAACGAACAAAACTGTGGGCAGATTAATAACCTATGAAAAATTGTATTGTATTTCCAATAGAGGATTACTGGAACACGCTTCTCCCATTAGTATTAAGCCCGAAAACTGTCCACGATTTTTTTTTTTTTTATTAAAGCAGATAAACATTGTTGCATTATTCATTCATTCCCGCTTGTTTTTTTTTCAGTAGGAGAGGCACGACGAGATCTTTTCTTCTTTTCTTTCTCTCTTTGCAGCTTTAAAAATAGACTTCCTTCTTAGTTTTCTTCTTTTTTATGTTATTCATCTTCTTTTTAATGAGCTCTTCCTCCACTGTTGTCTTTCACGCTGGAGAGAGAGAGAGAGAGAGAGAGAGAGAGAGAGAGAGAGAGAGAGAGAGAGAGAGAGAGAGAGAGAGAGAGAGAGAGAGAGAGAGAGAATTGATGCTGCTTTACTCTTCCCTTATGACACACACACACACACACATACACATCATTCAATGCATCTTTAACACTACACACGATGCACGCAGCTCTTCACCCAATGCCAGAAGTCATCACCTCGTCAGGAATGCATGGGAGGTCCTTGGGTCCCTCCTCACGCCACGCCCTCTATCTTTGGTCCTCGCCTCCCACACCACCACCACCCCGGCCTTCCCCACTAAACACTTCCTTCCCCCTGCAGTGTACGCGCTTCAAATTGCAGTCTTAACTTTCCTCTACATCGCACCCACAGAAATACCAACCATTCTGTGCAGTCTTCAGCCTCCTCTGCCCCTCGTACTCTCTTTCATCGAACCTCTTTCTTGTCCGCGTCCCCCTTGGCTGACCTCGCCTTTTGTTCCTTCCATCCGTTATTGCCTCGCTCGATTAGGACAAATTCATCTTGGCAAGCGCGGGACAGTTGTGCGTCACTGGTGATTTATCGGTCTCATATTTTCTGGTTTTCATTGCCACTAGTGTTTTCCTCTCTCTTTTGGGTTACACTTATTTCACACACAAGGGTTGATTTGTTCTTTAATTTAACTGGGTGTCTAAGTTTCTCTCTCTCTCTCTCTCTCTCTCTCTCTCTCTCTCTCTCTCTCTCTCTCTCTCTCTCTCTCTCTCTTTAGTACAGTTATTTTGAGTGCATTTCAGTAAGTTTTACATCACACTTCTTCTTTTTTTCACCTAATTTGTAGTTTTCTCGTGCATGATTTGTGCCTAAAATGCATAATCGTGTTGTATAAGTTCCTTCGTTTCGTAGCAAGAAATCTCATTACATCACGAAGCCGTTCAGTGGTTTGATCTCTACTGGTATGAAGTTTCCTTTAATTATTCAGCACTGCACATCCGTCAAGACAGATGTATACATATAAGTAATTTGTTAACTGTGTCATCATTCAGTATAATTTCGTTTTGATCAACTATTTATGTAGTGATTTAAGGATGCAGTCATACGAGATATAATAAAACTTAGAGGGATGGGTTAAGTAGCTAATTTATTTATTGTTTATTTTCTTTCGGACAATGACAGAGCAATTGTTATTCTTATACTACTGCTGCTGCTGTTGTTACTACTACTACTACTACTACTACTACTACTACTAATACTACTACTGCTGCTGCTGCTGCTGCTGCTGTTATTACAACTATTCTCTTCGCCTTTACCTTTTTCTTCTTCTTCTACTCCTCCTCCTCCTTCTCCTCCTCCTGCTTCAGTAACATAATTATAATGTTCGCACCCATGATCAGCAAAGTTACCTTAAGCTTTTTACCGTTTTCTACGGACCTTTTTTCGCCCGTTTTCTTTCTCAACGTTGCGTGTTAGAGCTAAGGGATATTATCACGATCAAGTATGAGAGAGAGAGAGAGAGAGAGAGAGAGAGAGAGAGAGAGAGAGAGAGAGAGAGAGAGAGAGAGAGAATACAAAGCAGGGCAAAAAATAAGGAAGTCATGATATGAATTGAGAAGTTGTGGTGGAGGTAGTGGTGGTGAAACCCGTTCCTCTTATTTTTTTTTCCTTCATCTTCTTTTCTTCTTCTTCTGGAGGCGTCGATTTTATAGGCAATATATGATCTGTTTCTGGCAGTGTTGGTTCCGCCACCTGCTCGGTTATCGACCATCTGGAGGCTTTCCAGTTGGGGCAGTCCCAGCTCAAGACACCCAGTGACCCATCACCTCCCTCGCCTCTCCATCCTTCCCTTCGCCAACGCTTCTCTCTTCCCTTCGCCCACGCTTCACTTATCCCTTCACCCACGCTTCTCTCTTCCCTTCGCCCACGCTTCACGTATCCCCTCACCCACGCTTCTCTTTTCCCTTCGCCCACGCTTCACTTATCCCTTCACCCACGCTTCTCTCTTCCCTTCGCCCACGCTTCACTTATCCCTTCACCCACGCTTCTCTCTTCCCTTCGCCCACGCTTCACTTATCCCTTCACCCACGCTTCTCTCTTCCCTTCGCCCACACTTCACATATCCCCTCACCCAAGCTTCTCTCTTCCCATCACCCACTCTTCACTCTTCCCTTCATCTCCGCGTTCACTCAATAGTAATCATGAAATCAAATAAAAACAATGATAAATAAAACCCTCCAGACAAAATTTCGCAAGAGACACGTGTTAAATTTGCATGTCTGCAGGAAATATTAATCAGGAGCATCTTTCCAACTTTTCATTCTTCCTTTCGCTCATGCTTCACTTTTCTTTTCACTCACGATTCACTCTTTCCTTCATCACCGTCACTTCCAATTCAGTATATTCAAATCCCAGCCCGCATAATTTGTAGTTCTTACTTTTTTTTTTTCTTATAAATTTGAACTATATCTTATTTTCGTCACTTTTACTTTCTTTGTAACATTACTCGTAATTTTATGCAATCTTATAATTCTTACGTGGCGCCACAACAATTGGCACCAAGTAAGAATTATTTTTAATCACTCTGCTTCACCTCACTCTTTTCTCTCACACCCATGCCAACTTCTTCCTTGCCTCCAGTTCATCCTTATGCCTCGCTCTTCCTCACTCCACGCCTCCTCCTTCACGCCACACTTAGCCTTTCCTTTAGCCTGTTCTTCCTTACCTAATATTTCCCCGCCACACCATGTCCTCCGCTTCATATTTACACCATACTGTTTATTCCTCACCTCACACTCGCCTCACACTTCTTGTCTTGTTCCTTCTTACAACCTCTTCCTTATCCTTACGTTCCCTCTACACTCACACAATTTTGCCCCTCACTTGTACACCACAATGTCGTTCTCACTTGTTCATCTTCCTGATTGTACACCACCTGTCTCTCCTCACGCCATGTTACTGCACCTCCTCCTTCCTTTCCTCTCTCCTTTCCAGCCTATCACCGCCTCCACCAAACTCCCCTCCTCTCTCCACTCCTCACCACAACGCTGGAGGGTCTCACCATTAGCTTCCTGCTGAGGTGTTACAGAGGGGAGAATTATCAGCACTTAGGTCAACAAGGTAAAGGGGAGTTTGTTGGAGGCTTTACATCTACGTATATTGGGCTTCGTTAAGAACTTTGTTGGTGGTGATGGTGGTGCTAGTGTTGGCGGTGGTGTGTTAGCGTGTTCTGTTGTGATGATAATTATTACTATTTTTGCTACTACTACTGCTACTACTACTACTACTACTACTACTACTACTGCTGCTGCTGCTGCTGCTTCTGACTGCCATCGAAGGAGAACAAAAGGAGGAACAAAAGGAGAGATATATAAAGAAAAGTAAAAAGGAAATAATGGAGGAGTAAAAATTTATAAAAACATGACATGGATAGCAGATAAGACTTTGATACATATTCATTGTCAAATAGTCTATAACCATTGTCAATTTACTACTACTGGCTTCCTGTATAATCTGTTTATTGTGTCACTGCTCGCATATGTTATCTCTACAGGGTCATGTAATAAAATCAACTAAAAGCAACAACTTCCACTCTGTAAAAAGAAGTATTGCCGAACTAGGACCTTTTCTAGACATTCTTATGAGTCGATAAGCAAGTGGTTGGTTTCCGTAAAATTTGTTTAGGAAGTCCCGCTTGCCATCATCAGGATATTTTTGCGTCTCAAAGAAGCCAAGTCACCAACATGATGCTCATTAACCTGAAGTCTGAATGTGACTAATTAAATGGATTATCGAATCGTAAGATAACGAATCTAGAAAATATTTTTAATCATCAGAGGTTTATCCACACCCGCGCCAGCACAGGCAATGCATTAAGGAATAGACTTAAGAAAATATAACAACATTTACATCATGCAGGATATTTTCATAGATTTTCATGCCTTAAATTCAATATTTCACCTGTAAAGTTATTCCCTTCACCCATCAACTACACTCAACCTTCCAAACAGTAATTTCCTTTTTATGGCAAGAGTCAGACAAGTCTCCACTACATCCAGTGAACATGTCTGGGCTGTCCTTCCCTATGAATATCACACTAATATACTTCGATCCTTGCTAAATTTACTTTGATGAAATTAGGCAAGAATGTCGCTTTTCTCACAAGACTCTCTCCCTCTCTGCATCACTCGAAGTCTCCTCCTCGATGACTTCTGTGATAAGGTGACCCAGGGCGCCCTTGCTGACAATGGAAATCTTCTGAGGCAAGTCTCGTACATATTTTTCATTGGCGTAGGAAGAGCCTGCAGAGCAGCATCTTTCATCATTGTCATTCTCAGGAGACCATCTATCCTTTTTCTTAGATTTCTGTCGTGCAAGACGCCCAGGTTTCAGAATGCAGCACTTCTTTCTCCTCTTTCGCTCACCCTCACTGCTGACGTGACTGTTTCTTTGCGCTTCATCATTGAGAGTCTCGGAGCCACTCAACCTCCGACTTGGCGTTGCAGGGTTGCGCTCAGGTTGTACCTGTCTCTCGCCGCAGTGCCTGTAGGAAGAGAGACATTATGCTCTCACTTTAGTTTTATGGTTTCCTTTTCTTTTCCCATGAATCTTCCTTTTCCTTCAGACCCCACTCACCTGCGCTGGCCGGTGACGCTTGGCTGCGAGCCAGTCGATTTGACAGACCACATGTATCGGGTGACACCTTGGCCGCGGGTCAGGACCAGAGTGGACTGCCAGGGAAGAAATGGAAGGCAGCCGTAAGTCATGGTGGGATGGTTAACGACGCGGAAAAGATATTGAACATGTTTTAGTTTTAAGGAAATTTCTGTTCAAAGTATTCAATTCTTTTTTTTTCATATATAGTAAAAGTTCTTTCATCCAAATAGTAGTTAGAGAATTAGGAATTTTGAATAGGCGAAAAAAAAATCTACCTGTAGGATGATAACCTCCAGAACTTAGATAATACAGACGTAATGTATTATATACGATGATAATGTATATATATGTACACTGTATGTATGGCAAAGGACTTCTACACTGCTCCACGACTAGCAGCAGGTCTCCACAGAAGGATGATGTCATCTATGACACACACACACACACACACACACACACACACACACACACACACACACACACACACACACACACACACACACACGAAAAAAAGAAAAGCAGAGTATGTACAAAAAAAAAAAATGGCTTTGTCCTATAGTAGATAACAATATGTACCAAAGATGGAGATGACACCTATCATCATGAACGTTATTATCTCCTCACCTTCCGTGTAAAGATGCAGGGGAAAGTGAGTCTGAAGGCGCGTCGAAAGTTCTGGTGGAGGAGGCCGTAGATGACTGGGTTGACGGCAGGGTTCACGTAGATCATGTACTGGGACACCGTCATCAGCGCCGCGTAATTCTGCACGGAGAAGTGATTTACGTATATAACAAAAAGCAGGACAGGTATTATGCATATGTGTGTGTGTGTGTGTGTGTGTTTAGCATTTTTTTTTTTTTTCACCAGTACAGAGACACTGAATTTCGTGTAATCAAATAACTCTCTCTCTCTCTCTCTCTCTCTCTCTCTCTCTCTCTCTCTCTCTCTCTCTCTCTCTCTCTCTCTCTTACCCTCTTAGAGGTATCATCCTTTAAGCTCCCGAAGTCATTCAGAAAGTTGGTGTGGAAGATGTTGAGCAGCTGTATGGGCAGCCAGCACACCACGAAGGTCACCACCACCAGGAACATCATCTTCACCACCCGCTTCTTGAGGTGAGTCATCACGGGGTGTTCTGCGGGAATAGTCAGCGTGTGTATGAGGGTTCAGTGAGGCAGTGCGCACCTGTGTGTTGCCATGACTCAGCTTCTTCGTGATATAAAGTTTTCATCATTAGTGGTGAAATGGGTAAGATGTAGTATTTCTTCACCCATCCCGAATTCAAGATCGAGGTTTTCATAAGCTGACTCACCTCTTTTGGAGAAATTCTTGAAGCTGGGATGCCTAAAATAGGCGAGGATGGTGAAATAGGAGACGAGCATGATAGCGAGCGACAGCCACGCGAGGCCCACCAGCGCCATCCACCACATGTACAGCGTCTCCTTCTCGCCGCAGTTAGTCTCCGTGCGGTCTTTCCATATGTGTATCTGAGGGACAAGAGGCAGTAGTGGGAATGTTGCGACGTGACCATTGCATCAGCGAACCGTGTTGCACGATCTGAACACCTCTCGTTTTTTTTTTTTTTTCTAGATTTTTTATTCACCTATCTAATTTTTTTTTCTATGTTCATCGATGCATATGTTGTTTAGATCACCAGTATACTTGAGTGATAGGCGAGGTTATCTACACAACAGTGGTTCCTAGGCTTATCGCTTATAGCAAGTCATTTCTTCGGAGTAAATAATACCGTTTGACTTCGTGTGTAGCGGCTATATTGACAGATATCAAAACAGCAAATTTATTCACCTGATTTTTGACGAAATACAAGCTCAGTGTGTGTGTCCAGTAATAAAAGACTACGTAGATAGAAAAAAAAATCACTTTTTTTTTTCCGAGACGAGCATTGTGAAAACAACATAAGCAAAACAGTTTCTGTTGACTGCTTCTTAACAGAGCGTCAATGGACACATGCAACGCAAATTTTCACATATATTTATAAAAACTCCCTTAAAAAAATTGTCATAAAAAATATAATATCAATGCATAAAATATGTAGCACTTTTTCCCTGTTTTTCCCTCAGGAACTCGACATAACCAGCCACACAATGACAGTAAACACCACACTTTTCACCATCAACGCCATCCACATCAAATCCTCAAAAATACCCAGTTATAAATAGGTGCGAATTTGACTGAAGAAACTTACATAAAAAAGTGATATTCCCACCTCATATCTCCCTTTGTAACTGCATTTTAACATAAACTTAACTTTTTTTTTACTTTATACTCGTTATAAGGAATATGATGAAAAAAAAAAAAAATTATTCAATGAAATTAACTTCCATTACCATTATGATCTTCTGTGGGGACTGGCACCTCAGTGGGCCCTTTTTTTTACATGAATGTTGTTGCCCTTGACCTACCAAACAATGCGAGCATAACTGTTGCCTTACAGCACCCCTACCAGCAAGATGAAAACAAAACAAATCGAGAGTTCCTGTTCACCAGTATGTACACAACTGAAATAGAAAACAAAAAAGCACTGCACAACATCTGGAAAACAAGATAGAAGAAACAGAAAGTGCTAGAAAACAGTTGAAGAATAGAAGCTTCTTTGAGTTCATATCTATATCTATATCTACCTCTCTTAAATAAAAAAAATAACTGTATAGCAAGACCACGCTCAAGGCACAGCAAGCAAAGTCCATCAAACACCACGAGGACGAACAGCGCTCCCTCAGAGGACCCACCGTGTACACCCTGTAGAGGCCCCACGGCACGGCGAGCACGGCGGAAGACACCCAGATAATGATGATGATGGCGAGGGACTGCCAGGTCTTGAGGTGGGTGTGGAAAGGCCGCACCACCCCCATCATGCGGTCACAGCTGATGGTGGCAAGCGACTCCAGACTCACCAGCATCACCAGCACTGCGGCACACATTAAAAGGCCATGAACGTAAGGAAGGATTTATGAGTTCTTGATGACAGGTGTAGAAGTTTCAAGTGCAAGTCAAGAGGAAACAATTTTTGTAAAGGTCTAACTATCCAAGCTTAAAAGAAAACATCATTGTGCACTCTATATGTCTTGAAATAACAAAACCATCACATTCCAAATACAAGTCATGAGGGAATAGTTGTTTTGTAAGGATGGAAAGTTGATCCAACTATCCAAGCTTGAAAGGAAATATCTGCAATGCGGATTTTTTACACTTTCATGCCTTGAAATAACAAAACTTTCTCCCTAAATAACATCTCTTCTAACGGCATAATGGTGACTCACTTTGTATGTATCCTTCCAAGTAGCACCAAGCTTCACCAAGAGGCCAGAACATGCTGGTGTCCCGTACAGTGAAGGGGATGGGGCCGGTGAGTGCAAGAATCAGGTCTGCCACAGACATGTTGAGGATGAAGTGATTGACCGAAGTGCGGAGGAGAAGACGATTCTTAGCCAGGATAATAATGATGGTCAGGTTTCCGAGGACAGCCACGAGCATGATCAGTGAGGCGAAAGTCCACCTCACAGCCAGTTCCCAAGGCGCCCATATCGTTAGGTTCTTATATTCTGTGAAATTTAAGTCACTGAAGCAGATAATATCATCGTCATCGTCACTGTACTTGCAGCACGTCAAGTTGCAGGATATTGAGAGGGGGTCGACCATCTCGTCTCCCGCAAGTAAATCCCACTCAGGGCCTGATTGAGCCACCATGGTTTCGTCACGAACCGAGCTGCCCACCGTCAGTCAGACCAGCACCACGCCTTGAGGAAACATTCTCGCGCGTCTGGTGGATTGCACTCCATCCCACGAAAGTCAAGGAGGCACATATGCACGTGACAGACGAATAACTCCACTTTTATTTCCATGTAGTTTTCTAGAACTATAAAATGTTCCCATATGTCATTTCTTTCACCTGAAGCTTCACTATTTGTTTAAAGACCACTATAAAGCTCCTTGTTAATTCAGTGATATGAATTTCACTCTATTGTTCGAGATGCTCTTAGAAAGCGTCAGGATTTGATGCCTTTGCATAAGGTTCGAAAATGATTAGGTTAGTAAGTCAAACTTGTGGAACCTGGTAGTATGGAGACCCAGGGTTAACTGAACCCCCGCGCATATCTTTGATGTCTTACTTGCCGCCTCCTCTTATCTGTCCACTTGCTGTATCTCCCATAATACCACCGGATCATTCCACCTCTCAGTACAAGGTTATTGGGTTTAGCCATTCCTGTGTTTTCTTGAAAATAAGAAACAAATGAGACAGTAGAGATGAGACAAATAATTCGCCAAACAGCACGATGAGACCTTGAGGCCGGTGGTACAGGCCGAGCTGCGCCTTCCAGCCAGGAGGAGAGCCATGACACGATTATTTCCTTGTCTTATTTCCACGTGTCAGGTCACCTCGCCGCACGTGCACGTTAAGGAGGGATGACAGGATAGTTTTATAAAGTGTTTGGAAGAGATCTTTAGGCTGTTTGCACACACACACACACACACACACACACACACACACACACACACACACACACACACACAAGGAGATAACTATGTCGGTCGATCTTATTATTTTTTATTCAACAAATCATTTGACAAATAAAGCGTAGTTTGCTTCAATATTATTTTATTTATACATTATATAAAACAAATAAAACGTTTTTATCTTCACAAACAAAGACGACGCTTATCTAAAGACATAAATCTCATTATTATCACAAGTACTTTGTTGAACATCGTACTCAAAATCTAGTACTTAACTTAAGAGATCTGTAATGACCGAAAACTCGCTCGGCCGTTAATCAGCCTTGTCAGTCTTGGCGCCTCGCACACCAGGCACGCCCCAACACACCCGCCACCCAGAGTTAATGTATCAGTATCAGACATTGGCTACGAGATATCACTTGTCACAATTTCAAATCGAGACTGCGATTACATAAAGTATGAGAATATTGTAATGGCGAAGCAGTTAATGAGGTGGTGCTTGCGAATATAAGATCTACATGCACATCGCCGCCACTCTGTTAAAAAGAGCGGCGGAGTGTTACTAACTCCTTGTCACAAGATTCTCTCACCTTCCACGTCACTTGAAGATTCCTCCTCGATGACCTGCGTGATGAGTTGCCCCAAGGCGCCCGTGCTGACGATGGATATTTCCCTAGGTCTCAAGTCCCGCACGTACCTCTCATCAGCCAAGGGACGCCCTCCATTGGGCCTCCAGTCTTCAGTCTCGTTCTGCACCACCGTCGTCTCAGGCTGTCCAGATCTCTCCGAGCTATTACCTCTCTGATTTTCTGAGTTAGTTTCAATGACGATAGAAGCGGCCACGGCTGCTGACCCAACGACAGCACTCGACGCCCTCATCCTTCGCCTCCTCTCCTCAGGATTTTGCCTGAAGAATAAGATTGCTACTATAGTCGCCGTAGTCCAAGCTGTTATAGAAGCTACACTCCTGTTTGTTCACCTTTCCGGCCAGGCAGCTGATTGGTGCTCTCATGATGCTTTTTGCCAGTTCCTTACTATATTAATACATCTTGCCCTAAACTTAATTTCCAAGAAATTAAAAAAAAAAAAGGAAAACAATAATATCAACATAATAATCCTTCAGAAAAAAATCATGGAAGCAAATCAGCATGTATAATTTATATAAACGCATCCATATGAAGGTTGACACGCGCCAGTACAGACCTCGCGCCTGTCGAAACACATATGGATCTGTTAATATCGTTAATGTGCGTTATTTCTTTCCGCGCACTTCCTGAAGAGTTAATACTTTTATATTATTATTGTTTTCGTATCGCAGTCTTCGAATTTTTATTTACTGAAAGGATAACTGATAATGTGACTGGAAATATTTTGAATGGAAATAAAAGGAAAAAAACTCGTGGAAGTCGGAAGATCTTCAGGAATGCACCAATCAACTGTCCTGGCGGAGGAAGGAAGAAGGCAAAGAATGTGGCTTGTAGATCATTTAAGCCCCCTCATATCTCTCTCTCTCTCTCTCTCTCTCTCTCTCTCTCTCTCTCTCTCTCTCTCTCTCTCTCTCTCTCTCTCTCTCTCTCTCTCTCTCTCTCTCTCTTAGCATCATGCAGCACACACTACTCACCTTGACATTGCCATCACATCACTGTACACATTGGAAGTGGACCGCATGGACCAGACGTAGTGCTGGCGGCCCAAGCCAGGCGTCAGCACAAAGGCAGACTTCCGAGATGAAGAAGAAGAAAAATGTTAAAAAAAGAAGAAAAAAAAGTGTAGTATGTTTTGATATATGTCTCTTCAAAACAGAAGGATTAATCTGTTTGTGGTGATGGTAGTGGTGGCAACAGCTTAATTAACTTCATTACCTTATGATGATAAAGACAGGGGAAGGTGACACGAAGGGCGCGGCGAAAGGTTTGGTGCATGAGGGCGTAGATGATTGGGTTGACCGCCACGTTGGTGTAAATCAAGTAGTGGCACATTGTGTACAGGATGTCGTAACTCTGAAACGGAGAGGCGCAAAGAAGATGAGATGCTGGGAGTGTTGATGCGCAGGTTGCTGATGCTGGTACAGTTCTTCTAAGAGAGAATTATATGTTTTGCTTTTTTTCTTAACAATATATAACGCAAAGTAGTTTATTACGTTAAAATACAGGGGACAAGATAGAGGCCATTAAAGAACAGAATAGCGGGTTGTCCAGGCCTGCGTCTAAACTGTGCATCGGCCTTAATGCATTTTTCTTTAATCATGTGAATGAACGATTAGCTGACTGACATAATGCATCCTCTCTCTCTCTCTCTCTCTCTCTCTCTCTCTCTCTCTCTCTCTCTCTCTCTCTCTCTCTCTCTCTCTCTCTCTCTCTCTCTCTCTCTCTCTCTCTCTCTCTCTCTCTCTCTCTCTCTCTCACACACACACACACACACACACACACACACACACACACACAGAGAGAGAGAGAGAGAGAGAGAGAGAGAGAGAGAGAGAGAGAGTAGCAGCGTGTCCTAATCTTGGCGTAATGTACTCTAGCTTGGGTTCAGAAGTGAAGACTGCGCAGCTCACCTTCTGCGCTTCTGGACTCTTAATTTGGCCGTCCTCGCCGAAAAACATCTGATTGCCGCAGATTTTGAGTATCTGGAACGGCAACCAAAATACCGTGAAGGCAATGACGATGACGAACATCATGATCACCACGCGTCGCTTCATAAGTGTGATGGAGGGGTGTTCTGTAGGGAGAAAATAAGTACCCTCGGTAATTAAGTCTCCCGGGGACAGAAACATAGTTGTCCATATAGTAACATGTCTTAACGAAGGAAAATAATGCGCCTTAACAGTGCTCCATGAACTTACTGTATCAAGTATGAGGAAATTAGACATAAGACTGCAAAAAATAATTAAATGTGCAAGATACTAGAAGAGAATTACGGACAAATTACATTATATCGTATTAGTAAGAAATGAGAAAGTGTGTGAATATAATAACTTATTCACTAAATCCGTCAAGATACGTGCGACTCACCACTATTTGTCCGACTCCTGAATCCGGAGCTCCTGAAGTAGACAAGGATGGTGGTGTAGCAGCTGAGCATGATGAGGAGAGGCAGCCACGTTAGGCCGATCATGTTGACCATCCACCAGACTTGAATTTTTTGGGCATTCCTCACCGCATGTTATTTCAGTAAGGTCTTGCCATTGGTGGACCTGCAAACGACCCTCACATTTGACTTTGCACTGAATATTCAACACCGTTTTCTCCCAGACTTTACAATAACCGTCCAACAAAGCTTTCTTCTAACAGTATATCTAGCGAAAAAATAAACCTACTGTATAGATTCTGTAGATGCCAAAAGGCACGGCAAGTATGGCTGATACGATCCAGATAATGACGATGATAGCGAAACACTGCCACATCTTCAGATGGGTATGGAAGGGCCAGACGACGCCTATCATGCGATCAAAGCTGATGGTGGCCAGCGATGTCACACTCACCATCATCACCAGCACTGCGAGAGTAAATGCAAAGTGGCACAACTCACGTAAAAAAAGCTTATTCTGTTATACTAGTCATATATTTCCCGAAAATATCATGAAATTATTAACTTATGTAACATTGCAACTCTTCTTGTTAAAAGAAAATGGCCAGTGAATGTGAATATCAAAATCATCACCAGCATCAGTGAGGCAAACAGGAATTCTAATAATAATCATGCATAGAAGAGGGGAGAGAGAAGAAGAAAAAAAAAACTGGCTTAGATGTTCTGCAGTGGATATTATACTCATAGAAAAGAAATTGTGTGCGGCAGATTGTATTGTCTATTTGTAAAAGGGGAACGTTTTAAACAAGGTGGAACATTTACCAGTGCAGTCACGAAAAAATCAGTTTGAGCTTATCAAGTCATATTTATCGGTGAAAGATGCAGACATCTTTAAGTGTGCAGTCCTCGACAAAGAACCAATCAAGTCTCTCATGTCCAAAAAATAAAAAGTAAAAATGTTTGTTTAAGTAGAGATAATTGTTATGACGGTAGCGGGTTGTCGAGTTGCATGTTTTTCATTTAAGCCTTTTGTGTTAACACGACCTTCCTTTGAGCTGTATTAACTTTTTATGGTAAAAGAGACTCACTTGCTACTCACTTTTGTATATATCCTTCTAGGTGACACCAAGCCCTCCCAAGCACCCAAAAGTAGGCTGTGTCCCGTATTGTGAAGGGGATCGGGCCTGCCAGCGCGGTGATCAGGTCCGCCACTGACATGTTCAAAATGAAGCAGTTTATGGAGTGGCGGAGCAGGTTGCGGTTTTTGGCCAAGATGATGATGATGGTCAGGTTCCCGAACACGGCCACGAGCATTATTATCGAGGCGTAGGTCCACCTCAGCGCCAGTTCCCATTGTTCGGGGTACGTGATGTTCGCTCTGTCTGTAAAGTTGTAATCGCCAAAACAAACAACGTTCCCGGATGACATTTGACAACACGAATCGTTGCAGTTCAGCGTTCCTTCTCCTAAACTAACCATTTCCTCGTCGGGTATAAACACACTTGAGACTCAAAGTTAGTAGAAAAAATCGGAAACTTGGTGTTTATCATCCAGTGTTCCCAAAACACTTTATCATTTTCTGGTCACGTCCGTAACATTTTGGGAATGGACACAAAGCTGCCATGGTGGATCAGCAATTATATCTCCGCACTCTTCGTTAACTTGCTGTTGATTGAACAATGGAATACGTATTTTCTCAAGAAGCAAATTGTTTTTTGTTCATATAGTTGAATTTTGCACCATAGCACTATTCATAAACGTCACAAATACGGTAAAGTTTTCCTCAGAGGTAATTCTTGCGTGGGTGGAGGGAGTTCTTGCCACACTGCTCCTCATCGCCGTTCTGTCTTTTGATCAGCCACTGGGTCTTATCATTCAAGGCTCTCCAAGAGGGACGGCGTGTCTCACTCTCCTCTCTTCCACAACACTCAGACTTTGAAGTGATTTGGACTTTAAAAAGACGATGTACACAACCGGAAATAGCGATGGCTTAAGCTTTTCTGGTGTGATCAGAAGGCACAGATGAAATTAAAATAGTTGTGCGCGACATCCCGAAGACAATGGAGTTCATTAAGATAGGAGACACTGATATGATGTATATCGGTGTAATCACTATCACCAGTTCTTAACCAGCCACCCCTCTCCATCTCCGCTCGCAAGCGACTCCCCCATTCTTCCCCATACGGTTTTCTTTCTTTTTTTTTTTTTTTTTTTTTTTAGGCCAGTGACATAACTGGGCCATGAACATGACAAAGAGCATTTATAGTAATAGTCTGACAAGATGAATTCTGCATTGCTAAAAGGAAAAAGAGAAAATAGTATGGTAATACACACTTGTAGTATTAAACATTAATTTTAATATACAACCTTAGAGCTTTCCCTGATCAAAGCAAGAAAAAAATTTACGAGAGACTCTACAATCTGAATTATGTCATACTTAAAAAATATTGAAAATATATGTTGGTACACACTTACAGATTAACATCTTTTCATTTTATTTTTTCTAATCAAAGATGCTCCATCTTTTAATGAAACTTTTGTTATCTGCTAGTAATCAAATCTGATAAACCGGATAATAATTATCATCTAGCAGGAAGAGATATCTCCTTCTTTAAGTGTTTGATCTTACGGTGCCAGGCGGCGGCGACCTGGTTAATATGACGCTCAGTGATTTTTAAGACTGATTCGTAGGTATTTGAGATAGGTGGGGATAATCACAATAGGATAGTGATCGTGTCTATTTTCCCTAGACAGGTCACGCAGCTTTAGCAGCCACCCAACAGCTAATATATAAAACAGGACAAAAGAAATTTTAGCTCATAATTTTTTGACAAAGAGATGCCACATTTATGCACAACTGGACGGTGACCGCACAGGGAAGGTGAATGATGAGCCGAGAGTCCAAGTGTGCGTGAGTCAAGTCACATACGAGCACGTCACCACTGACTCCCCAAATGTGAACTACGACGTTTTTTTTTTTTTTTTTTAATATCCTGTGATTAGGGTATGCACATAAATGACCAGCATTTCACATGCAAGTATTGTTGTCTTATATTATTTTTTTCATCCAACAGAAGTGATGAAACGCATTTAACAAAACTGAAAAACTGTGTTATCCTATTGTGTGAGTCTCGTTGCAATCGGCCTCATTGTTCAGAAGAAATAAGATTGTGAATAGCTTTAGTTTTAACACTGATGAGCTACAAGTATACTGAGTGATGCAGTACACTCCTGTTACTTATCGAAATATGGGAAAAATTCAACGACTGACTAACACCAAGTCTCCCAGTCGAGGGAGCGAAGAATTTCGTGGCCTTGGCTTTTTATGTCGTCATGCATGAATCATTGCGAGTCAGCACACACACACACACACACACACACACACACACACACACACACACACACACACACACACACACACACACACACACACACACACGATAAGGCTGAACACAACTAGGTTTCGACCCTTCTGTACATAATGACATAATGATAGCCTCCGCCGTCAGTGTGACCTGATGATAAGGAGAATGTACCAGGGAGCACGTGTCCTTCCACTGACACATGACTCGAGAATGCTACTGTAAACATACGTGCACGTTATATATACAAACAATAACTAATTCATAACAGTCAGGTCAGGACATTGGTTGAGGTAATGCGATGTTACCCTCCTGTCTACCTGCTTGTCTGTTTGTCTGCGAGCTGGGCATACAAAACATTCATAATTGAGGGTGTCTTCTCAGTGACACCCGGAGCGATATTATACAGTCCCTATTTTGTGTTCATTTTCATATCCGTGCAGTTAAACGTGGGTAGAAGTTGATACGGTGCCAAGTGCTATCTATTGTTTTTAGCGTCATTTTATTGTCCTTATAGATTTTGCTGTTGTAGCTTTTTAGAGTGATAGTAGTAGTAGTAGTAGTAGTAGTAGTAGGAGTAGTAGTAGTTGTAGTATTAGTAGTAGTAGTAGTGTAAGAAAAGACTTGTAGAAAGATTAAAAAAACTGTATGATTGATGTAGCTAAACAGTCTCTCTCTCTCTCTCTCTCTCTCTCTCTCTCTCTCTCTCTCTCTCTCTCTCTCTCTCTCTCTCTCTCTCTCTCTCTCTCTCTCTCTCTCTCTCTCTCTCTCTCTCTGGCTGTCTGCATCATATTGCGTAACCTGTGTTTATCATAACAATTCAGTCACTCCCTGCCCCAGCCCAGGCCATCCCCCTCATTGACACAACCAACACTGTAAGCCAGAGACCCCATGCTGAGATCTCTTATCTTGATCTCTTGATAATTTTCTTGGGTTTTTCTCTACTATCGTCCTACAGCTCAAAGCCTTCAGAATTCAGTCCTTTTTTGTGTTTATGTACTATTTATGAACATCGAGTCTCTCTCTCTCTCTCTCTCTCTCTCTCTCTCTCTCTCTCTCTCTCTCTCTCTCTCTCTCTCTCTCTCTCTCTCTCTCTCGTCTGTCCATTGATGTGTTCAGAGGAGCTAATTCCCTTTTGTTTGAAGTCTCAGTCATCGCATATGAAATAGCTTCGGTTTCTGTCTCTTTATATTCAGCTTGCACTTGTCACGTGTTTCGGTTAGATTGTGGAACTTGGCTATGGTCCATCTTTTCCTCACTTATCACGACATTTCGGAAATCCTAGGATGATACGCAGTGCTCATCTTCCCGCATGACTAAGAAGGTTATCGCATTTCTTGTTCCGCCCACGAGGTATTTCCATCACATTCATGTTTTGAGAGCCCATTGGCATGATGCCCCTGAGCACTAGAGATTTGTGTTGAAAAAACAAAGATAACATGTTATCTTGAAGTACGAGTATCAGCTCCAGTACTGTAATGTTGACATTTATGACTAATTAATTAATTAATTAATTAATTAATGTTTGTTTGTTTGTTTTAGTTATAATCAGCCTCCGAGTCACGTAGACAGAGGTTAAAGATGAAAGATGAAATTTAACCCTTTTGTTTAATTTAATTAATTTAATTTAATTAGATGGTGATACACTATTCTATAAAGACAGGGAAAAGAGGAGAGGCGTCGCGTTATACGTTAGGGACACATTAGTATGCTTTTTTTTTTAACAGTAGAATTAAAATAGATAGCAAAACAGAGTCGATATGGGTAGATATTAAGGAAGTATTTCTGGGATTAGTGTACAGACCACCGAACAGTAAAAAGGAAATTAGCACCTCACTATGACAGGAAATAAATAGAGCAGGTAGTTATAGTCAGGCGAAGTCGGCGAAGTGGGTCATTACCATTAGGAAGTCCGTTTTGAGCCGAGAGGGACACTATCGGAGTGACGCCACGCGAGTGTTGGTGGTGTCACTGGCCGGTATATTCCTCGATTTGCCACGAATTACCTTGATCTCACCGCCTCTCAAGTTGCGAGTCTGTGTGTGGAGGTGAAGACAAGACACATAATTTTTTTTGTAAGCAGTCATTAATCTTACTCGTACAGACTGTATCTTTTAGTCAATTAATAGTTTTCATTCCAGATTAGAGATTAGAGAACAGTATGCCTGGACTTCACGCGCCGGGTTGGGTTGGCCGCTACACAGGGATAGCGAGTCGGTGAATGTAGTTCATCGAAGCGGCCACCAAAGATAACCGACTCAAGGAGATAAAAAAAAAAACACAAGGTTAGTTACGTACATTCATTTCAAGTAAATGAAGAAAAAAAGAACAATACGCTTATAGCTGACATGTCCACAGATAAAGACCAGTGTCTTTACTTCAATCACGATGGAGTGGAAATATTAACAGGAAACATCAGGGAATACATTCTCTCTCTCTCTCTCTCTCTCTCTCTCTCTCTCTCTCTCTCTCTCTCTCTCTCTCTCTCTCTCTCTCTATATATATATATATATATATATATATATATATATATATATATATATATATATATATATATATATATATATATATATATATATATATATACATACACACACACACACACACACACACACACACACACACACACACACACACACACACACACACACACACACACCTTACATCCCTCATCTCAAACCTTGCCAACATCAGCCCTCATCCATCACCTAAACCATTACCTTTTACCTTGTTGACATCACACTGCACACTCGTATCGGTCTCTTCATCATTTACAACCTGTTCCTTTATGCCAAGAGGCTGCAGTTCTTTTTATTAAAAAAAATAAAATAAAATAAGATAAAAAAATAAAATAAGTCTTCGAGTTTGATCAGGGTGACCTCGGCTCACTGCAAAGGAGAGACAGCATACGGCAGGAGCAGCTTGCTGTGACCTGAGGCTATCAAGGGTGCCAGTGCTTCGCCTAGAGAGAGAGAGAGAGAGAGAGAGAGAGAGAGAGAGAGAGAGAGAGAGAGAGAGAGAGAGAGAGAGAGAGAGAGAGAGAGAGAAAAAAAAGACAATTCAGTGGTAATTATTGATCGTAGTTAGAATGTGCTTAGAACTCATATTCACATATATATCTGTAGTATATGTAGTTCTATTGAGGATAATCCGTAATACAATATAAAGCAGTGTTCTGTGTAAGGATTTACTTTCGGGCAAAGTCGCAGAGGCCTCAGCGAGTGATAGACTGCCATCAGGAGTCGGGTGTTGCCACAGGACCGCTGCCATTTGCCTGGGGCCCAGCACTGAGTTCCAGGCACCCACTACCATCGACCCCTCTGCTTGGCGTGCTGCCTCACACGCTTGGACATACGTTAGCAGTGCCTTGGACCACACTGCTGGCGTCCCATGCAGCTGCATCGTTTGAAGCTCGTAAACTCCTAATAACAAAAAAAGATGGATAAATTAATTTACAAAGATATATAGGGATAGATATATAGTAGGAAAGGATTTTTTTAGTTTGACTACTTGCATTTTCCTCCTTCATCCTTTCTGCTCACCCTTATTTGACGGGAGACTTATTTGGCGTCCAGGAAGTAATGTCAAGAGGGCATTGTCTTGGCACGGCATCATGCTCACAATACGAGAGAGGTAACGCTTTATCCATTCAGGGTCGGCCGCCAGTTTTGCCCTTACACCTGCCCGCTCGCTCAAGCTGCCTACAGAGTCCAAGGCACAGTGAGTGTATTAAAGGAATCAACTTTGAGC
Source organism: Scylla paramamosain (assembly GCF_035594125.1). Classification (NCBI taxonomy): domain Eukaryota; kingdom Metazoa; phylum Arthropoda; class Malacostraca; order Decapoda; family Portunidae; genus Scylla; species Scylla paramamosain. Next base: position 4,717,882 of record NC_087177.1, read on the forward strand.
ATAGTCGCATACTGTAGATGCTATACGGACTTTCATTATCATTATTATTATTATCATTATTATCATTACATTTGTCTGTATGAAGGTAGCTTGCGAAATCTCCTCTACCTTAATTCTACCTACCGTACTCCCAGATGTGCACTACTTGATTCAGGCCGCCAATCTCTGAGGTCCAATAGCCGACGAGTTTGGAATGGACAGTGCGGAGATGGAACTCTTTGGTGGTGAGGTCTAAAAACTCCCGCATCTGTATAGAGACAAGTATCATTCTTACTTAATTAAATGCGTAGTTAAAGTAGATAAAAAGCTGAAAAAAAAACAAAAGACGAGTACAAAAGAATGAGATCATATTGCTTTCCTCGTTCAGCTTAGACAGCACCTCACCTTATCAGCATAGACCGTGTACGTCCTCAGCTCGTACACAGGTGGTCTTGCCCCACTCTCCTCCCCTTGACGCTGCTGCTCGGCGGCTCCTATCTAAAACCAGAAAATGTGATAAGGATGGATCAATGAATAAATAAATGAATAACAAGTGAGAAAAAATCTTAACTTTAAATATCGTGAGTGAGCAAAAAGAAATCCCTTGTAGCTTTAAACATCATGAGTGAACTAAATAAGAATTCATTCGAGTTTTAAATATCACATGAGGAAAAAAAATCTCTTCAAGCTTCAAATACCGTAAGTAGTGTTGGCAACCTGCTTTCAGTGGGGAACTTCGCCACTGTCAGACACTTCTCTAAACTTCCGTGTTTTACGAATATCTCGCTGTTCATACTCTTGGCAGGCCACGTACATAACTACACGAATGTACCGTTTAAGAGTATGCCATATTAAGTATTGGACAGAGAATGCGATAGAAAAGTGACCGACTGTAAGATTGTGGAGGTGAAATGACCTGAAAGGCTGTCAGAAACGCAGACTTTGTGGCAAACTACATATACGTAAATTTTAATAGTAAATCTTTAAAGTTATTATTATTATTATTATTATTATTATTATTATTATTATTATTATTATTGCTATAAATTAACAAAAGGAAACTGAGATACAAAAACAAATGTATTTTAAAATTAATAAAAAAGAATGAAATTAAGTTTTAAAAGTTTTAGATGGCTTGGCAGGCGGCAACATATATATAATCCCAAACAAACAAAGGACTGTTTGACTAAGAAAAAATACGATATTATATCAGGAAAGCAGATAAGCTCTCTGACAGCAACACCACTTCTGTTGTGCCGCCCTCAAGGTGTCCATGTGCTTTGTAACACTCAACAGGGAAGACTCTATCAGAAGTACTCATGACTGCGATGACCAAATAGGGGACGCTATAATAGTAAGTCTCTGGAGATGTCTAACAATGTTAGATAGATTAATTTAACATATTACTGTGTGATGAACTTAAATTACTATAATTTATGTAACTTCTATCACTTAAGTGAAAATAATGAAAATGTGTATTTTTAAAGATAGAATTATGCAAATAAATAAGAGAATGAAAAGCGCTCTCTACTGGGATTTCATAAATTTTGGTTTTTACTCAACGAAGAAATATTTTTATCATTATTGAATTATGTATATTATCATATACATCGGATAATGAAAACTTCATTGAAGTATAGCATCAACTTGTACACGAGATAAAAATGCATATATAGCTGGTTACTTTTTAACACTTTATCCACATTCCTGAGAGACGACTTTAAGGCTAAGACCATGAACTATAAGTCTTGATGTCTCGAATTCACTGGAGGACGAGAAAGAATGAGGAAAATGATAACGCATAAGATTGTGTGAGACAAAAATAGCGACACATGAGCAGTGCCGCTTAATTCAAACACGTAAAGTACGAGTAGGTAGACAAGGGGGACGGTATGACTGAACCCACGTTTACACTCCACGTTTCAAACACACGTCATTCTGGAGTTGGGCATCATCAGTGACGTCACTTCGACGACCTGCTAAATATCCTTCAGTGAGACCGAGAGAGCGCTGTTGCTACTAATAGTGTGCAACATTGCTCTTCCGTCTCACGGATGGATATTTGCCAGCTTAGGTCAATTTTTTTCCGGAGTGACGTCACTGATGACCAAGGGTTCTATAAAGGCTCCTTGCTGATGGCGCACTCTCTCTGCAGACGGACGTGTGAGAAGGATAGTGTGAACCCGGCTTGACTTAATATCTTGGTAACTATATCATAAATTGGTGTCGTCAGTGGTCCACAAGGTTATACTGCTTACCTGCTAGTCCATTTCTTGTCAATTTCATATTAATGTTGCAGTTCCATCATAACATGTGATTCATGTCAAATCTCGTATGAGCACTGGATTTACATAATTTTAACCATTCACGTAATGAAATAATCAAATACCATATAACACTAAGTAATAGGCTTCAACTGCTGCTGTTCATATTCATATTCAATAGCACGACGTAGGCCTAATATAGCCATCAAAGTTAATTTCCAACTATGCTACAGATTTTTTTTTTTTTCCAGTGTGCACGTAAATGTGAACTATAATGTCCTACACACACACACACACACACACACACACACACACACACACACACACACACACACAGATTAACTTCTCTAGACAACAAGAGCACAAACCCATCATCTTAGTACCTCAAAATTAACACTTACCGTGAACCTTCTGCTGAACATATTTTGTCTCCCATGGTTCCTGATCATGGTGTGCCTAACGTTCACAATGACACTCATCTTGGCAAGGAAGAATTATGAGCAGTGGCAAGGAATCACACACTTGTGGTGGCCGCCGTGCCAACTTCGCCCAGCAACAGCTTACAGACTGATTCTGGTGAGAGAGAGAGAGAGAGAGAGAGAGAGAGAGAGAGAGAGAGAGAGACTGTTTATCCAAGGTCACTCGTTGACTAGTCACTCCACTGTATTGTACACTGTCTCCTAACGCTTTCCCCTTCTCCCTACTTTTACGAATACTTCTAGCTCCCACTACCGTCCCTGCAGCACCTCCATTTAATTTAGTTTGCCTTTTACAATAGAATGATAATCTCTCTCTCTCTCTCTCTCTCTCTCTCTCTCTCTCTCTCTCTCTCTCTCTCTCTCTCTCTCTCTCTCTCACCCGTGTGTGTGTGTGTGTGTGTGTGTGTGTGTGTGTGTGTGCACGGTAATCGCAGAGTTTGCACAATGCATGTTGCATGATAACGCAATGGTAATTAATGTATTTATGTGCGAATGCCATGCACGCACTGTTGCAGCCCTACCTACAGGAAAGCACCTAGCATATACTAAGCAGCGTATGAATTATGTATGAGTATGGTTGTATGGTTCATGTGAAAGTATATTGCACAACCAGAAGAGAAACTATATGTAACGCTTCACCTCTTTATCCATGCTTGGTTTTTGAATAATGGGCATCGTTATTCCTAAGTATTATATCTATTACCTAGCGGACCAAAAAAATACAGTACGGAACACTTGATACATCGGAACAAGAGTTGCACGTGTCACCATAGTAACTTCTTAAGTTTACTTTATGACAGTTCTACTGTTGCTATGGTAGACGGACATTGTTCTTCTCCTAAGTCTATTAACAGTGGTGTTCCTCATGTTTCCTACTCTCAATTATTCATCAATGAACTTCTAACTCAAGCTTCTTGTCCTATCCAATCCTTCGCTGATGATACCACTCTGCACTTTCCCACGTCTTTTCACAGAATTAAACAGTTCATGCAGGGAGCCACAAAACGCCTGACTTCTGATCTTTCTAAAATTTCTGATTGGGGCAGAGCAAATTTAGTGTTGTTCAATGCCTCAAAAATCCAATAAATCTATCAACTTGACACAATCCAGTTATTTATGTCAGTTTCTTCAATGGCATTCAACTGCCCCCGTCTTCTACATTGACATTGAACATCCTCTGTCTTTCCCCCCCTATTAATAGTCTAAATTGGAAACTTCATATCTTGTTTCTTTATAAAACAGCTTTTATGAAGTTCGGTGTTAGTCGCCTCAGCCAGTTTTTCTTGTGGCTTGACTTGAGTTATTGAAGAGGGGTTTTTTTAAACACAAAAGGAAATAGAGCACAGGAGGAACATGATGAAACAACAAAAATACTACGTAAATTTATCCGTAAATAATCCACAAGACTGCAGACATTAGAAGATAAAAAGAATCCATCAAAAAACAAAACAATGGAAACCGTTGCAAAGGCTGATCCCACGGCCATTCCTGAGTGGCATGGAAGTGACGTCTGTCAACGCGGCGGGACGCGCGGTGTAGTGGCTGCATGGTATGTGCCAATGATATTTGTCACTTGTTAGCCCTCTGATGTTAGTAGTGGCTGAATATAAGCGGCTATACCTGGCGAGATCGACAGGGAACCACAATATAAAGTCACACCAATTGTCAGCATTATAGGAAAAGGAAAGTGAATATACATGCTAGTTTGATGCTTAGGTTTTAGTCATGAGATTGGCTTATTCTTGTTTTCGTTGGGGATTTGATGGGCCGCGTACACCGTGAGACTGGCGGTGCTTCTGTTATGCAGAGCAAGTATAGGGACTTAGTGGTAAAGAAGGGTTTCACGATGAGATGAGAAAAGCATTGTGTTTCATGTGATTCCCAATTTTTTACTCCCCATTCCAGACTCGCACTGCCCACATAGTCGCAGTCACTCATCCTGTGATGATATCATCCCACACTTCACACTGCCATACAGTCACAGTCACTCATCTCGTCACAAGCACTCATTCTTTGATGACTCCACTTCCTCAGGGTCATCCACTTTTGCCTCTTCTTTCTATCATCTTGATGTGGATCTGTGCCACAACTTGATTTGGCAAACCACCCAGAGTTAGTTTGGTCGTCTTCAGTATCTTTTATCAGGTTCAGGGCTTTCTGTTGGATGACAGCTAAACTCACTGGGCCATTGAACATGTTTACTGATCTAGATGTCACTGCTTCTCTACTAACCCAGATATTGTCTATGTGTTGCTAAACTGTTCTGAGGGTGCTCTGTCTCAGACCGAGGGCTTGCAAGGATACAGAAGTCTTCTGACCCTTCTCACATCTCTGAAATTTTTATTTCTGTTCCACGGTCTTCTGCACCTTCTTTGCTTTATTAGAGCTATCACTGGCCTTGGGTGATAATAAAATATGATTCTTATCCTCATTTGTTGTGATGGAATGAGATTAAAGATGCTTGGTGTAGTTAGTGAGGCTGCTTACAATTGAAAGGGAAGAGGAAGTGGTGTGCTGCCTGGCAGTGGCTAGTGAAACATTGGTGGATTGTTTGGAGATGCAGTTGTGCTGGTTACACTGGATACTCATTAAAGTGAACATACCACACAATTTTTATTAAACTTGGTGTATGTTAAGGTTCATTAGACTGAATTCATGCAAAGAAAAAGCCTGTCTATATGTAGAAGCTATATCATTACAAAGACTGAGAGCACTTCCATAAGAAATGCCCCCTACAGGTCCCCAAGTCGGTGGCCATTAAAAATAGGATTGATAGGAAGTACATAAGGGATTCTTCAGCCACTCAGTGGTATCTTAAAAAATGTACATCTTCTGGCAGGACTTTTAACTCGGGTCTCCAAAATTGCTATTTCTGAGTATTGACTACTAGGCCATCACCAAAGTGCTGTACTTTAATCTTGACTGTGTACTAGTGAAAGGTCTTCAAAACTAAATATAACCAAACATTATTACATACATACATATATACATACAAAGAGTAAATTTCATACTCTGTCAGAAGGAGAATGTAAGGTTTATACCTAACTCTTTTCAGATGGAGGATATGGCATTTGCAGATTATGACTATGAATTTGCTCAAGATGAAGAGGGTGAGGACTATTTAGATTACTATGATGAGGTGAGTAAATTTTCCAGTCAGAGTTTGAATATATATATATACGAGTATATATATATATATATATATATATATATATATATATATATATATATATATATATATATATATATATATATATATATATATATATATATATATATATATATATATATATGACACCACTTACTCCCAAGAAGGTGGCCACTGCAGAGGAGCTTCCACCTCCTCCTATCCAAACATTCCTTTTTTACTTGTTCAAACACTTGTACAGGTCTCCCATCACTACTTTTTTATGTAAAATACAAGTCAACTTTTACATTTATCATAATGCTTTTTGCAATTTTTTTTTATATAAAATACAAATAAATTTTTGTTGATATTTGTAGGATGTATATGAGCTTCCAGTTGGAGAATCTTGGGAGGAGGAGGAAGAAGAAACAAATATGTCAACTGGAGCTTCCATGTCAGAGCTGTATGAATACTGTGTTGTGCCCACTGTGTCAGACTCTTCACAACACTTGTACAGCCTTTTGGCATGGTCACTCATCTTCTTACTTACAACCAGGATAGGTAACTATTTGTCACACTTTGGCTTATTGATGAACACAAGCATGATCCTTAAACTTTGGCATTCAAAAAGTACTGTAGCTCATAGAGAATTAACATGTTTTAGTAATATAGTAGTAGGCAGAACTTAACTTTTCACGAGGAGATCCCAAAGGCAAGTGAGGAAGACACATAACAAACAATGCTGGGTGTTGAGGCCTATGTCGGTGGTGTCAGTGTCTTGGGTATGAAAGGAACGGTGTTCTGGGTCAGTGGGGTCTTCAGTATTCATGTCTGTCAATTGAACATAACTACACCCTACCAGTCCTGCCACATCAGAGGTTATATGGAAACTTGGATATTTAATTTGCTCTTAATTATTTACTTTAAAAATATCATGGACAGTACTATATGCATAGAGGTCAAGATACCTCTCAGAAATAATACTATAATTTGCCTTCAGAAAATGCAAAACAATCTTTGTCAGTGGTTGTCTTAATTCTTGAGATGAGCTGGTATACCATGCATCACCATCATCATCATCATCACTATCCTCATCTGCCACCACTACCTCCTCTTCTATCTTCTTTTCCTTTTGTTCTCCTCCTCCTCCTCCTCATCATCATCATCATCATCATCATCATCATCATTCTTTTTTTTTTCTTTTTTTTTCTCCATAAAGGATAACTGTAGCATAATGGGACATTTCACTGCTATATCTATGATTCTGGTAAATTCAAGTTATTAATCTCTGCTTTGCCAGATGCCTTAGCAGGGATGTTAAAATGATGATAGAAGATGTGTGTACCTAAACCAACAACATATACTGCTAATTTGTGATGAAAATGTGCTGTTGTGGGAAGAAACCTTGGTGTATCCTGTCCTTTTAATACCCTTCCTATGCACTTTAATTGCTACTTCACCACATTAGGTATGTATTACAGGTTTTCACTGGTTGTAACCTTTAACTGCTTATAAAGATGCTGGAGGAAGGCAGACAGAAGCATGTGTGTAACTGGAGTTAAAAGAGTTTATCCCACATTTTAAACTGTTTATGCATGATGTGTTACTAAATTAAGCATCAATTAATTGGCAGTATTGTGTGTTCTTTCTCTTTTCATGCTCTTCCATATGCTATATTCGCTGCATCATTAACTTGTAATCTACATTGTGATTAAGAGATAGATTCATTTGCATTTGAAGAGGAGGAGGAAGGGAGGTGAGAAGTTTGTATTGTTTTTTATCCATATGCAGTATACAGTATTTGAGTCCGATCATGTTCTTATTTCTATATATACACAGTTTCTTGATTGTGATTATTCATGTGTTCTTATAGAGCATGTGTTCAAGAAAAAAGTAAAGTAAATAATTGATTGTTTGAGTAGGCCTGCAGCAAGAATGTGTGATTTTTATCTAATATTTATTTGGATGTTATTGAAAGAGAAGTGAATATGAGAATGCTAGATATAGGTTTGAGTCTGGATATTGCTGCTGACACAGAATGAGAATCTGAAGCAGCTGTTGTTTGCAAATAATACTGCAGTGGTAGCTGATTCAGGAGAAGGAATGAGAGTGCTGCTGAAGAAATATGAGTGTGAGTTGTAATGACGACCAAAAATCAATCAGGTCTTGGCGATCATCTTGGCCTGATGAGTAATGTTTTCGATTTACTATGAGAGTTCTGACAGGTTCAGTCCTCAGTTGCTGTCTTTACTCCATGTTCAGACTATTTTCTCATTATTTGCATGGTTCTTCAAAGCTGGATTATGACACTATGAAAGGATGAAAATGAGAGTGAATGGGATGAAGACTAAAATAATGAAGCTTATGAAGGAGGGTGATGGTAGGAGAATGAATGTTGTTTTGAATGGGAAGTTGCTTGTTAAGTTAGATTGTTTCAAATACATATGAAAGGATAGCATGGAGGAATAGAAATAGAGATGAATGAAGCAAGAAAGGTGAGAAGAGAATGAATGGAATGGAGAAATTAAATAAGATATTTTGTTAGATGGGCTGGAATGAAGAGATAGCTGACAAATATTAATGGAGAAGATTGAGGAGGTCTGTATTCTTCATTAAATTAGAGATATCACAATATGCAGTACATGTTCTCAGCCGCCAGAGGTCCATAGTGTCTTCTCTCAAGAATGTGGACATTGTTAAGAATTACCAGTTATGAATTTTTATTTCCTCTCATTTATGAGTTAAGGCTGTTCGTACTTCAAAGAAGTTTTTGGTGTCCAGTGTATGTGATAATAATAATACCACTAATAGCATATCTTCACTGAGTAAAACCTACAACATTTTGATCGTACAAGAAATCCCCATGGAGAACCCTTTTACACATGTTAAAATAGCCAGTTCTTGCAGAAAAGACAATGTATGAACCAAGAACTTAGGCCAAATAATGTAAAGAAAACATATACCATTGTCAGTGATTACTGAAATAATGGCATACATTACGAAATAGCGTCATCCTTGGGGAAAATCCTGTCATGCTGCCAGACGCATGACTATAGTTTTTTTAGGCAGTGAGTGCAAGCTGCATCACCATTTTAATGGAAAGTGAAAAAGATGTTTTGTGGGAGAATTTCAGTATATTTAACATATTTTCTTATTAGATATTCCTGAAACTACAGATGAGCAATATTTTGAAGATAATAATGATGATGGTAAAAATGAGGATGATGATGCAAAAGGAATAGGAAATATAAAATAAACTACTTCTGAAAAAAATAACAACCTTAGAATATATAGGAAACTTAGAATGAAGTCATGGTTATATTTGCGTGTGGATGCTTACCATGGCTCCCCATCCCCCCCCCCTTTTTTTTTATTTATCTGTTTTTCATTTATTTTTATTCTCCTCATCCCGCAGTTGCCATCTCATTAGTCTACAGCCTTCCACCACAACACTGTATACTCTACTACATTGTTCACTTTTCTCGTAGTACCATCATCTACTGTTTTATTAATATTTATCATACACCAGTTTTGTCTGCAGCTCAGCTCTGAAAATAAAAATCTAATGCTTATTGAGCTTGCGATCAAGCCAAACACACAAGGCATCTTATATACTGAATGCCGGCTATGGCTGAGATAGTCCTGCATTCTGTTGTTTCTACCATTCCACCTCTTCCTCTGCAGGTGTACCTGTAAATCATCTTATGTTCAAAAATGGTGTTTGTTATGAACAAGCCTCACTCTGCACAGACTTCCACAAGGTAATCACCATTTTTATTTTCTCCTGCTTCTTTACATCAAATTTTTTATGCTGATCATTTGTCAGACTTCAAATATTATTAAGACACTCATCTCAAATTATGTCCTTCATCTTCACTTTTTTATAATCTATGTGTAAAGGTGCATACTATTATGTGTGCAGGCTTTAGCTTAGCATGCTTTCTTTTTACACTTCATTTTCATGTTCTGTAGCTACTTGGGTTTCATGTTTTCAGAGTTTTTTATTCGTATTACCTATGTTGTTGATTTCTAAATTATACTTCTGTTTTTTTGCACTCTCTTTTTGAGCTTTGCACACTCACTTTCATCAAATATTGTGCAGGTTGAGTTGGTGTTAAAAGCCATCCTTTGATGAGTAGGTGTCTGCCTTGGAAGAAGAGTAATGTTTCAAGTGAGTGGCATAAGTGTGTGCCCATGTGGTCTGACTTTCCCTTTTTTAAAGTTGAGGAAGGTCATAATATAAAACATAAATTTGTGGTGTTGGATTCATTGAGTGCTCATATGATTTTGTGTGCATGATGAAGTGTGGAATAGACATGAGGTGAGGTAATGTTGTAGTGCCATTGGAGCAAGAGGCATCCCTCCTACCTTCCTTGTGTATAAAAGCTAGGCATCCTTAGGGATAGAAAAGAAAGGTATAGTGATGTAAGTACCATCAAGAAGAGGAGAGATCTCTTAGGCCATATCTTACAGTAACAATGGTAGCTAGGCACAGGTTTCATGTGTCCTTTATGGATATAGCTCATCTGTGGGAATGGAGCCTTGCAAAATAGCTGTGGTTAGCTTTTTTTTTTTTTTTCTTAAAGCTACTAAAGCTGTGTTGCACTAAATAGAGTTATATGATGATTTACCATGGCAGCTTGCTTACAGGTATGATGAAAGGATCACTGCAAGGCTTCTTTCCTCATCTCATGATAGGACCATGAAAAGTAGGCAGACAGACTTTGCTGTTTATGACTTCATGCAAGTTTCCTTATTTGAACACAAACTCAGTATCCCCCTGAACTATATATGCTGTGTTGTTCTGTCTGATTCTTCAACACTTGTGATGATGCAAATTATTTGGAAAGAAAATTATTTTAGAGAGGATAATGGGAAGACAGAAAAGGAGGAGAAAGGGCAACTGGTGATTTGTAGTATGAAAAAGAGCTGACATACATGTGATAACTGTTGTGAGAAGGTGATATATGGAAGAGAAGCTGTACTTAACTGGTTGCATCTCATATGTAAGACAGGTTGAAAGGAGGATGCATGTATTGTCTCTGTATGTAAAATAAAATAAAAAAGTGAATGGATTAAATGTAAAGAAGTCACTTGGCAAACCTTGTAATAAAACTACTTTAACAAATTAAGAGTGCAGAATATCAATTATATAAAAATCAATGTCCTAGAAAGAGATCTTAAGTCTGAGAATAGAAGATCATGTAAAGAGTAACAAATGGAACAGTGTTTTAAGTTGCATTCATATTCATATGTAAGGATAAAGCTTATAACAGATTAGATGAAAAGTAAATTTTGATGTATAGAAAGTGGATGGAATGAAATGAGTGAAAATGTAATGAAATAAAGCTACATTTTTTTTTCTCTCTCTCTTCATAAATATGCTAATACACTATGTTAAAGTGAAGAAAGTGCATAAAAAAATTGGAGGCAAAAATATAAGGTGCACACTCTCTCTCTCTCTCTCTCTCTCTCTCTCTCTCTCTCTCTCTCTCTCTCTCTCTCTCTCTCTCTCTCTCTCTCTCTCTCTCTCTCTCTCTCTCTCTCTCTCTCTCTCTCTCTCTCTCTCTCTCTCTCTCTCTCTCTCTCTCTCACACACACATATGAAAAAAAAAGATTATATATATATATATATATATATATATATATATATATATATATATATATATATATATATATATATATATATATATATATATATATATATATATAAGGAAATTGGAAAGAATACAGAGGCTAGCAACAAAGTTGGTACCAGAATTGTAAGATTTAAGCTATGAAGAAAGACTTGAAGAGATGGGATAACCAACACTACAAGAGAGAAGAGAAATAGGAGACCTAATAACAATGTACAACTTAGCAAACAATATAGAATAGACAGAAATGACTCGGTACCACAGATGGAGGAGGGAGATAGACATACGAGGGATCATGGGAAGAAAATAAAGAAGAGTGGATATTTGAGTGACATCAAGAAATACAGCTTCCTCTATCAAACTATTGAAATCTGGAATTATTTAAAGGAAGAGGTGGTTGTGACAAGCAGTGTACACATGATTAAAGAGAAACTGGATAAATATGGATATGGAGACAGGACAAAATGAGCTTTGGTTGGTGCCCTGTACAGTACAACTTGATAAATATACACAGACACGCACACACACTAGAAAAGAGATGAATGGATCTTTCACAAGTTCATTCAACATCAGAAGAATGGGAGAAGTGTGATGAAATTTTGATAAACTGCAAAATCTGCAATTAAAACATCTTGACATGACCATATTGGCAAAAAAGACAAATTACAAAGTACCAGAAGATATGAAAAAGCTGTTAAATGAATTTGTTGCTGGTATGTTTTTACTGTTTTACCAATAAAACTCTTGCCCTTTCTGCAGTGGGTATATATACAGTACATAAGTAGAGCAAAATTTCTACATACATAGATAAATAAAAAAAAATAAAAAGGAATAAGATTTTTTATTCTATTTATTTATTCTCACTTTGGCTTCTATTTGCCTAGCAGTGAATAGGTACAGGATACAAGCTAAAGTTGTGATTTTGCTTCCTTGCAAGAGGGGAGGCAAGGAATCCTTCCCATCTGTTTATCTTTGTTCTTTTGAGTGCATATTGTGTGTGCATGTGAGTGCTGCTTTTAAGACACCAAAAATGGTCTATGCCACATTCTTTGAGGTAAACAAAGCAAGATATGAAAAATAAGATAAAGTATATGTATTATTTATTTATTTATTCAGGTATTTATTTTTAGCTTCAGAAATGGTTAATATGAGATAAATGCAAGAATGTTAAGAAGAGGTTTGAGAATACTGACAAGAGAGTAGAATTTGAATATAGCTCTTGTTTGCAGGTGATATTGCTCTAATTATTTGTTGAAAGAAGATGAACATTGAAATCTATTTAAGAACATTGTTTACATAAGATCAATTTTGAACAAAAGTAATCATGTGTGAGAGAATGATACCAAGAGAATGCTTCAGAGTGTGATTGTGTGCACAAGTGTGTGCCCCTGGTATCTTGTTTTGGCCTCCTCTTTGCAAGATTATAGATAAATTGAAGTGGTTAATGTGTCTATCCATATTTTTCCTTCCTCTGATGGAATGAGCAAAGTTTCTTACATCCCTGAACAAACAGAATTCTCTTTGAAGTTCATCATTCACAGAGTGTTACATGGAATTGGTTACAGATTTGTTTCCTTATTCATATACATATTGGAGTTTTCATGTAAAAAAAAAGTCAAAAGACTTTGTTAATCAATTACTGAAATAGAAAATATGATTGGAAACATTGTCGACTTTCACAATGGTTTCTTAATTTCAAAGTTGCTTATATTCTTGTTGACTTCCTGTGATTCAAAATGGTGATCAGAAATTACAAATTAAAGATGCAAAACACATTCTTTGCATACCACCTACCTGTTGCTTATTTCTGTTGATAAACTTCCCTCATACAAAAATGTAAGTTTTTAAAGATATATCATTAAGGTTGTCTGCCATATGATTGAAATAAGGATTTTGCTTTATTTATTTCATTTTTATGTAGTGCGGCCGCCAGCTTGGCTTGTGCACCTGATGTCTGCCACGTGTGGGGGTATTGTGACCTGGGGAATGTTTGGCCACCGCTGCAGCTATATGGTCTGTCTCCTGGCCGTTGGGGGACTTGTCCTCTCACTGTCTCATTTTGTACTTAAGTCTCGCCGGGGTCCCTTCACCTGTGTGTCATGTGTGGCCTTCCTCATTGCTTGGTGAGTTCTTTATTATTTTTTATAATTTTTTATGACTAAGTGTTTCCTGCATGTCTGTTGTACCATTTGGTGTAGGAGCCACCAATGTAAATGATCCAGTGATTTTTTGGTATCCCTGTACTATAGCCATGTACTTGTATTCCATCAGTGAGCTCTGGTTGGCTGATCCGGTTGACTGGCACAGCATTCGAGGCCCACAGATGATCATTCTCATGAAGGTAGTATCTGTTGGATTCGATCTAGACTCATCATCTCTGTCTAGACTGCCCAATATCTTGGAGATGGTTGGGTACATCTTAAATCCTGGCACAGTGATATTTGGCCCTTGGATATCTTTTTCATCATACAAGAGGGTCCTCCAGCCATTTTCCTGGGTAAGATTCATGTTATACTGACTGAATGCTCTAAGACTAACTGCAGATATTTGCTGCATTTTCATTTCATTCTTCCTTTTGTTTCTTTCTGCATAGAACATTTTGGATTTTTCTTCGTACTTTACAGTTGGTCTCTTTTACCTTGATTTTTTTCCTGTCTTATGTAATTCCTGAACTACCACGTAAGTTCCCTTGGCAAGAGGAACATTTCATTATTTTGTGTCCATTGTATAAGATGGATGAAAGCAGTGTTGGGAAGTCTTATACCCAGGATTCCTATTTACATTTCCCTGAAATATAAACCAGGAGCTGTTATTATTCTTATTACATGTAATGCCTGATTTATTGGATGAAATTTCATATTCATATAGGAATGTGCAAATTATGTAATCACCTGTGTGATTTGACCATAATGAAATAACAATGACTACATAGTCTACCCTCTATGGAGTGCAGATGGTATTTTGAAGTTTCCACACTCATCAGATTACACAAAAATTTATATATTCTTGAGAAACCAAATCTGTCAAAATTCATCATGATTTTTAATGTATATATTAGTATCTACCTACTTATTTGAAAAAGTCAGATCCACAAGAGTTTGTTTTGGTATCATGTTCTAGGACTTTCAAAATAATCCCTTACTAGCAATCCTACACAGATTAGGCCAGACAGTGTCACACACACACATTATCCACACATTTTACTTTATTTACTTATTTATATTTGATTTATTTATTGATCAATTACATTTATGTATTTGTTTAATTTATTTATATTTCTTATTTTTTTTGTCATCAAAAGATGAGATGATAAATGAAAAAATTACATGTTACAACTTGTGTCCTCCACAGAAATAAAATGAGTGTCTTATCCCCACAGAACCTGAGGCTGGTATTGGGAGTAATCATCCACCTTATTACTTGTATGATTTTCCTCCTCCTCTCCACCTGCTTTGCATTGTGGATGGTGCCTGATTCAATCAATAAGTAAGTATGATTAAGATTGTGGTTTGTTCCAGTAACATTGTGGTGACAGTAATGGCAGTGGAAAAATTATGAATTCATAATTCTTTTATGTGGTACATTTGTGTATGCAGGTTCACAATGCTAGCAAAAGATCTTCATCTCATTTCTGAAACTCTGTTTACCTTATCTCCCTTTACTATCTCTGTTTTGCCTTACGTTTATTTTAATTGCACGTCTGTTCTTAGTCATGTGTTATCACCATCACTTTCTATGATTGCACTGTGGGGTAAAGCCCCCTTCAACCTTTACTCATTTATTAAGCAGTCCACTTGTTCCAAGCCACCCTAGTTTAACTCTTTATTCCTTTATTCAGTTCACAGTCTGCTCTGCCTTGTAGCATTCCTTTGTTGTTCCAGATTTTTGTCTGCTTCTGAATTAAATATGTTCTCTTCTTATCTCTCCATATAATACCAAGCCTTGGACACTAAGATTCTAGGTTTTCTGTCATGTATTAGAATTGGTAGAATGTATTGATTACATAGACTTTCTTAACTATTTTGGAATCCCAAAAGTCCAATGATGTTTACTCTACTCAGTTTGGCAATCAATATTTTTGCCTGAAAATGTTAAGTTTCTGCCTGATCCTGGATGTTTACTAGACTTAATCTGGCAATCACCAGTATTCAGAAAATATTCTGGACTCCATCACACAAGGAGAAATGAGCCTGAATCTTCCCCAGAGACTGATAAGAATACCATGCTTAGTGCCCTTGCTGCCAGAGACAGAAAACCTTACAACATAATTTTAAAGTAGTATTTTGCTTTTCCAATATTTTATTCAATTTTATTTCTAACACCATACTCTCTCATACCTGTGCCATTGTTTTCCTGAGTCAAGTTTTTGGACAACAAATACTGTAGATGTGTAGGCAATGAGTGACTCTTCACTTCCTAATAAAATAAGTGGAATGTGTTCTATTTTATCTTATATAGTTCATCTTTACTTTGACAGAAGTCTCAGCATTATGCAAAACTAGAATATGATTATTAATTTCCTTTCTTTATATTCACAGATGGGCACAAGCATTCAGAGATGCATTTTCCTTCCGATCTAGTCATTACTTTGTGTCGTATTTAAGTGTGACTTCTGCCCAGCTGTCTGGGCTGGATATCAGAGAGGTAGCCAGACCAGCTTATATTGAAATTCCTCGTTCATTAGTGGAAGTGGTCGTGTACTGGAACATGCCTATGCACTACTGGCTAAAAACCTGTAAGTTCTTTGGTTTTGCTATTCTGGGATTGAGCACCAACTCTTGCCAACTGCCTTCCAAAACATTATCTTAACCTTCACTTTGCTCCTTGTAATCATATTAATCTCAAACATTAGATTTGAGACAGAAATAGAGGTGTTGAAAATTTAAAGGAGGATTCACCACATAAAACAGTAAGCTACAAAAGTAATTCTAGCTAAAAGTTTTATCTTAAGAGAAATTCATTCCTGAGTAGTGACGTTTCATTGATAATTCCAGTATATTATAAGAAATAAGAAATCAGGATTCTGTACTTTTTGTTTTCATTTAGGAACATGAAAAAAATCTCCTCTTTCCAGATATTTTCAAAACTGCAAGAAACTGGTTTGGAATATTCTGGGCAATACTCTTCACCTACAGTATGTCATCTCTCTTCCATGGACTCAACTTCCAGCTGGCAGCAGTGCTTTTGTCACTTGGGTTTTATACTTATGTAGAGCACTCATTAAGGGTCAAGCTGGCCAGCATTTTTGATGCTTGTGTTCTTGCTAGACCATGTCCAGAAAAGTGTCATCACCAGTATAAGAGTAAGTATAGAAAAAGCAGAATTCTGTATGTATAAAATTATATTTATGTACATGTAGGTCACCCATAGTATGAGAATCTATATTTAGCTCTCTTTGTAAGCCACAACCTTTTTATGCTTTAGTCCTTTCACTCTCATATACTTTATCACTCCTTCCCATATTCTTGATTCCAGCATCTTTTCCACAGATGTATAACTTTTTTTATATTTCATGAAACATGCAAATATAGACTCTTCTGATGTGTGTACCTTCTTGAAAGAGTTAGCAGGAACAGATCATCAATATGAATGAGACTATTTATTTGTGAGTGTGTGCATTGTCTCTTTTGAGTACTGTATTATGGATATGATATTTGATTAAGTGTTGATGAAAAGAATGTTAGAAAGGGTGCAGAGTGAACGATTTATGAAGAGCAGTATTGTTTCGCACTGGGTGTATGTGGCCAACTGTGCCATGCAAAAGATCTTGGGAAACTGTTGTCTCTGTACACCAGAGTGATGTCCATAGAGGTACTTGTAATCAAGACTTCTCACTGGAAATGAAGAGGACGTTCTCATGAAAGGCATTTTAAAAATTGTGTTCATAATCTTGTGCCATCTGCAAACTTTTTTATGTAACCATTTGGTCAGACATATTGGTGTATAACCATACATAGGTAATGGTTGAGGGTAGGTGTATATGTGTGTAATATTTAATAGAATGTGCTGATCTTGTAAGCTACATGCATGAAATGAAAGCAATTGCAGGTACTAAGTTTTGATCTTATTTTAGGGAGTATGAGGGAAAGTTCTTATGTTTTATATTTACTTTTACAGAATGGTCATGGATTGGAATTTTCATCAACATTTCCTTCTCTGTGTTGGCAATGGTGCACCTTGCCTACTTGGGCATCATGTTTGACTCCAACTCCCAAGAGCAAGAGACAGGCTACAGTCTGAGTCATACACTCAGTAAATGGGCAAGTTTAAGTTATTCAAGTCACTGGATTATATTTGTATGCTACATCATGTATATTTTAATATAATATCTCAAAATATTTTTAATTATATATTTTATATGCAATTTTATAATTTGCCATGCAAAAATCTTATTAACTTTAATTCTTGTTATTAAATTATCTGGAGTTTTGTGTATAACTTTAGCCAAATTGAAAAAAAAATACTTAAAAGAAATAGTATTCTGTTAAAATTTCATATCCCCTTACAATTTTTTTGCATTTGTGCATTTTATGCTTTTTTCGTGATATTGGATTCCTATACTATGCCTTTTTTTGCAGATGCCATTTGTATTAAATTCAGTAATTATTTTCTTGTTGATGCAAAACAATAGTGTATTGTTTAGCAAAAAAAAAGAAAAAACAAGGAATTATCACTTACTGTGGTATCCTCTCCGTAATGTCCAATAAGAGACTTCTTAACATTTTTGAACTGCAATCTGTTCCTTGATCCATTGAAGGCCTTTTAAGTCCTCAAATTAATTTTTGCTCAAAGATAGAAATGTTTCATCAGCTTTATTCACATAAGTTATAGTATTTCCTGCCATTATTTAAAAATGTAGAAAGTATACACAATTGACAAATTGATCCAAATATAAATATCAAAGGAAGAAATTGATTTGACATATAGATGAAATTATTAGCATATTAGATATATTGTTTCATATAAATACAGTGGAACCTCAGTTCTCAAACTTAATTCCTTATGGAATGCTGTTCGAAATCCAAAATATACAGAAACCGAAACTATTTTCCCAATAGGAATCAATGTAAAATGGATTAATTGTCTTAGTGGCTTATGACAGATGCTTCTTCAGCCAAGATGGCCGCTCCACAACATCTCCAGCTCAGAATTATTTTTCCAGAAAGGATGTATTGAATGAACTTAGCGACATGGAACTTATCTGATGTTGTTGTTTAGACTGTGCAGGTATTCTCTTTGTCACCAATCTACAGAGTAACACAGAGAGGAGTAATCCACTTATTGTCAAATTGAAGATGATCTGAGAAAAGCTACTGGGAAAATGTAGTTGTGTAGTAGTGATGGTGTTGTGGGTCATTGAGAGAGCCACAGGTGGCTCGGGATTATTTAGTCTTATGATTCCTTTCTTCTAACTGACTGTCTTCAGCTTCTTTCTCATTGCCACAGTGTTGCATCTCCTGCTGTCTTCTACCACTATTTTCATGCTAACTGCTCTTCTGATCTTGCTATCTGCATACCTCCCTTCCTCTTATACCCATATTGCACAAGACTTTTCTTCTTTCTCTCATCCCTTATCTGTCCACCTCTCTAATGCAAGAGTTAACCAGTACTCTTAATCATTCATCCCTTTCTCTGGTAAACTGTGGAACTACCTGTCTCCTGTATTTCCTCCTTCCTATGACTTGAACTATTTCAAGAGGAAGGTTTCAAGACACTTATCCTTCAATTTTTTATGATTCTCTTGACATTTCTTTTGGGATTGTCACCTCAGTGGGATTTTTTCTTTTTATTGTTTCCCTTGACCAATGACCCTCTTAAAAAAATAAATAAATAAATAAATAAAAAAAGGCCCTGGGTTAAATAAGCCCCATCCACTTAGATGACATCATGGCCTGCCACTAATCATGTTGTTTCCTTCTGAGAGCAGACACCAAATTGTGCATCATAACTTTGAAAACATATGTCTGCAATTATATACTTACCCTAACCATCTGGTTATGCATCCAATAATGATTTGTAACACAAAAATACAATCATCCTTCCATATTGAGCACTTACAGATTGCACTTTTTCTACAACACATTTAAATTTTAACTTCCATCCATACTGCACACCTGCCTTCTAGATCACACACCCAAGCCAAGCCCACACACACACACACACACACACACACACACACACACACACACACACACATCTCATGTACACACTAGCCCTGCATGTGGGAGTGATGCTTTTTTGGAAATGGGAGAAACAGTATGCATAGAAGTTCATTTGATAACTAAAAGAGGGAGGTGGACAACTTTGATAAGTTGACTCACCCTCCACCTCTTTCCACCCTCCCTGAATAGCTAATTAAGTTTTACATTACATAACAGTCAATTCATTAAAAAATTATGGTTTGCTGTTGTCCAAGATGTGTAAGAATATGAAGAGATATTAATGAAATTATGACTTCATTTGTATCATCCACATTATTTTTGATATTCTTATCATGACACATTGTCCTGCATTCAGAAATATAGATTTATAACTTAGTCATGAATTGCACAAAAAATAAAACTGTGGTCAAGAATTTCAGTGTGTGATGTACTATATATTTATTTTGTGATGCACAGCTTCTAGTTAAATAAATAAGTACATATATTTCATAACCAAAAATGCATTCTGAGTAAATTCAACAGTATTTATTAAGTGACAGGTGAACATGAACTTCACTAACATTCAACAAGGTAAAATTTCTAACTATAGTGCTGCACCATGTGTTGCTATTAAGTGATCCTGCAAAAAGTTATAAAATTATTTTCTATCAAGTTGTGATACTGATCCAATGGCAAAAGTCAAAGGCTGAGTTCACATGTTGGTCTTAAGATGGAGTGCATCATCAGTGACATCACTCCATCAACAGGATAATTAACTGGAGTTGCCAAATATCCTTCCATGAGATGGGAGAGTGCTGTTGCCCCATAAATACTAGCAACAGTTCTCTCCCATCTCATGGAAGGATATTTGGCAGTTCCAATCAGTTTTCAATCAACAGTGACATCACTGGTGATGAACACGTCAAATGGGTAGTGTGTAACTGTTTCTGGGTTCATCCAAAAACTTGTCCAAACAGCTTTTTCACTCCTGAGATGACACACTTTTTTCTTTCAAAATATCCAGAAAACATCTAAGATATTTTTAAGACTCGGGAGCTAAAAAGTCATACTGGTCTTTCACTCAATATTGCAGCAATACTTCTTTGGTACTGGTAGTTTTGATACCATAATGAATCACCAAGATTCTTAGCATCTTGATTTTCAAATATGTTCTGAATTAGATGTGAAAATAATATCCAAATTTCATGGCAAGAAAACGGTAACTGATATTTTTTTTGTTTAATTTAGTTAATATATAAATGATGGTAAAACTACTTTTCATTAGCTGGACATACAGGTGTGCTGTCATGGTCAAAGCCAGAGCTTGTCTTGATATTACATACACAGTCATAAAAGGAATTAAACTTCTGAGCACTGAAAATAATTTAGTAATATCTTGATAATGCAACCATTCTTACACTACACCAAGACTGTTCTTGAGCTTCCTTGATACTGTGCACTGCTTCATTGAATCAACTTCATTGTTTATTTGCCCACAGAAATAGTGTAGTTCTTTTCACAAAGTGGTCAATTCAGGATATAATATTAAGAAACCACATGCACAACTGGATTTCTGAACACAAAAATCAATTTACACTATAATCAAGCCATCAATTAATGAATAACCAGACATCCGGGATTCCTAACGGAATGGTCACACCAGGATCCTAAAAGGATAAAGGATGTAGCTAAACACCACAAGAAAGATAGTTGGAAACATACCCAGATGAAAGTGACAACAGGAAGTCCAGACATTAAAACTTTTTTCACAATTATATTAACAACAGGTGGAGTCAACCGTTTCATTACCATGATTTTTACATCAAGCTCAAAAGCCAAGCCATGTGCACAGTTATCTAACATCAAGCTCCAGCTTTAACTATAAAAACAGGCCCCTATTTCCATATGATGAAAAGTAAGCAATTCATACAAATGATGAAAATAACCATGTCAGCTACCCATCAACATTCTTGTTATGTAAAATTTTAATATTTTCAAGTTAAAGTCTGTTTGCTATGATGCACAAACTGAGATGTAGTGAAATTTAATGCAAGATGTTAGGCATTTAGATCTTAAAAAGTATTTCATATCACAAGAAAGTATTATGCTTTATTATGATTATGAGTTTTGCTAATATGGCCCACCCTTAGTTAAATCAATACCTTCAATACTGCACAACTGTTGTGTGTTTTAGTGTGGTATAATAAGAGGATTTTTCTTAACCTCAAATACACAATTATTCTGTTGTAACCTAGGGTGGTCTCTGGTAACAAAAGATTTATTCTAAGCTTATTTATAATAACCAATAATTAATAGAGCTTGAGATGCCCAGTCACCTGGTCTATCAAGTCAATTGGGCCAGGTCCAATACCCACTACTGTTCGGGACCCAGGTGCTATCTGGGTACGGCCAGCATCCTGGATGACACTCACTGTCAAACCAGCCTCCCGGGCCAGTGCTGATAGGTCCATTAGAGAAGCTTCATCATCTATTTTTACAACAACCTGCATCAAATTGAAAGAATGAAAAGTTAATTACGGTTCTTTTCTTAATAACAATGCTGTAAGGTAAATTAGAATGTAATGTTATATGTTTAACATTTAGAACAAGTCCTAACTCAGACCTTGTCCAAGATACATTACTTACATAGGATTGGGTACAAAGTGGAATTAGACTTAGGATACCATCTCATCTATGCCTCAGAAACACTAAACATGGCTAAAGCAAAAGTAGTGATGTCTCCCAAAATTTCTCCAATGAATGAAGAGGTGTACTAAATGAATCAAGTAATATCACCAAGATGGAGAAGGGCTTTCAGTTATAACCGTTTTGATGTAGATGCCTACTGCAAGAAGCACAGTAATCTCCCCTGTGCTGAAAGTGATTACATCTTGTTACCTTGCTACAGTCACAGGTTAAATGTAGTCTTATAAAGGAAATTGTTGCACACTACAAATCCCAATGCTCAACACCACACAGTCTTATTTTGCTGTGTCAGCCTTATAGATTATTAATATACAGGTGCAGAGTGGGACTGTGGGATTGCAGTAGGTGAGATAGAGCTGAAATTGCACTTTCAGCTGAGTTCTCTGGAGGTGGTGGAGTAGGTGTGGATGATGGTGATTTGTCCTACATCTTGCAATGTCTTCAACACATTTTTCTTAGGCCAATTCTTTTATGTAGATAATTGCTGTCACATTTAGGATAGTTCACATATTTTGAAACAAAAGCCTAGTATAATAATTTCTTGTATTTATGAAGGGAAAATTAAATTTCTAACCTATGAAAACTTATATATCTTGTGCTTACCTTTGGTTGACCATTCATCTCCCAAGCTCTTAGAAGGTTCTTGTTTCGTTTTTGCAATTGCTTGTAGGCTTTGAGAGTGGCATGTGAACACTGAAAAAAAAAAATATATATATATATATATATATATATATATATATATATATATATATATATATATATATATATATATATAAAATTTATAGGTTTACATTTAGTATATAAATTTCTACAAAGTTACAAGAGAGGATAGAAAATAAGAGAGAACACTACATATTAAGGAACAAAATGATGTTGAGGTAATTTACAATGCTGCTTCATTTATCATTGACTCCAAGAAGCACACATGGTGAGCTGAGTCTCCTGGTTCCAAGGCCACCTCACACCACACCCTACCTTCAATGACTAATATCCCCTGCCCATCAAGAAGAAAGTATACATGGATTTACAGTAGGTCAAAAGCTTTGACCTTTTAATACAGCAAGGACAAAGAACTAGCCCAACCTGAATGTCTATGTTGCTATGTTTACCTACCTTTGGAGAAATCCACACTTGAGGACAGAATTTCAGTTTTGGTGATTATTAATACCAATCTTGATTACTAATCATACAAGAGCTGCTTATATATAATCTACCACCTCATTCCTCTACTTCCTATGTGACTTTCCTTTCATTTAGGACTTTCTGGTCTGATGATAATCCTATAATTGCAAGAAGCTATTCACCATACCCTGAGGTTGTTTCACCATCATTTAGGTACATCCAAACATCAATAAAGAATGACTTTAAAACTTATAATCTAATATAACCTGTTCTACACTGAGGCTCAATCCTTTGAATGGAAAGTTTCCATTTATTCATACTCATACATAGTATCATTGCACATTCCATTACTGTAAACTATAAGTTCCTTCTCTCTCTTTGATATTTCAATACTGTCCTCTAATGATATAGAGGAGGGACCTTCCTTTGACATCCATAGCATTCACCTCACCTCTGTAATATATTTTTCCTTGTCATCTAATTTCTTATCATTTCCATGTGACCAAAACATTTGGACCACCTCAACCACTCCACAAACCTTGTCCTCATCTTTAACAGGCATATCAAATTTTTGCTTACAGTAAACATAACACAAAAGGGAATGAAAATGAGGTGCTGCATGGACTAGTTAGGTTAGGTGGTATGGAGTGATGTAGATAAGAAAAAAGTGAAAGATGAGAGAAAAGTGAGAGATGTGCAATCATATTGTCCTCTACCATATGGAAATGCATAAAGGCACATGAGTGGAAAGTGTGTAGGATAGTGAGGGCAGTGGGAGGAAGAAATGGTGTGAAGCAGGAGTTCTCAACCAGGGGGAATTTCAAGTTTTCAGGGGGTTGGGAGGGTAGGGGATTGGGACCACAGATTGGCAAACTCAAACTGTTAAAATGTTGATATTTTTATTGCCTTTGAGCTCCCCAGGCCAGCACAAAATTCAGCATACAATGGTTACCTGCTGCAAGCAGCCTATGAAACTGTTCACCACAAGGTCCTGAACCATAAGGATCAAAACTTATTACCCATAGACAGGCCTGCCACAAAGGAAAGACAGGTGCCACCAAGTGGTCCATCTTCAAGTACCCTTACAAAGGCTTACGCTTTCCTTTGAGTCCTAGACCTAGCCTCCAGTCAAGAGTACCCCCATCCCCTTTCAGTATTATATGCATATTATTTGGACAATCTTGGAAAGGAGGGGGGAATGACATTCTGGCATATGATGAAAGGGGTGCATGGGACAAACAAGGTTGAGAACCACTGGTGTAAAGTATGTGTAGATTTGATCAACTGTGTGCACCTGTAAAGGCAAGGACTGGAGAAAATGAGACAATAATTCTGAAATTATGTGAATAAGTGACAGGAAAACTTGAAAGGAGGGAGGATAGTCCTAGTTGCAGATGAGAATAGAAAGAGTTGAGACAGTGAGATGCCAGGTGTGGTGGCTGAAAGAAAATGGGCTGTAGAAGTGTTACCAGAAATATGTTTATTTAAGCCCAATATATTTAGTCTCAAAAGTTACATAAGTAAAAATCTAAACCAAAGTATATTTCACATAAGGCTGAGAATATAGTGTCCACATACCTGAGCTGCAGCTTTGCCTTTACCCATTTTGAGGTCATTGCGAACCACTAGAACCAGTTTCATCTCCCCGGATCCTTCAGCAAGAAAACCATCCTGGAAACAAAATAATGGAGCTGTGAATAATGGCAATTACCACTGCCAACTGGGATGAGTTATATATATATATATATATATATATATATATATATATATATATATATATATATATATATATATATATATATATATATATATATTCGGGTACGCGGCAACGAACAATGTAGTGTTTGTTATTGTAAATATGCGTTATAAGCAGCGCTTTTCTCCTCAGACTTGAGATTTCCCAAATGTGACCTGCTTTGGTCACATTGGGGTCTAAACCCCGCTTTCCCACTAAATCCCCACACTTGTTTGTCCTAGAGTGGCGGCAATAAAATACATAAAGAGCCACTACTGGTACGATTTACTAACAGATATTCTGTGTCGACTGAACTCACACTATCAATAAACAATATAAAGTCGCCCTTGGAATTCCCATCACACTTACCTCGTCCCAGTCCTCGTCATCCGAGTCGTCTGCGCCGCCACCCCCGCTGTCCATCATGTCTTCTGGGTTTCCGTTGTCACTCAAGAAAGAACCACGAGCGAAAAATCCTATGCACATGCCCAATCCAACGCCTACCATCACTCCTGGTTGGCATAATAAGTCTGACAGCACCGGTATCATCATCGTAGACACGTTGTATTGCTTTGCGTTGCGTTGCGAAAGTTTTTCCCCTATAACGGCGCACATTTTGCCTTGATCTTGAACTGTTTTTTTATTTAGACCTTGGATGTGACCAAGTTGTTATATTATTATCTTCTAGATTATTCAGGTAACACAGTCTTATAAAAGATGTAGCCACACAACTTAAACGCTATGTTTGAATTGAGTCACATGAACCCGACGTGTATGGGTTTAATCACAGAGTTGTAAATTAAATCCTTGGCCGTTTACGATCTCTCATGACGGTAGGAAGGACGAGAAACTAGAAATTATGTTTCGATATTTTAATGCATAGTAAGGGGAATAGAAAACAGAAACGCTGAATCTTATTAAATAATCGAGGCGAAGATATTGTAGCGTAAGATGTCCTCTCAGAAAGTATGTACATGAAAAAAAAAGAAAAAATTAATAAATAAATAAATAAAAATGTCACACTCGGCATGGCTCCTTGCCATCGCAGTAGTAAAAGTAGTAGAATATTGTATAATATAATCCTGGGTTCGTATTTTGATGTATTTTTTATCTTATGATGTCTATAATTTTTAAGACAACAATGGCAAACTTCAAAATTCAAGCGAATATTCTACGTGCTAAGAACGAGACCTTTTGACACGAGTTTTCTTGCCTTTACGAGGCTACATAAAAGATGCGTAGTAGCTTTGTCTTGGCAAAGGCTCCCGCTTTCAAGCCTGCTTTTCTTTGCTTTCATGTCCACCAATTTCGAAAATGCATTATTACATTGGAATATAATTCGGAGGGTCTCTGCTGAACTCTTGACACTGGCTCCCAGAACCAATGGGATTTTAAAAGCTCTGCATTTAACTTATCCTTTAGTAAAATAATACATTAGACGTGAAAATATCTGAGAATACGGTTCCACTGAGACTGATAAGCAGTGAGGTGAATAAGTGAGTGTTCAAAACAAATTGTTTTTATTTTGAATATTTACTAGCTGCAGTTTTGAAAAAAAAAAAATGTGCATCTGGTAAAAATCTGTCACGGTTCGTCTAGATATTAAATGATGCAACTCTATAATTATATTTTACTGGTTTGGGGTTTCTGGATCGAGAATGCTTTGAAATACATCTCATACATAAGGTAACATTTTTTTTTTCTATGCTGTATCATACGCAACCTTCAAAAAACTCTCTGATAGACATAATATTTAACATTTTTCCTCTAATTAAAGCAAATATGTCTAAGAAGCCCATATCTTAATGCACTGTATCAATAAATTAATTCTAAGAAGTGCTAGTGATCTTCTTACAACAGTTGAGAATCTTTTATTAGGAATTAATATCATGCCCTGCTTTACAATGTCAAAAATACCAAGAAATTGATCAGAATGGGGCATAAATTGACTATGATACTGTAATGTCATTGGGGACTGAGCCTTTGACAAGAGACTCATGATAAACATGTAAACCAAACATGTTATCAGTTAAGCCAAGACAATCACAATCCTGAATGTTTTTGGTTGGCTTTGAACTATCACTGTAATTTTTCTCTTCATTTGTATACATTTCTGGTGTTTCAGTTTCCCTTAACCCAAACACACACAGTCTTTCCACTTTCTTATCTCCATATGTGATGGCTGCTACATACCTTGACACAAAGCTGTGAAGTTGCACTCCTATAAAAAAATACAATAATAATTTCAAACCTTCACCTTGTCTGGTTATGACCAGTTTATTTGCTACTCTTCATACATCTCTCTATCTCAAACATCAACCTTGGGTTCCACAGAGTATTGTTCTCTTACATCCTCATTATCTACCCTATTCTATTATATTGTTTTCACTTCATCTCATCTCATCCTTTCTCTTCAGGTGACTGAAGTGACCAAAGCTTCAACTAGCTGCAAAGTTCAATGGACCTATATGTGCTCAGTGCATTCAGCTAGGTTAAATTGCCTAGCTCTAGTGGTGGCTTAAAGAATCCAAAAGAATTGCACACTTCTTCAAGATCTAATTCCTGAATATTGAATATCTTCTTCAGCTTATGACACTGATAGGCTCTCACAAATTTTTTATATGCAAGCTTTCCCATTTGCTGAATTTCGACGTTGTCTGCAATAAGTGAGTGCACCTGAAAAGAAAAAAAAAGTAACCGTAAGATAGTCTAGAGAATACATGTATGATTTCTTATTTTTTTATTTATTTATTTATTTACTTATTTTATTTTATTTTTTTTTTATGTTTCCAAGTCTATATGGAAGATGACCTGCTGGTTGTATAAAATGTGAATTAAAAGTTCATTAACTTTTCATGTCAAGTGGAAAACAAAACATATTGTATATCTATGCAGTGAATATGGCTTAGCTACCATACACCTCTGAACATTCTATTACTTCTGTTTTCTGAGCAGTTTAATGAGAATTAGAAATTTACAAATTTCATGAACACAGGATGCCTACTCACTTTGTCCTGAATATCATTCAGATCTCCACTGAATTCTATTTCATCAATTTTCACATGCATGCCTCTCAGAACATCAAGAAACTTGCATTCTTCAGGCCGCAAGAAAAGGAGGGCTTGACCTGTACGTCCTTCCCCCCGACTGGTACGACCAACACGATGGATATAGTCCTAGAAAAATTGTACAGTTGTAGACAAAAATATATTTAGACAAAAAATAAATAAATAAATAAAAAAATATAAATAAATAAATAAATAAATATATATATATATATATATATATATATATATATATATATATATATATATATATATATATATATATATATATATATATATATATATATATATATATATATATATATATATATATATATATATAAAATATACACACACACACACACACACACACACACACACACACACACACACACACACACACACACACACACACACACACACACACACACACACACACACACACCAGCCTGATTAAAAAAAAAAGACAAAGATCATTTTAAAATGGTAAAATACCTCTGGCTTATGAGGTGGATCATATTGAATTATCCAGTGTACACAAGGGATGTCCCAACCACGCTCTGCCAGGCCTGTTGTGAGAAGTGTTCCTCGTTTCATCTCCAAAAACTTGGAGTACATGCTGCTGCGTCGAGCTTGTTTTTCTTGACCCTGAAATTTAAGGCAGTGAGAAAAATTACTGGTGTACAATCAATAGTGTGAAGAATAAGTGAAGACTTCTCTTCCAGCCAACTTTTGAAAAAGTTCTACAAACAGCAGTATGTTATACTTTCATGTCATGAAGGAAACAATGGAAAACAGTGAATGCCATAGCACTCACACTAACTTCAGTAAATCTGTGTTCATTCCCACACTGAGGTGCCAGTCTCAAGGAGGATTAAACACCTGATCAGTTTCTTAACAGGAACCTAGTTACTTGTACAATAGGGTATTTCCTGTCCATGTCTATATGATATAAAATGAAAGATAAAGTCAAGGTTTATGATGAATGTGTGTAATGATGGTAAATGGGAACTGAATAGTCACATTTCCAGACAATATAGTTCTGATTGCCCAAAAAATGAGTAGCCTACAAAATCAGATACATGTTTGATACTGCATGTAAAAGATAAAAAGTTAAATGTAAACAGAAGTAAGGTGATGATGAAAGGATCAAAAAAGAAGTCACAGATTTTGAGTGTCCATATCGAGAATCTTTCAGCTAAATAAATAATGAAAGGTTAGGATGAATGGCAAAAACCAGAGAAGGCACAAGTATTTAAGTTTCTTGATTAAATTTTGATCCTGTGTAAACACTGGAGCACAGTAGACAGTGAAGTACAAGACAATGCAAATTTAATGAAAATGCTATAAATTGTAGCTGTACACTTATGCAGGAACTACAGTAGACTCACTGTTCTGGTAAATATCTTACCATGCAGTAGAATATGGGAAGTTTGAATTCTTGTAAAACTTTGTAGTGGAACTTCACAGAGTGACAGGAATTGAAAAAAACTATAACTTTTTTCTTTTGCAATGTTTGTAGTACTGTTATCAGCATAGACATTCTTTCTCTTGCTGGCACAGAGAGATACTCTGAAAAAAAGAAAAGAACACACATAATCAATGGAATGCTTAAGTTTCTCTAAAATCATCCTTTCTCCTAGGAATTATTCTTTTTATTTTCACATGTAACTAAGAAGGCAATTTTGTTACCTGGAAGGCATTCTATTAGCAGGTTCAGAAAAGTAGCAAAAGTCAAAAGAAAGCTGATATGGTAAATAGCTTTTTATTCCATCATCTGTAGTAGAACAAATAAAATCAATTAATGATGACAATGTGAAGTGGCTAGTATGTACTGAGGAGTAGTGGGGGAAGTGAAGGAACTGCCTGTGAAAAATTAAGAGGCACACTCCACACTGATACCATCAATAAAGATATAATAACTGGTTGATTTGATGGTTTAGCCATGTGTACAGAAAGAATAAGAATCACACATGCTAAATATTTTGAAGTGAGATAGATTTCCAGTAGGTGGACCAAGGAATATGTAAGATGTAGTTCTTTTTGAAAGCAAAGAAACTGACAGATAAGTTCCTTTAACCTTATGATTTAGTAAGGCGTTCTTAAGGCTGCCCCATGTAAACATGTAATCTGTCTCTTAAAATGATGATAATTTGCTCTCAACACTCTTGCACACAAACACATACTTATAAACTACACAGATCCACCAAGGAAGCAAGATAGTAGGCCTTCCTCTACTACAACAGTGAACACACATATAGGCGGGCAGAATTGCTAATATTTTCAGAAACTTCAGCCAGATATAGAAGTTACATGGTATATAGAGGCAATCACAAATTACCTCTGGCTGAGGATTCACACCATACAGCTCTCAGCTGAGAATCAAGCATGCTAACCATAATACCACGAGGCCACATGCAAATAAATAAATGCATGTTTCTTTACTTTGCTTTATTTGTGATGTAGTGAAGGCACCATGCTGTTCAGCTGTGATGAATGAAAAGTCGGCCATGAAGATCTCCTTTGACAATTCTTGACACTTTGAGTTTAATGTTGCACTCACAAGAACCTTCTGAACCTGTTCTGTTAGAGAAATATAAAAAAAACTATAAGCAACAATAAAATTATGTTCGACAGCTATGGTCACTTTATCATCTTGTTTTGTACACAGTAACCAATTAGCTTCAACTACTGAATGACTTCAAAAACTTTACTCCTCCAATCTTCCACTCTTTTCTCATACCACAAATTTTAACAAAGGAGAGAAAAAAAGTCTAGTCTGACAGCCCATACAAGCCTAAATCGCAAACAAATATATTTATGTCCTGAGTTTTTTGCTGGCAGTAAGAAGAAAGCTAGAATAACAGAGTTGTTATTCTGTCTTGCTCTGGCAAAATGCTGAAATTGTTAAGAATGATTAAATGCTTTACTAATATTTATGCTTTTTAACACCTTATATCTCTGATCTTCCTGTATTCTGTCACTGTGCTCTATGTCACTTGTCTACAGCTTCCTTCAAATTTTGTAACTTGACTTTGCAGCTTCTCCTTACTGTCTGCAACAAGCGATTTATAATTTGTATACATTAACAGACTCCTCTCTAACTGTATTTTCATTCTTGCCCTTCACTCTTACATCCTTTCCCCTCCATCATTCCATCACTGCCATACAACTTTGCTGAAGAGTATGCCTCTTCTGTTTACTATTATATATGCTTTATTTATTTATTTATTATTATTTTTTTTTTTATGGAGGTTCACCATAGATACTTTGGAACCTCCATTCACTCACTAATGTGTACTTGTGAAATATTTTCCTTTAATTAATGTACTTCTTATTGTTAAGATTTCTTTTGCATATACCATATACAAGTACTCCCAGCTTCTAAACACGTCAGATATTTCATATCTAGTCATTTCTCATACCTTTGCATAAATAAACTATGAAGGTTATTCTCCTTCCCAGATGTTGTGTTTCCTTGCCCATAAGCTATGACAATTATCTATTCATTTCCTGGTCTAGTTCTCCTCTACACAGATTCTCCCCACTATTTTTTTTCTACACAACAAAATAAATGATAAAATTTTACAGTGCCTTTTGGTAGGACAGAGATTATTCTTCTCAGCTGCTGAGTATGTGAACCATCATCCAAGAGTCGATCAGCTTCATCCAAGATTAAAATTTTCAAGTTGCAAACTTTTAAACAAGGGATGTCTTCGTCTAACAAAGTTTCAGCCAATCTGCCAGGAGTTCCAATAACAAACATGCACCCTGCAACAAGACAGCAAGCATTATTTATCAAAACAAAAACAGTACAATGTCAGTGACAACCTTCTATAGTGAATGAGTTGGTTTCATAGGAGCTGACCATCTCAAGCTCTAACCATCACTGCCACCACTGCAAGCCAGGTCATAGGTTTTATGTTTTACAAATCCTTCTGCCTTTAATATCTTCAAGATATTAGTAATATTTTTTCTAGCTCTTGGAATTTTGTTTTAATTATTTTTTTTCTGTGGGTTAAGCCTAATAAGTATATAAAATTTAGAATGACAATCTTACTCTGTATTCATCACAGAAATTTTATCTCATCATAAAGATTTAATATTATTAATCAAAATAGTCTATAATGTAAAAATTTGTTAGGAGAATGTTCATAACAGGTCACTGCTACATTGAATAAAAAAAATAATAATAATAAGTAAATAAATAAATAAATAAAAAATACAAGATACTTGTTACCTATTTCAACCAAAAACTCCTTATTATAGCAATCAACATAAATCTCTTCTTAAAGATTATTCTAGTTTCAACATTACCTTTTTTGGTGCATATGCTCTTAGCCTTGGTGCCTCCAGTAATTGTAATGCTTGAGAACCCAAATGCTTCAGCCAGTGGTTTAAGAACAGTAGCAATCTGTACAGCCAGCTCCCTTGTAGGAGATATTATTAGTGCTCCAACTCCTAATTCAAAGGAAAACTGCCTATTAATATCAGTGTTCATATATAAAATTAAAATATGAATTCTCTCTCTCTCTCTCTCTCTCTCTCTCTCTCTCTCTCTCTCTCTCTCTCTCTCTCTCTCTCTCTCTCTCTCTCCCACACACACACATTCCCTAGAATTAAATTAAAATCCATCTTAATCACTGGGCCCCTATGATAGATAAAGAATGCATCTTTAATTAATGTTCTTGTACAAGGAATTGCACACACACACACACACACACACACACACACACACACACACACGTAAGACTGGAATAAAAGGAAACCTTTTTGTGGCAGTGCTTTGTAACAGGCATTAAATAATGACATAAACAAAAGATGACATTCCAGGATTTAAATTTTTGTTTCCTTTCCTTGTTTCTGTCATTAGCACTTCATTTCACCCATAATCAATATAGATGGTTATTACAAACTCTACAATGCTGTGTCATCAACAAATATGCATTGTACTTTCACTGCTATCTACTAGTTCATCAGAAGAAATTCTTCATCATGCTTATATATATCTCTAATGCACATGTTGAACTGATTTATTTTTTTTTTACGTGTCACTGGCCAAGGGAAAAAAAAAAAAAGGAAAAAAAAACAATGAGACTGATGTTTCTTATAGTAATACTGCATATATACTAGCATACCATGTTTATTCTTGAATCCCATAGCTTTTAATCGTTCCAGTGCAGGTATTAAGAAGGCAAGTGTCTTTCCCGAGCCAGTGCGAGCATGAATGTAGGTGTTGGCCTTGGTCAAGAGTTGCGGGAGGGCAAGCAGCTGAACTGCTGTGAGGTGTTTGTAGCCCAAAGCTGTAAGTGTGTCCACAGTAACAGGAGAACACCAGCCTTTCTCTTGCACCCACTCCAGTGAATGGTTGGTAAGGATACTACTGCCAGCCATAACTGAAATTGAATTAACATTTATTATTTTTCTTAAGTACACACACACACACACACACACACACGCACACATACACTGAGTTCAAGACACAATCAGTGATGTGCCCCCAGATGACAGCAGGGGGTGGGGGGGGGGAGACAGACCTGGACTAAAAGTGGCGTTTCTGACGAATTATACCGTTCCCCTCATTCTTAACACACGAGAATAAATGGATAGTTTACTTTAGACTACAGACTTCATTAGTGGTTTCTCTCTCTCTCCTGCTGCTTACTTGGTATAGGGTTTATTCTGTGGTCTCTTATGGCAGCAGGCAAATTTCAAGAAGTTCCAGAACTGGTGTTCTTGTTCTTGATGGAGATTTTGTAACCAGTACTGGTTTTGTTTAGCAAGAAACAGTTCTGACACGTGTTTATTGTTGTTGTTGATAAGATTTTTTCGATCTTGATCTTGATGGACTGGTTTTTAGTTGTCGCATCATAATCTATGAGATGAGTTCCCTTGATTTGTAATCTAAACTGTATACTTTGGATGCCCTGTCTCTAGGTCTATTTTTTGTTCATGTAAAATAGCTAAGAGTATAAAAATGCATTATGTCATTATTTTTGTTCATAGGTAACATTCTACTATATCAAGGTCTTGTGTGAGCTCATTCGCGGTGTCTCTTCACATCACATTTCTGTCACATCTAATATGTGCATAATTTCCTTTGTGTCCCTCAGATTTCTCACACTGCAGCAGTAGTAGTAATAGTAATAATAATAACAGTATATAAATAGATCAATAAATAAATAAATAAATAAAAAATATATATATATATATATATATATATATATATATATATATATATATATATATATATATATATATATATATATATATATATATATATATATATATATATATATATATATATATATATATATATATATATATATATATAATCACAATCACCTTTTCTTCCAGACAATTCCTCAATTAAAATATGTATATTTTTTGTTAGATAAATACATTTTTATCAGGATACATTCTTAAAATAAATTATCCCGAATGCGGGATCCATTTTGCCTTACATCCCAATGCTGATAAAAGATAAAATAAACAAAAGAGTTCAGTGCTCAAGCTTATTAATGAAACTTTTATTTATTTTAAAGTTATTTAGAGTATTTTCATTTCCAGGTATTCTGGTATTTTAAGTATTGGTTGGTATGAAATAAATTGGTTGCCGTCCAGCAAGCCGGAGGTAAGCGGCGGCTGTGTTTACAAACCCCGAGGAGCAGACCCGCGGCGACCATGTCCGAGGAAACCAAGGTGGGGACACGCAGGCTGAATAGGGAGGCATCAGACATTTACTGGCACACCACCTGTGCTGTTTAAGTCACACAGAAATTTAGTTGCGTAATACAAGGGGTGAGAGATATATGTTAATGTGAGGTGTTGGTGCACCAGGAGCAGTGCCACTGCTCTAAGGACGCTGCCATCATCAGGGATTACAGTATCTTTTACTTGTATCTGAGGACTCAAGTTCTTGGCGTACTTAGCATCATCAGTGCAATTTCTTTTTTATCTTGGATTAATCTTTGATAAGAAGTGGTGTTTAAAGTTTTATTTTCTTTAATGCCGAAATTGTCCAAGATTTACAAAGCAAATGGATATTGCCTTATAAAGAGATGTTAAATAAGTGTTTTAGAATAACGACTTTGTAACATTATGGTTAATGAAAATTTTGCCTTTCAACTAATGATGTATGGACTTAAGAAGTCATCACAATAACACCTCTGTATTTGAGTAAGCTCAAATCAGTTAGTATGTTTTAAGAATTCTCAACTCTACTTCAGTGGCCCTCAATTACCGCGTTCATATTTACTTGATAAAGGAAATGCTTTGAACACAATACTTCACCCTATGCATCCCCTGCCCCTCGCAGATATGTCCTTCCTTACATCAATCAATTTGAGCTGTAGCAAGAATAAAGAGTGTGTCAGGCCCTAAATTTCTAGTTGCATAAAAAGACAGTGCTAAACATGGCCATCAAAAAGACCTGCTTAGAATAAAGAAAAACACAAGGTATTACTGCAGTTTCATAGGTTATTTAGCCAGTTCTAGTAAAATATTATTATTATTGTATTGGAATATGCTACATGTACAAAGAAAGACAAAAAAAAGAAAAAATAAATAAATAAAAAAATACATAAAAACAACTATCATTGAAACTTATTCAAAGTTTGACTGTTCTCTTATCGAGAGGTTGGATGAATTGGGTTTGCTGTCATTGGAAGAGACTTAATATTAATGTGCAGAGTAATGACAGGAATTGAGTAATCTGACAAGGAAGAGACTGGAAATACAACAAGGACATGATAAGAAGTTGAAGAAAACAAGATGTCTAAAGTACAAAAGAAAGAGTCTTCCAAATTGGGGTACTGATAAATGGAATTAACTTTATAAGAGTATTTTAAGTGCTTAGAGTATTCGTGGGTCTAAAGTAATGATCAGACAGATTAAATGCTAAGATAAGATCCCACAAGTATGATTTTATTTTTTGTATGGCCTGGCTAGCTCATAAGAATTTGTAAGGAAAGTGTATGTGTATGTGGGTGAAACTGAAGGTCATAATAGAAGGAAAAGACCTGGAAGGTGAAGAGAAAGAGCAAGGAGTGCATGTATGAAAGAAGTTATGATAGAAGTGCTAGTAGAGGCTGAATGACTGAAATAAATAAATAAATAAATAAATGAGGAGGAAGTGTTTGGATGGGGAGAGACAGAACCTGTTCTGCCATGACCACTACTGTGAGGAACACTCAATGGGAGCAAGGCATTAAAGACTACTGTTAATAGTTTATGTTTTCCTATCTCAGTTTTACACTGAGATAGGTCATCTACAATCTTTCACAAAACCTTTATGAACTCTGCCCTCCTTGCGTGTATCTAATCTAATCCTTAATTTTC
Organism: Scylla paramamosain; assembly: GCF_035594125.1. Classification (NCBI taxonomy): domain Eukaryota; kingdom Metazoa; phylum Arthropoda; class Malacostraca; order Decapoda; family Portunidae; genus Scylla; species Scylla paramamosain. Next base: position 4,754,455 of record NC_087177.1, read on the forward strand.
TGTACTTCTGAGGATGATGACAAGATTATTCTTAGTCTGTATCCTTGAGGAATATGATGTTATGCTGTCTTTTCTTGTCTTCAATACTTTCGTGCTTATTCTGATTTCAGAGTTCCAGCAATATTTGTCCTTTAAGTTCAGTAAAATGAATGTGCATTTATTGGCTGATTTATCATAGCTAAATTACTTTCAGATTTTTTCACTTTCAAGTGTTGCACTTTTGACAGATTTTTCTTTATTAAAATTAGTGATTTTTGAGCTTCTGCTGATATACATTACTGAAGTTCTGCTACTTTTAATAATATCCACAAATCAATTTAACCTTGAAAAATAGCAAATAGATAGAAAGTTGGTTATTATTAGTGCTATTGCTGCTCTGTTCTGTGTGGTGTTGGTGCAAGTGGCAATGTAAGAAGTAGAACTCATCTTCAGATTCACAGCACACCAAAGCACTTTACCTTGAGTGGTCACAGCACTTCATCTCATCCTTTCCACTTAGGCTTTGCTGTTAGATATCACAGAATGAAAGTTATTATTTTTAGGCTAGGCTATTAAACAACTAAAATTTGGGTATGAAAGGAACTGTCACATTAAAAGCCAAGTTTCCACTAGTGTTGCTGTTTTCTATGGTAATTTTTAATGTGATCAGGCTTTTCTTAGTTCCATCACATTTCTTCCCCAGAAGGAGGAGAAGCCATCAGAACACATCAACCTAAAAGTGGTGGGTCAAGATGGCCAAATTGTGCATTTTAAGATTAAAAAACATACATCCCTTAAGAAGCTCATCAATGCATACTGTGAAAGATCGGTAAGTTATTTTCTGCGTTAAATGGGGTAATCTTTTGCAGTAATAATAATAATAAATTTTATTAAGACTAGTTTCCTGCAGTGGAAATAGATCAAGGTGTTGGCTTGACATGGCAAGTTTCAGGAGAGATGATGCATGAAATTCTTCCTTGCATACACACATCTTTACAATTCAAAGCTCACTATGCATGATATGAACATTTTATAGTAATTTTTAGTGTCCACAACATATGAGGACTGGGTGTTGCCCTCTTGTAGGTGAAGGTATCATGAGGATGTGTCATAGGCATACAGATGTCTGGATTTTGTGAAGAGGGTCAATGACAAATTAGTGCTAGTAATGAATTCTTTTGGGAAATATATAAATGATATTGTTATGAGTAGATATGTGGTTGATTTGGAATGAGTACAAGTTATTCCAAGCACATACTGATTTATTATTATTTATATTCAACCACTGCTCTAGCATGTTATTGTCACTGGCATCACCATCTGAAATGATGAATTTCATGGTGCTTGCTTTCAGTAATATCCTCAAAGTATAGCATGTAGACAGGCTCAGTGTATGTCATAAGGATTTTTGTGTTTCAGCTTTTTTTTATCGTGATGAACTATTGGTACTCTTCAAATGACGGTGCTACTTTAAAGTCACTCTGATCCATTAGACATTTGAAATATCAAAATTGTCAGTGAGAACAATACACTTTGAATACTCTTTCTTTCTTGAAACTTAGTCCTTCACACTCCAATCTTTGACATGATAGAGCCCATGGTTTTATTATTTTATATTTTAGGTGTTATGCAGCTCATTAATACAGTCTATTTGCCAAGCCACTGCTGGCCCACTAGTACTCAACAGCATAGGACTAAAAAGTCAAGCCAAGAGGTTAATTCACTAGTAAGGTTCATACAGGTAGAGAAGTATGAAGTAATGATAGGAGTTGTGGGTGTGCTATTAATGTGACTTCTGGTGGCCAGAATGCATAGAGAAAACTTGAATATGGTGAAAATGGACTGCTGCTCTACACTTACAGAATTCTGTTAAAACTTTGCCTACATTATGCTGACAGTATGGATGAGGATTTACCTACTTGGGGATTGTGATGATGCTCATGTTTTGAGTATTATTGTTGTGCTGGAATGTGTGATGATTTCCACTATTATAAGGCTAATTGTCCTGCATATTGTCTTGTTTAACTATAATTGAAGTACATATGCTCTAAATTTATAATTATTTTTTAGATATTTCTAATAATGGTGACTCTTCCAGAAACTCGTTCAAACTACAGTGAGGTTTAGATTTGATGGGCAGCCCATATCTGAAAATGACACTCCACAAGGCTTAGAAATGGAAGATGGTGACACCATTGAGGTCTACCAGCAACAGACAGGGGGCAGCTGCCATCATCACCTCCAACCCTTGTGACCCTCCTGTGTTTTCAAGTCCTCTTGATTAAGCTGTTTACCCTTCAGCCTCTGCTAACTGTGTCCTATGGAAAAAGTATCTTCTGATATTTTTATGAAAATAATGATGCTCAAGTAAGATGTTTTATTGTCTGTTGTATATCTACTTGTTCTGAGAAGGTGTTATAAAATGCAACTTTTCTTTGTTTCCAAGACAAGGCTACATTTTTTAATGTATTGTTCTTTTCCACATATATTATTACAGTGAACTCCCATTAACCTGGACTCCATCATTTATGAGTTTTGCTCAGTCTGGACCATCAGAGGAGTCTAGTGGACATCCTATAGTTTGAATTGGTCCACTAGAACAGAAAATATTTTTCTCCTGTCCTTCATAAAAGGTGTCACATAATTCTTCTTCACCAGTATTTAGTTTCAGTAGACTGCAAGTGGCCACTGTATATACTGTTTTTTGCTAAAAAACAAACAAATGATATGGTCCTTTTCCTCTTCAGTCTCCTGCTTCACTTGAAGTTAAGCTATCTGATGTTATTTAGCATCATAAAACAGTCTCTTGCTCCTTCTCCATCTCACTTTTTTTCATTTACTGTAATTACCAGATTAGGTCCAAGCCAAAAGTGAACAGAAATTATCAGCTGTGGTCAGGCATCATCTAGAGTTTTATGTAATATAATTTGTATTGCACAAACCCAACATCTTCAGTACCATTTCAGTCAGATTTGAAACATTGTTGCAAGGATGCATTGAATCATGTTATGGAGTCATGGTATGAATTCATACTATACCATAGAATTAGCAATGCCAAGTAGGTCAT
>NC_087177.1:4762500-4820000 GCF_035594125.1 Scylla paramamosain
GGAAAGTGATGGTTGGAAATGCACCAGGCATTAATGGCATAATGGGAGAGAGGCTTTAGTGTGAGGGAGATGCTGTTGTGGAATGAATGTTTTTGATATGTAATCTAGTGTGAAACAAAGGTGTCAGGAGATTGGAAGAAAGCTATGTTTGTGTTGTCATATACAGGGAAAGGGAATTACGATATATCCATCAATGATAGGAGAATAAGCTAAGGATGTAAAGTATGATGTATGGATGAATTTTGAATGAAAGGTTGATGATAGTAATGGAAGTAAATATAAATGTTCAACAGGGGACAATGAAGAACAGTAGAGAATGTATAGAGTTTATTATATATATATATATATATATATATATATATATATATATATATATATATATATATATATATATATATATATATATATATATATATATATATATATATATATATATATATATATATATATATATATATATATATATATATATATATATATATATATATATATATATATATATATATATATATATATATATATATATATATATATATATATATATATATATATATATATATATATATATATATATATATATATATATATATATATATATATATATATATATATATACACACACACACACACAATACGGGACTGGTCGCATTGCACCCGTGCCATATTTGCACACTGTCCTAACCCTTGCATTTATGTTTGTTTTCGAATTGTGTGTGGTGTGTGTGTGTGTGTGTGTATATATATATATATATATATATATATATATATATATATATATATATATATATATATATATATATATATATATATATATACACACACACACACACACACACACACACACACACACACACACACACAATTCGAAAACGAACATAAATGCAATTTTGCCAGATACGAAACAAGAGCGTGCTGTTCTCCTACCAGACTCATGAATGGCCACGGTGAAAGTGCAGGTGAGGAATGACGACGGACAAACTTATTTTGTGATTTGTGAAAACAGCGCTCGTTCATTATGTCGTATTTCATTTTCCAAAATACGGGTGAAATAGGAAATAAATCGTAGTGGAGTTGAATGGGTAAAGCATGGTAGACTTTGAACACTCCGGTGGTTCAGAAATATGACGAGAACGAATGAAAATGAGCTGAATTTATGATGAATGTGTGAGGAAAATTGAAGATTGCGATGGGGGGAGACTACTGATGGACAGACATAGAGGAAAGTAGGTACGAGATAAGCAAGAACAGGTGAGGTTTTGACATGTGATGAGGGAATGCTGGGATAAGAAAAGTGATTTTTTGTTTCTTTACTATAACTGTAACTTATCCTCAAAGTGTTATTTATTTATTTTTACTTTATTTTTTCATTGTTCAGCGTGGTTTCAGGCATGATGTATCTAAAGGAGTTTCAGATGAACATCAGGTACATGTTAATGCTTTTAATAGTTTTATTAATATGAGAGTTTGAATTTAATGTAATTACTCCTTGTCGCATATTCTGCAACAAAAGTAGAAATTAATTTTATGGTGACTTCATAATTATTATATCATCATCATGTTATTTATTTATTTATTTTTTGTCATTATAATTTTCGTACATTAGTCTTTTTTTTTTTATTATTAGGTGAAAAATGTGGAGCGTTGTGAGATAATACAGCCATGGACGCCAAACGTGACGCATCTTCTTGTCAGACACCACAGCAGTTGCCGCTTGCCGCTCTCGTCCAGCCCTACAATGCGTTGCCAATCCATAATCAGCTCTTTCTGCGCGATGGTGATGGTCAGGATTGGCCCTTATATCTCAAGTTATAGTTGAGGCCAGTCACAATATCAGAAAAGGTGAGAATTTGTGTCTAGTTGTGATGGGTGCCTGAAGGACACACGATCCAGCCATCTTGCTTACACGTCATTCCCCCCTTGCTGTGGGTTCCTTTCTTCCACAGGCCAGTTAACTGTGGGATGACGTAGTCCTTGCCTATCTAGCCCTCACCATGCACCAGAAAGTCATCCCGTAACTCAATAGTTAGATGAGCTAAGTAGTGGTACAGTGTGAAGCACGTGTGCCAAGTGTTGTTTTCTTAGTTGTGTGTTGTGATGACATGCCGGTGTGTGTTACAGGTGTCTGGATGATTCGATGATGCCAACATTCTGTGCATTTTCTTAGTAACCTACATTCCGTTACCTAATTTAAAAGTTTGATTGGTGGCATAAGTGACATAAGGGGCATAAGGGACAAGGTCTAAGGGCATAAGTGGAAAGTAAGGTAACAATATATATATAAGTTCTTGTCTCAACAACTTGCTTTGACAGAGTACAAACCTAACCTGGCCAGCCTCTCAGGGTATGAAAGGTCTGTCTGTCCACCTGTGTTGGACAGATTCCAGGAGCTTGTTTAGACTGAGAAACCCGAGATCCCATACTGGAGATACAAAGGCCAGAATAGGTTGAACATGAGATATAAAGATGGAAGATTAAGTGTATGAAGCAGCAGACATTAGATTTCAGAATATATGTGATAATGTTCCTAGCCTTAGTAACATAATAATATGTTGGTAAAATTTAAATTTACTGTCAACTGTTGCTTCAAGATCTTTGTGATGAACCAGGATTTCTTGGGTTGCCACTGAAAATGTAGAGAGGAGTTAGGAGATATATATACTCTGCATAGATGGTGCTGTCTGGCAAGATGGACATATTTTCCCCAAGGAACCCCAAAGAAAAGCTGCTGATGACACCAAGTCAATACTGTTCTGCATATTGGGTAGAGATGGATGAGCTGATGAATGAAAGTCAAAGTTGAGATCATTGGCAAACATTTTGTAATTAGATTGGATTTGAGAGCAGTTATGATTTATAAAAAAAATGAGGAACCAATGTACCCTGAACTGGCTTTGGGGTGCTAGTAAGACCATTCATTGAAACTTTCATTGTCCAACCCAAAGGAAGATTCTTGATCCACTTCAGAAGGGTGTCTGAGATTTCAATAGCTACCAGTTTATAAACGAGTCTGATGATGGACACAGTCAAGGCCTTAACAAAGTCAATTAAGGTTAAATTGATTACATGTCCTTAACCATATCAGTACATGATATAGTCATATGGTAAGAGTAGCTGGTAGGTAACAGAATGATTAGGCCAGAAGCAAAATTGTGGCTCATCAAAATGTAGCTAGTCAGTGATGAAATCAAATAGAGATTGTAAAACAATTTACAAATAATATATTGTTTTACAGAGAATGGGATTTAGACTGTGGGTCTACAGTTCAAATGATTACCCCAAAATCCTTTCTTGTGGAATGGAAATACATGACAGCTTACAAGACTGGTGTAAGGAACCAAGTGTCATTGGCATGTTGGAGATGATTAACAAAGGATAGGTAAGCTTCATGGTACATTCTTTTAGTTGACAAGGATGAAGATTGTCAGGTTCCATGGCACTTTCAATAATATCAAAGAGATTTTAAGTAGGACTACATCATTGGGAGGAAACTGGACTGATGAAAGGTTACAATGACATATCAGCTGGAGGAACACAGAAGCAAACACTTTAAAAATATGTTAGTCATAGTATTAGGGTCATCAGTTAAGTTTCCATTTACCATTAGAGGACCAACTCTAGTTTTATAAAGTTTTCTCTTTCAGATGTGGGAATGAAACCAATTGGGTTTAATAGTATAAAGTTGATTAAGTTTGTATGAGCATCAGTTTAAGTGGTCTACATTATGTGGTGGTGCAGTGGCTGAAAATTAATACAGTGAGATGATATGGCCATGATGAGAATGAAGAAGGGAGTTTGTATAGAAAGTGTATATGAGTGAAGTTATGGGTGCTAATGGGAGAAGGCCACTTGGAAGGCAGAAGAATAGGATAAAGAAGTACATACTGTATGTATATAGGTACTTTTCTGTCATGGATAATATTTTTCTCCATACACTGATTTCAGATCTTCCACAGTCTTCTCACTGGTCATCCAACCTTGTACTTATAACTTGGATGCTCCTCTTATTATATGACTCTTCCTTCCTGACATAACCATATTACTTTAGTCAGCATATTCATTACATACTCTATGCTTCACATCATCTCTTCCAGAAGCACCTTACATATCCCATATATCTCCTAAATTGCAGTCATATTGATGGACTCTAGTTTTCACTCTAATTCTACTTTATCTGTTTCTAAAGTGTACTAGCAGTGCACACACCTTTTTTATGCAATTAAAGTTCATTCAAGGGGACCTAATATGCCCTAATATGGTTTATTCATGTACATTGAATGGCAAATGACAGAGGGCATGCATGAATGTAGTAGATGACAGAGCAAACTTAGTATCGTTCAGTGCCTCAAAAACTCAATTCCACCTTCCGTCAGTTTGGCACAACCTTCCAGATAACCATCCCTTCTTCATTGACACTCAGCTGTCCCCCTCCTCTACACAGACCATTCTCAGTCTGTCCTTTATTTATAACCAGAACTGGAAGTTTCACATCTCACCTCTAGCTAAAACTGCTTCTATGAAGTTAGGCATTCTGAATCATCTCAGTTTTTCTCATCCACCCTCCCCCCTTCAACTGCTAACTCTGCCTTATTCATCTTTGTGTGGAGTATGTTTGTCATGTATGGAGGAGTTCCACGTGTACCATTCTTTTGGACAGGGTGGAATCAAAAGCTTTTCTTCTTATTAACTCTTCAGCCTCTTTCTCTTTGCCACAATGTTGCATCTCTTACTATCTTCTACTGCTATTTTCATGCGAACTGCTCTTCTGATCTTGATAACTGCATGCTTCCTTCTGGAGCCTCACTGCACAAGACTCATTCACCCTTATTCTGTCCAGCTCTAATGGGAGAGTTAATCAGTATTCTCAATCATTCATCCCTCTCTTTGGTAAACTCTAGAACTCCTGCCAGCTTCAGTATTTCTTCCTTCCTATGACTTGAACTTCTAAAAGGGAGTTTCAAGACATCCTCTGTCATCTGACTTCTTTTGGCAGTCTTTTGGGAACTGGCACTCATTTCTCTCTCTCTCTCTCTCTCTTGACCAGTGATCTGCTTGATTATTGATGTCTTAGGAACAGATGTCAGATGAGAGGTGGATAGCAGTTTTTTATAATTATAATTTATTTTTCAGGGTAACAATACATTATTTGTCAATCCAGCACACATTTAGACAATGCCAACAACTTTCAAGTCATTCATCATTCAACTTGGCAGCAGCCTCAACATCAGCCAGATTCTACCTGAGGTGAGAAGTAATTTGTTACCTAGTTTAGGTCAGATTTGGTTGACTTGATAGTTGTTGTTGTTAGAAAAGTTTGTTTCTCTTGTTCCTGTATATTAATATTCTATAAGACTGGCTGATCTCTTGCTCTTCCAATATGTTTATTTACACTTCTATTTATTTTTTATTCTGCAGATGCTATAACTACTAGTACTACTGGTACTAATGTTTGTTACATTCTGTGTGTGTTATTTTTGTGAGTCAGGGAAGACATTTTCCTACACCACACTTACCCATAAATCTTAGACTCAAGAAATTAGATGTCTGATCAGCTTTCCCCACCTCACTTGGCTCTTGTTGTAATAAGGTAAGACTGTCTTGTCAGTGTTGCTGATTATTGAATGGTCAGTCAAGCAAATAATTAGAATAGGAGTTTCCTCTTTAGTTTTATTTATAGACATGCAGGCCTTTATTCACCCTTCTTTTTCTCATTCTTCCTTGATTTTTCCTTGTCCTAATTTCATTGTCTTTTCTTTCCATGACCACCACAGCTTTGTCTTCCTTTTCATTTGTGTAATTTTTCATTACTCATTCCTTTATTTTCTTTCAATATAATTAAATTAATATTTAATATGTTAAATAATCACCATCACCTTGTATATTTATATTTCAGCCAGAAAATATTATAGGAATATAACAAACTTAAGTACACTTGTCATATATTTATTCTTTTCTTTTACAAATTTGTATTTCCAGGTGTCCTATCACTGCTGGCCTGGTTGTGACACACCAATGAGTTCAAGATGCGTGTTGTTTTATGATGCAAGACCAAACATGCTCATTCAAGATTATGCTATGTAAGAGGTGTAACCTGTACCCATACTCTGAAATACTTAGGATTTTCATAAGGATTATTTCCACCAGATGATTAGCTTGGTTCTCATTAATATTTTCTTCATTGATGATGAAACTAAGAATATTTTCTTCATTGATGATGAAACTAAGAATATTTTCTTCATTGATGATGAAACTAAGATTATAAATTTTATATATAGTCACAGCAATTAAAATGTAGAGAGAGAGAGAGAGAGAGAGAGAGAGAGAGAGAGAGAGAGAGAGAGAGAGAGAGAGAGAGAGAGAGAGAGAGAGAGACTCACTTCCCCTTCCCTTCCAGCAGCAGTATGTGCCCTAAATGACTTGCATGGCCAGCCCAAGGGATCAGTTAAGGATTGGGTACAGATGCTCCATTACTGTCACATATGCATCCTGAACTACCTTACAAACAGCATACCAATTGGGTGTAACAAGGCTCTGCACAGGAGAGCATGCAAATTCATGACAAGGATAGCAAGATGGGGAGCCTGTCATAAGAGGGAATTTATCATCTCTATTTACTAACCCTAAAAAGTGGTGGAGCTTGGTGAGAGGCAAGGCATCATTTCCTTCAACTGCATACATCTATTGTGTATGACCTGCAGGGAGCTTGCCACCAGCCAAGCAAAAACCAACTTCACTCCTGCCTTCTCCCAGAAGATTAAGATCTGGTAAACAGGAGACATTAAAGATGTGCAGAGGTGCTAATATTTTTTTCTGGTGCTTCCTGTAGTTGTCATAATGAAAGGAGGTGCAGGTTACATTAATGCACAAAATCCATAAAAGATCAGAGCCTGACAACTACTGACCAGTCTCCTTTCCCTCAACTGTTGGCAAGATCTTCAAGATGATCACTGGAGAGCAGCTAATGAGTAGCACCAAGGCAGTTGGGCTTCACAAAAGGATCACCACCACCACCTCTTCCAGTGGGAATGTACAATCAGTATGCCAAATGACTTCAGAACTGCCAATGTGAGTCACATTGCACAAACTGGCAACTTGCTTCGACTTGGTCTGAAAAAATCAGCTGTGAGAAAATACCTACATGGCAAAATAGGGTGGTAGTCCCTTGTGTTTTTTTCAAAGCACAGAATAATGGATTCAATTTGACACAAGGAACTCCTGTAATTATTATTTGTGACTGCTCCTTGCTTCAGCTAACAAAAGGGTCTTTTTTTTAAGCTTAAGATTCTACAGGGTGTGTAATGCAAGTTTTGCAAATTCTGAGAGGTGAAAGAATGTGTAATTCTAAGTAGAAAATGTTCTATACACACTTGCATTTTAAGGCTTTGTTTACCTGTCAGAGGAGCTGAAAATGTATGGGATTTGCGAGTGTGCTATGCATATAGCTATGAGGTGACCAACAGACGGTTGCATTGTCACAGTCATGGAGATGCCACTTGGTCAAATTGTGAATGGTTTAATCTTATTTTTTGCAAGCTGTGGAATATTACAGTATCTTATAACAAGACAAACAGTATTAAAAAGCATGTAATGTACCAATAAGCATTACACAATAATATTATTGTAGTAATTAAAAGTACTCCTTAAAAATGTTACGTGGCATCATTGAAGCGAGGGAGGAGGAGGAAGCGAGTCCAGTTTGCAGATTGCTACAAAGCGAAACAAGTCCACTTAAATTTCCTGGTGGGAAAATGACACAAACTGACTGCGACTGACATGTCATTGTCAGTTTGTCACTCACTCCCCCCTCCTCCCTCGCTTCAATGATGCCACATAACATTTTTAAGGAGTACTTTTAATCACCACAATAATATTATTGTGTAATGCTTATTGGTAAATTACATGCTTTTTAACAGCATTTATCTTGTTATAAGATATTGCAATATTCTACAGCTTGCAAAAAATAAGATTAAACCATTCACAATTTGACCAAGTGGTACCTCTGAGGCTGCAACAATGCAACCGTCTGTCTGTTACTTCACTAGCTACATGCATAGCACACCTGAGAGTCCCATACACTTTAAAACTCCTCTGACAGGAAAAGATTAAAATGCACATGTGCATAGAACGCATTTTCTACTAAGAATTACACGTTCTTTCACTTTCAGTATTTGCAGAAATTCGTGTTACACACTGAATAGAGTTGCTGTGTGCCCAGAAAATATACAGACTGTGATTACATAGTACGAGTGTTAGTTTCCAAGAATGACGAAGCAATTTGAAAAAATAAGCTGTATGACTATTATTAGTGAAAAAAAGATGGGAGGATGTGCCTCACAACAGGCATGATATCCCACCTCAAGATTTTTTTATTGTTTTACTGTAAGTCTCTTGATACCATTGAAGATGTTAAATGTTATCATTGGAGTGTGTGGGATATGGTGCGAGTTGGCATCTGCAAGATTGGTTTGGTTTCATGTGCTTGCCAGCAAGTGATGTGCTTTGAGGTGTACCTTGTGACTCCACAATAACCTCATCCATGTTTCTTCCTTGCCTGGAGACCCTACAGGGGGTCATCAGTGCTCACCACCTGGGGCATGGTGAGTACTTGCAGATTTTACAGCAGCTGGAGTTGAGCCATTGTCAATTTTAAATGGTGGGTGGCAACTTTATCTGCTGACACTGTACTCTAGGCTTTCTTTTAGTGGGACATTCTGCAGGCTGTGATAGGTGAGAGAATGAGAGAATATGGTTAAAGTAGGAAGGTTAAAATTAAGTTTCAATTAAAATACTAATAAATATATATAGATCAGTATTTTGATTCTACCTAGTTTCAATGAAAATGGTAATAAATGTATAAAAATAAATCAAAATGTAAATAAATATAATATGCCTAAGCATTTAAGTCCCCTAAATATTTCAGATTATTTGCAAGACAAGAAGACATACATGCAGTTAGTGAGACAGCATGTCATACATGACTAAGAAATTCATATTTATCAGACCTGAGATTTTCTGTTTGACATTATACACTGACTTCAATTGAAGATCAAGGTAATAATAGGCTTTAGCCTGTGGAATTTTCAAGAACTTCTCAATACCTGTTACTGGCCAAATATTACTCAATTTTTTTAACTTGACTCAAAACGCAAAGCAAAAGCTCAAGAATGGATTCCTGAGGTACTCATAACTTGAATATATCCCTCTTCACAGAGGTTTTGTCTAGCCACACTGCTTTAATTTGGATAATTAATGCAAAAGGAACGAAATCCAAGCTCTGCACACTTCCTTGGAATAAAGCTATGACTTATTAAAGGCCTTAGATAAAAGCATTTTAAATTAGAGATATTCATTGCCAATCTGCAATAGAACCTTGCGAGGGAGTCTGCAATATATTTTTCTCGAGGTTCTTCTGTCAATTTGTAAGACTAGGATTTCATTCCTTTCATAGAAATCCAAAACCATTCCTTCCAGGACACTTCTCAAAACCATCAAAATTTGTGATGGTTGCAGGCCAAGTGTTTGATGTTCAGGTTCTGTTTACCATTCTTGATTTTGTTTGGAGCTACTGCTGCTGATGTTCCTATAGTTGCTGCTGCTCCTGTTGCTGCTGTTGCTACTTTCACCACTTGTCAAGTTAGCCTAAAAAGCAAGGGAAAGTTGAATTGGAAAAAAAAAATGCCAATTACTGGTAAATTGTGAACATTTTTGAGTTGTAATTCAATGCTGGAAGCAACAAGGGATTAAAGAAAAGACAAACATGTCCAGATGAATTATAATTTCTCACATATATTACCTATGTACTATGAAAATAAACCTAAAGCAAAAAGAAAAATATTTATCATAGCACAAAACTTTTCCCACGAATATTTTTGTTTTTGTTTTGTGACTGTGACAAATTCACAGAGGGAATATTCCCAACTAATTCTGCATGTCACTTTAGAACTGAGGAAGCTCCAATGATGTCCTGCTATTAAATGTGGGTAAGGTCATGCAGCCATCTTATTTGCTGGCTGGTCAGGGTATATCTTGGATTGCCTGGCTGATCCAGGATGCCCTTTGCATTGGCAGGCTCTGCACTGGTAATATTTTTGTTGGTGGCAATGAACATTGTTTCTAACATTGTTCTCTTTTTTTTCCACCATGGCCACTTGTTACTAAAGTGGACATTTGTAGACAATACAGGCTGCCTGTTCCACAGTTTTAGCTTTTATCAGTAATGTAATACAAGTCCTAAATTACCAAACCATCTGAGATGAAGTCTAAAGCTGTGGCCACATTGGGTGCATCTCCAAGACGGTCAGGAATGTGGATGTAGTCATGTAGAACAGCAGAACCAAGGGTTTGTTGACCAGGGTGGTCACTGAAAGATGATAACTAAAGTTGATGGTGGAGACTGAAATCTCTTAAGAGAATGTGCTCCATTTTGAAAGTTAGTCAAAGAATTTTACAAAGTAAAAGAGTTGGGCAAAATACACAGCAAAGATGAATTTCAAAACTGTAAAAATAATCTATGGTGAAAAACTCAAAAGAATAGGGAGCATCAGAGCTAAGTTATATATACTGCAAACATGTACACTGATGCAAGAATCAGCTTTGGTTTAAAACTGGAGATAGAGAGAGAGAGGGAGAGAGTAAGAGCAAGTGGATTTCAGTGAGGAACAGAAGGTGAGGTTTTGATAAAATAATTCAATTTGAAGATCCACATTTTGGAGGTTAAATCTGAGACCACATATGTCGCAGAAGTACACTCACCGCTTCAATACAAGATCCACATCCTCCTAGTTCTCTAATTCATAAATGCAATCCATCAGAAATGGAATTCTCCTGTTTCCACTTGACTTGAGACTTGAAGGTGTGCCATAGAGATGCCCTCCACCTGTTAATATTGAGAAAGTTTAGAGGAGAGAACAAGACATCTTAGATCTGTTATTGAAAGACAGCCTTGCCATAGGACACTTAAGGCCCATTCCCAGATGGTGACTTTAAGACTGCTTTGTGTGTACTATGATAATAATTTTGGACTTGAGCAGATGTATTGCAGTGTGCACTGTGTAGTGTTAATAGAATGCAGACAGCAACTAAATAACTGTTATTGAGGTATGGAAGGAAATTGCCAGTGGGAAATGTCAGCAGTAATTTGCATTACACATGCAGTTGCTGGGATGAGAGACTGAGAGGCACTTCTGATCTTGGCATCTCTATAAATCTAAAAATTATGATGTGCATTAAGATAAAAAAAAATGAAAGTACAGGTTTAAACTGATAACCAATATTCTATTCTGAGGAATTATCCGTGCTGGCACCAGTAATTGGCACCCATGGTCAAAGGGCACTCCCACTTAATGTTCATGATTCCTTAGCCTGGAGAGATTCATGCCACGCCAGTTACTTCCTCTACAGCAAAGAACAATGTGAAAGAAATATGGGAATATTTCTTGATAAGAAATCCGTTTCCCCATTCCACCCCAACCCCCCCTAACCTCTCAAATAAGCTTAGGGGCCTAACCTAATCTAACCTGACTAGCATACCCTAACCTAATCTAACCTAACGAGGGACCTCAAAAAATATACTGTTATGCCTTACCGGTGTGATGCGGAGATTCTCAGGGCGATGGAGGTGGGTATAGTTTGGCGGCTTCCTTAATAAACACGTAGAACCTCTTCCTTATGTCTGTATATCGCATCTTAACCACTGCTGCTGCTAAATATCTCACATAGTGGCTTCTTTTCCTGCTGAACACTGGTACTGTTCGCTTTACCTCCCTCCACATGGTAGCCATATTAACAAATGACAACGAGCCTCTATCAGAACGCCAGACACGTCTCTAAAACAAATGAAAAGTGTAACTGAACCTACCGTGGTAAGCTGTAATTGGCGGCCTCAGGAATGGCCTCGCGAGTGGCAGCGCGTGATTGGAGGGATCAGTTGTATAGATACCATGAAATCCTAATATGCCGCTACCCACAAATCCCAGTTATGAACAAAAGAAAATCATTTCAATGTTTACTCTTGAGTGGTGCAGAGCTCGCTTGACTTACAATATACTGAATTTATCCACACTCGCGAATGCTATTACAGCCATACTAGACACGTGCCCACAATTTTTTTTTTACATTTACGGCAAAGTCACCGAACCCTTCTCCATGACGCGGGTTTCGTGCTTGTAACACGGACGTGATATCCAGATTAACCCAATATATATATATATATATATATATATATATATATATATATATATATATATATATATATATATATATATATATATATATATATATATATATATATATATTCAGATTCAGGTGTTGTCTGACACCCTCAGTGCCTTCCTCCCCACACTACAGGACCGAATCTCAATCTTTATTCATTATGAATCATTTGACCAATACACACGAACCATTTGAACCCTTGACTTACATATTCATAACCATTTCAGTGATTTAATTAGTATTAGGTATAGTCAATGTGATAACATTATGACAACTCAATAATAACAAAACACCACCTACCATCTTATTGACAAATTGGCACCAATATCACAATTTAGTAATAATGCTACAGAAATAATTATAAAAACAAGCTCACCATACTTTGTCGTCTCTTGGTGCAATAGGATTGCAGGCCATCATCTTATGTTTTGCTGTATTTCATCC
Organism: Scylla paramamosain; assembly: GCF_035594125.1. Lineage (NCBI taxonomy): Eukaryota > Metazoa > Arthropoda > Malacostraca > Decapoda > Portunidae > Scylla > Scylla paramamosain. The sequence goes on from NC_087177.1 coordinate 4,775,152, forward strand.
CCTTCCTGTTCTTCCTTGCCCCCCGCAGGGCACTAAAGACTCTTATGGATGTGTATACTTCATCCTGCATCCAGCCTCCGTTTTGCGATGGTCCTGGAATGGCGCAAATCCCGAGAAAGATGCTGCAAGTCACCTCTCTTCCCCCGCCAGTCAGCCATGTTGCCTGCCATCCTTTAAATATGGCGGAGCTTCATACAACCCTTAAAAAATTGTGGCAGTTTTCTTCAACTCATTATCAGAATCACTTATGATTTTTTTTTTTCACTACAATGTGACGCTCTCTCTCTCTCTCTCTCTCTCTCTTGAATGAATGAATGAATTTTCCCGATGTCTTACTTGGGAGATGAGTAGTGAGAGGTGTGTGGCTGACCATGTGTCTGGGAAATGTGTATATTCGCAGGTGTGAGTAGATGTGTAGCCTACACATGTGTTGCCCTGGTAGGTGCAGGCTTGCAAACAATTATGCATATCAATATAAAGTTTTATTTTAATAGATACTGTACAAAACTCACATTTTACACATATATATTAAAAAAAAAATAGTATATACAAAAAATGAACGGTGTGTGTCTGCCTGCATAGCTGTTGCTGTTATCTGCTTCCAAGCTGTGTGTGTGTGTGTGTGTGTGTGTGTGTGTGTGTGTGTGTGTGTGTGTGTGTGTGTGTGTGCGTGATGCTACGTATGATCATAAACTTGTCAGCTGCAGTCCTCAGCGGAAACGATTTGTAATTAATATACTGGAAAGAAGAAAAAAAAAAAGCCTTATCAAAGATAATTTTAGGAGGCAGGTAGCCAGTTTAGCCAATAGAGGTGTGGAGAGTGATGTTGATGGGCGGATGTTGCGCGCGGTAATTAAGCATTCAATGTCAACAGTGATGCTTGACCTAATTATTCCATTTTCCATCCATAACAAAGTTAGTGCCTGAGATGCGTCAAGTACACTGGACAATGGCTGACAGACTGCAGTGACAATGGCAGTGATTTCATCAACACTTAGAATACGTAAAATTAGCGAAAAATAAATAATAGAGTAATAACTTAATCTAATAGAAGTGGAAACTTGCAGACGGTCATCACGATGATAAGGTGAGATTTGAGCACCGGAGCGTATGGTACAATCACTGAGCTCACTGAATACAATCCATGGCTTCATTCATTCATTAAAGTGACTTACATTTAAATGTCTGTTTCTAGAGGTATAATCTGAAGTACTTGTTGATTGAAACCATAATTTTGATGATTTACCATATGTGAGGAAATGTGTACTCTTTCATACATTTATTTATTTTTTTTACTTCGTCACTCGAACATTCTAATACTGATTAAGGAATCGATCACGTGTTATTGCATGAAAATATTTGCAAACAGTGATCAGTCGCGGCAGCCACAGGAGCTTACTAGCAGGTCGGTTACTCTTCTGTGGCGAATTTCCCTCGTCCCTGAGTAAAAGAGGAGGTCCATTGACTTGTAGGAAGTCGGGGAACAGCAGGGCTTCAGCTTGTCTCTTGGGCCAAGTTTGCCTTCCTGCATGAGGTGCTGGTGGAAACAATAGTTGAGTTACGTATATGCTGTGTATAATTAGTACAGGGTAATGAGCTAATTTCATTAAACATGAAGCGATTTAGGCTTTTTTGTTCTTTTAAAATGTTTTTATTTGGAATTAAGGTTTATGATATTACTATAGATAAAAATAATATGAGTCTAAAGATAATTAAGTTTCCGATATGAAAAAAAAAATATATATAGTTTGAAAGATATGAAGAGAATGTTCTTATTTGATCTTTGTCTTGCATCAGTACGTCTTAATGTACTTAAACAATGCACGAAACTTGATAAAAATTTTAGTAGAGCTCAGTGAAGATGTTCACTGTTAATTATGTCTCCTAAGCAACAGGCGATACTCAATAGGAACGCAATGTTGATCCAGCTAGGAATATTGATATGATAATATTACCTTTTTAATTTTGCTGTACTCCGTGCCGTTGAATGTTTCGTCAATTAGGGGGTAGGCGGGGCAGGAACCGTTGCAGTAATAAAAGGCGAAATTCCTTGGACTAATAAGCCAATCATCCCAACCCATCTCGGTGCTGGTTATGTTTATCGCCTCTCGGCAGCAGCGATCCCCGTCTTGTCCCGAACACTCCCGCTCTACAGACCGTCGCTGATGAGTCTGTGGCAACATAAAACACGTTGGAGAATTACACCTCCCTGAACGAGGACTGTCAAAGATGCCGTGGTTCATTACGACCGTTGTAGTGTGTTTGAATCGTATAAATAAACTTCAGGTTATAAGAGTACAATATTTTCATAAGATAATGGAACATTATTTTAATGTAACGTAAATATTCATGCATGAATTAAGCAAAAAGAAACTGCTTTGGGGGACCGAATCCATACGACCTCCCTTTGCACTGGTGGCTGTAAGATTAGACGAGGATGCGTGATGTATAACATGAAGCTGAATGAATGGAGAAAGTCTGGGAGATATGAATAAAATAAGGTACTTTGAGAGTGCTAGGCGTTATGAAAGTGTCAAAAAGTAAAGCTACATCAGAACATGATCGTGGGAATGCTCCAAGCCGTCTGCCAGCATAAGTAAAAGACACGCCATAGACGCATCTTGAAGCACATGAATATAGTTGTAAAGATGAAATGCATAATTCCAAGTCAGATGTAAAAAAAAAAAAAAAAAAAAAAAAAAGTAACTATCGAACCCGGTTTATTACATGAATGAGGAGGATATGAAGCGCTTAGCATACAGATGCCTTGGAACTTGAATAAATATTTGATAACACATAGATGAAGAATCTCTCTCTCTCTCTCTCTCTCTCTCTCTCTCTCTCTCTCTCTCTCTCTCTCTCTCTCTCCTCACATTTGTCTCCGTTGCAGCAATGACAATAAAAGGAGTGTGATCAGCGATCTTCGACGTAAGGGCATGGCGGCTGCAGGTGCTGCACCACACATTTAGGTTCACCTCTTGAGTTTCCTTCAGCATCCATCTTTGCATAGCAGCACTAATGTCGAGCTTCACCCATCCATCTAATGTCTCAGTCACAGACGCCTTGGCCAAAAGTGTTCTATTGCCTCGCGGGTTCCCCTGCCGAAGCGTGGAGACAAGTGTTGTTAGTGGAATAACTAGTATGTGTACAACATGCTATCAGTGAGTTTGGCCTTTATATAAAACATTAATTTTCCTATAAAATCTAGAGAAAACAACCTTTCTCCAGATTATCAATTGTCTGAAGGAAGTAAAATGAAAGGGATCTAACTTTCACCATGCATTTGATTTATGTATGCTCTCTCTCTCTCTCTCTCTCTCTCTCTCTCTCTCTCTCTCTCTCTCTCTCTCTCTCTCTCTCTCTCTCTCTCTCTCTCTCTCTATCCTATGATGTGTTTAGAAAAGACAAACAGATCTCACCTCATTTACGAAAAATATATTCTTAGTCTGTCTTTGATCTTTTGTTTTCCAGAGCCAAAGCGTGGTAGTGGTGACATCCTGCATCGTGGAGTTCCCCAGCGTGAAGCGAAGACAGAGGACGCCTCTTCGGCCGCGGCAGGGCTTTCCTGTGAACCACCACACCGTCAGTGAAAAGTGGCACTCGGCGAGAACGTGCCACTTGTGTGTGTGTGTGTGTGTGTGTGTGTGTGTGTGTGTGTGTGTGTGTGTGTGTGTGTGTGTGTGTGTATATATATATATATATATATATATATATATATATATATATATATATATATATATATATAGAGAGAGAGAGAGAGAGAGAGAGAGAGAGAGAGAGAGAGAGAGAGAGAGAGAGAGAGAGAGAGAGAGAGAGAGAGAGAGAGAGAGAGAGAGAGAGAGAGATTGCATTTAGGAATAGTGAACGGCAAGGCACACTTTAACACGTATGCGCACGCGCGTGCGCGCGCGAGCACACACACACACACACACACACACACACACACACACACACACACACACACACACACACACACACACACAGTTCGCTGAATGACAAAATAATGAGCTTAGTCAGAGCGCTGTCATCACTCCCCACCGTGAGATAAAAGGACAAGGCTAAAGGGTTGTTTGGGGGGTGGGCGATTCCTTGGAGAAATGCCAGTGTGAAATCAGCGGGGAAAGAGCTGTGTTGTTACTAGGATGCCAGTCAATCCTGCGCAGGGATTTAACTGTAAATCGCCCCAGACCTCATCTGGGACAAAACGACATGTGAACTCCAAATACCAGGGAGATTTCTGCATGAAAAAAAAAAAAGTCCTGGAATTGATTTCGATATATCTTGCATAATGAAACTTCAGTAGGCCTTGTCCTATAAAAATGCACTGCTGCCCAGTATCGTGCTCAGCCGGGCCTACGTAACCTTTTGTTGCTTCCCTTGGTGCTGTGCAGCCGCCTGGCCAACCTGTTAGCTATTTCTGATAGCTTCCTTGGTCAGGGTCGTCTGACACTCGTGTACACGTGCTGCTTATATTCTATTATTTCTTTGATTCTGCAGATCTTAGCTCAAAATAGTAACAAATGTCCATTTATTTCTATTCACCACTTTATTTTATGCGTGTCAGAGATTCCCAGATTACTGACGGAGACATAACTGGATGTTGCTGCTGACTCCAAATGTCAAACGTGTGATTTATTGTACTTTCCTTGTACTTGAGTTGTTTACACACACACACACACACACACACACACACACACACACACACACACACACACACACACACACACACACACGCACAGTGAGGAGTGTTAATAAATATATATATATATATATATATATATATATATATATATATATATATATATATATATATATATATATATATATATGTATATATATATATATATATATATATATATATATATATATATATATATATATATATATATATATATATATATATATATATATATATATATATATATATATATATATATATATATATATACGCACACACACACACACACAATGAAGGGTGTAATGTCTATGTGTCGTGGGCGCATACATGCGAGCGTGTTGGACTCAAACCGTTTAGTTTTACCCATGTAGTGGTCACGTGATACCTGGCTGACCGCCGCGTGTGTCTGTGTGTGTGTGTGTGTGTGTGTGTGTGTGTGTGTGTGTGTGTGTGTGTGTGTGTGTTAGAACTCAGCGAGCTTTTTTTTGTGTTTTATGAATGGGTGAAAAGTTTACTAAACGAATGCAGTGTTTCTTTGTTTTTTAGATCCACACGCAGCAACTGATAAGAAAGAGAAAGATTATGCTCAAGACGAGGAGGAGGGGAACGACTGGCGAAAGTGTGTGGGGGTGAGGGGGGGGAGAGGTTAGGGAAGATGGTGAGAGGCGTGTAGAGAGAGAGAGAGAGAGAGAGAGAGAGAGAGAGAGAGAGAGAGAGAGAGAGAGAGAGAGAGAGAGAGAGAGAGAGAGAGAGAGAGAGAGAGGAAACGACTGTTAACTATAAATCCGATCATACCACATAATTTTGTGAACCATCGCATTCTTACAGACAACATTTAGTGAGTATAGTACTATTAAGTAATCTCTCACCAAATTTATCTTTAAATTAAATAATTCCTAACAGTATATATCAGCCATTCTATAACAAAAAATGGCACCACACAAGCTAGTCTGAAATCAGTGTCATTCATTCTAAACACACACACACACACACACACACACACAGCTCATACCATCTCCTTCCCTCCCGCTTCCTTCCTGTCTCGTCTGCCACACAGCCAGCCTCACTCAACCCGCCACGTGCCCGCACCATTCACACTCACAATATACATGATGACAATGACGAATATTCACCAACTATAAACCGGACAATACTCTAAGGAGTGCTTGACATCAATCAAGAAATTGGCAGCTAAAATATGTCAGTGGAAGGTAACAGTACTGAGGGCACTGCGAGGGAAAAACTATCATGTGGACTGAGTGTGTGAGGCGCGGGGGCTGGGGGACTCAGGGGAGGCAGAGCAGGGCTGTTTGGGTGACGTAACTTTTGCTTGCATGTAATATATGATATAATACTTCTACATTTTGTCGTTTACTAACTTATTTAGTCCACATTTCCTTTTCCTCCTGTGCAGTGCTTTCAGAATTCGTGTTCTCGTATGTTGTAGAAAGTGTCTCTGAAATACTTCGGATTTCAGAGACACTTTCTAACATTAAGTTTGTAATATTATAAAATGGCATGTATTTCGGTGTCAAGTATAAATATAATAGCTCGATACTGAACTCTACAAACACTACAAATGCCGGTTATGTGACAAAAACAATGAGTGACTGACATTACAGAACGACAGATATGAAGAGATTCAACACTTACTTTGCGAGGCAAGCAGGATTGATGCCTTCTCGAGTGTGGGTGGAGCTTGGGTGGAAGGAGGTTGCTGCGGCAAAATCACCTGTGACAATCCTTCTCTTATAATATCTGGTAACTTTTCCAAGGGCTGATGAAATCGTGGCTCTTCAGAAAGTTGCATTTTTGCCAAAATCCGTTCTTTGATTCTTTCGTGACTGTAGAACCGAAGGTGTCTTGAGCTGACAGTGCTTCCTTCTGGACTCGCAGACGTAACTTCTCTAGAACCAATCTCGTTGATCCGGATATTGTCTAGGTTGCGAATCAGTGATAGAGGATTCATACCACCAACACCAGGCACGGCGAGAGGCAAGAGCGCGAGGGCCCCAGCTAACACAGGTAACAGTCGGAGACTGATAGTCATACTGGCGGGTAGAGTGCGAGTCTGGCTGGGCACCAACCTCTCACGATCATCAGAGTGAGTGGTGGGCAGCGCGGGTTGCCTTCTTATTTATACCTCCGGCAGGCGTCGTGAGCCAGGCCAGTTCGCCTTTCGACTTTTTTTCTGTTACAGTCTCACTTTCAAATAGCTAGTGAGACGCTTGGAGTGCCGGTAACGCAGCAAACATAAAATGGCGTGAAAGTTAGAAATTTCGTGTGTATTGTCATTTCATTATTGTCAAATAAACTGAACACCCCTGTAATATTTGGAATATCGCTCTTGATTCAAACAAACTCATCACTACAGCACATGCTATGCTTTAGGCAAGATCTTCAGCAGCCATACACGTGAGGTAGTCTCGCGGTAGATGCGGCAACACAGGGAAGACGGTGACACTCAAACACTTGCATTATCTATCTAAAACTTAAATTATAAATAGATAAATTAAACTATTAAAATTTTGAATTATTTATGCTGTAGATAGATAATGTCGCAAGTGTTTGAGAGTCACAGTCTTTCCAGTGTTGCTTCGCCTCCCATAAAACTGCTTCACATGTATGAGTGTTGAAAATCTTGGTGTGTGTGTGTGTGTGTGTGTGTGGTGATAATATATAATAGTATTCAAAGTGATGATGATGATGATACAATAATACTAAGTTGGAAAGCATATCCCGCCAAGCCCTGAGAAGAACTGAGTGGGAGTCTTGACGGGGCGCGTGGAGAACCAGGGAGAATCCAAGATCCATAGAAATTTTACCATCCACCTGAAAGTTTAATCAGGTGTTCTGCTGCTCAAGGTCACCGTATGCCTTTGCCAACGAGGTGATAAAAGAATTCTCTTCTTCTTCTTCTTCTTCTTCTTCTTCTTATTATTATTATTATTATTATCAAAGTTCTTGATATGCTTTAATTTTGTTTTTCTTTATTTAATTTTTCTTTAGTTGTTGTCTCTGTAGAGGCCTCTGCTAGTCCCCAGTTACTCCGAAGGTGAGTTGGTAGGAGGCGTTACCCTGGGTTAATTGGACAGTCAGCCGCCTGCAGGAGAGGTATAAGGTGGTTTCCATAACGTGTAATACTATTAATCAAAGAAACGTTTATCAGATAAATTTCGTATGATTAACATTTGGGAGACGAATAATCTTGAATTTTTTGAGGAGGTCGATGAACTGAAGAGTTTGGTGTCTGCTCCGATGACTGATGCAGGACTCACTACAGTCTTTGCATACTAAACACCTTATTAACTATCACCTGTTTTTAAAATAGACTTAGCATATGTTCATATTAGTTGTGCCTGATATGGTTAATGTCGCAACTTCCAATCTTGGGTACTTATATTTGAATAATTAGCTGCTGCTGTGTAAATTCCTTCTGCTGCCTTCTGGTGTGGGAAAGTATTGTCTCCAACGGATCTTGTTTATATTGTGAATGAACAATATATATAATTTATCAAAGTTCTTCGTAAATGTTACTTTTAGTGATTCAGATTTAGTATATTTTCTTTTTGTGTGATAATAAAGCCAATGACTGAATTTTGTAGCAGTTAATATGTTAATATTTTACTGATGTAATTTTCCTTCTTGACCCGCGACACTCGTGTTGCATAATTCCGAGTTCTTCTCGCTTTTGAGGCACTTCATGCATACATACTATACATGATAATGATGATGATGGCGATGATGATGATGATGATGATCATCGGTATTTTCTCTCTCTCTCTCTCTCTCTCTCTCTCTCTCTCTCTGTGTGTGTGTGTGTGTGTGTGTGTGTGTGTGTGTGTGTGTGTGTGTGTGTGTGTGTGTGTGTGTGTGTGTGTGTGTGTGTGTGTGTGTGTGTGTCTGTCTGTCCCGTCGTTTGACGTGTAACTTGTCTGTCTACCTCTCATGCCTGTCAGTAGCTTCCCGCGGTTTGGTCTGATCCACTGCGTCATGTATACACATGTGCGTCCCACTTTCATGGTTTTTTGGATTTTTTTATATATATATATATTTTTTTTTATATAATTTTCTGGTCATGAATCTCCACGAGTCATTGTTTGCCTTCACTCTTGGCATCTAATACATTCTCCACACTTTTCCTTGCGTGAACCTCTCCTCACATTGCCTTGATACTGTAAGCTACTTGCCTTCGCCATTACTGACAAGCGTTACGGGCTCCAGCAACATTAAGTCTGTTTTTTTTTTTTTCCTGCATCTGATCATAAAAAAAGCTTGTTTTTCCCTTTCGTTTAGATGATTGTTATTTCATTCACGTTGCATCATCATTTGAAGACTGCCGTGGAGGAGAGTTTCTGCCAATGTCTGGATGGTACTGGTACTCGAAATAGGAGCTTTTTGATACTAAATTAATAATCTATGTACACTATAAGACGAACATACGTGCATTAACAAAAGTAAATTTTAAGCATTATGTGCCAACCAACATTTCTTCTTTTGTGAATTTTCCCAGCCCTTGTTTTCTCTCATCAGGACCATTTTTAAGGGCCATAGAGATGATTACTTAGGTTCTCATGTGAATTTTTCTATTAATGGTGTATAATCCTTACTAAAATCAGAAAATACACTTTGAATTCTCACATCTTTCACTGTAGTCTGTTAATAGTAATCGAAATAAGACATCTAAACTTTTAGTCCTTAGAGTCAATCGGAGTCATAGAAAATAAACCTCTACCGCGTGACCGCTACACACTTGTTATCAATAAAATCAATCTGTACACCAATATAAATCTTCCATCTCTCTACATTTTTGTGGTTCCGTCTCCTATCTACACCCATCCAGTTTTCCCTTCATTTGGTGCATACTTCTCGCTGATATCATTAATTTATTCCTAATTTCTGTAGATCTATATGGAATGATAACTTATGTATGTGATGCAGGCATTTCCCTCGTCTTAAGCATTTTTTTTTAGCATTGATTTTTATGTCCTCTTATGCATCCATGTTATTTTCTTCCCTTCTATAGTCTCAATCTTAGATGTTTTTTATTTCATCCCTCTTCTTTGTACCAGTGTTGGTGAGTGTATCTTCAATTTCTCATAACCTTCCTTGTGAAGTTAATTCTTTCAGGTCTGTTATCATGTTGGTTGCCGCGTTCGGGCTTAAATGGTTGTATCTGCCTTTTAAGACCCGGATTATGAGCAAATCTAAGTCAGTCATCAATCTATGCCCTCAGTGAGCTTCAAGGGAAAATTCCATGATAGGTTACCTGCAGACATACCAAAAAAAAAAAAAAAGAAAGAAAGAAAAAAAACTAACGAATAAAGGATAATGAGAGAGAGAGAGAGAGAGAGAGAGAGAGAGAGAGAGAGAGAGAGAGAGAGAGAGAGAGAGAGAGAGAGAGAGAGAGAGAGAGAGAGAGAGTTAAGCGGGAAAGGAAAAGTGAACATGACGGCAGAAAGGAAAAACTGAACTAAAACTAAGAGACGTGTGAAAGCTCCACAAGGGCATGACAAGTGATGCAGATCTGACACGGGCAAGTTTATTAAATCCATGACGCTTGAACGACTGCACAAGCACGTCAACGATGTCTTTTTCTTTTCCTTTTTCCTTCATCAGGACCTCATTAGCATCGTAATTATATCAAGCGAGTATATACGAGTATGTACCAGGTACCTTGTATGGACAGACAAGTGGCTAAGTGTCGGCTGCCTGCATATACTGTATAGGTAGAAATATATTCCTACAAACAACTTAGATAATAATGATAAATAAATGAATACATAAATTAAAAAAAAAAGCAGGTTAAGTGTACCGTACAAAGCTCATGACTACACTCCTTACGAGCATTTACGTATATCAGCATGCGCATCCTTACAACAGTGAATTAGTTAGCATTTCATAATCTTGCTTGAACGCGACTACACTCATGCCCCACTCCCGCACCGCGCACATCGGAGACCAACACTCTTTCCGCTGTGGGTGCGTGTCTTGGAATACTTAACGGGAGAAGGCAAGGCGGGAGGGGACGGGTCTGTGGGCGGGCCTCCTCTCTGATCACATGGCGTTCACATGACTGTCTGGTCGGAGCGGGGCAAAGGTGGCGCGCTGGGACTGGTTTGAGGAAGGGAGAAGAAACATGCCTGGCTTACATACCCACCAAGTCTGCAATATGGCCATACTGGGATATTAATGATTCTCAATTAATAAAGGACTGAATAGCCATAGTTATATAATTATTCTAACTTGTATGATAAGTATGGGAAGGTTTAATATTGCGTGGAGTAATGGAAAGTTTTGATGTGAGAATCTTGCATACAGGACGCTGCTGGTTGCCCTGCTGAGGTGCTTAAGCCATGTGTGATTTTTGCAGGCACCAACAGCTCCCAGTAACTCGTTGATGCCACGCCGGTGCTCCTTACCCTCATGAACCATCTAACAAATATTATGAAAGGACGCACTGATACAACGTCCAAGGCCAGCACCGTGCATATTTATATATCACAGCTAAGTGTAATTTACGTCAAACCTGAATATCTATAGAGAGTAAAAAGAATACGAGTCTGAGATAAATTAGTGTAGTTGTCATAGTTCACAAACTTTGATACAAATTTGCTTATTTGGATTAAATCACACATACACACACACAATAAGCAAATTAATAAAATGAAAGATAATTAAAAAAAAATGTAATGAATCTTGTGAATATAGAAGATTTCACGGCATTCTTATAGTTCACACGATGGATTTATTGACATCATAGGAAAATGAAGAGACTGTAACAGGTCCCTTGACTTACAACAAAAGGCAGCACTTGAAAACTTAAAACATACCATTTTCCATGAATCTATCCAGCCTCCTTTAAAAACTGCTTAGTGTCCTGCATTTACTCTTGCTAAGTTTATGTCGCTCATTTATATATATCATCCTACTAGTGACCCGACTTCTGTTTACGTCCTTCCTGAATCTAACTTTGTGTAGCTTATAAATATTCTTACGTGTTCTAATTTGTTTCCTCGCCAGGACGCCTTAAGCCGCGTCTCGGCCCAAACCCGAGATAAGGATGAAGATGATAATGATGGTGATATATTTGTTTACATTTTTAGTTGGTTATATTTAAATGAAGTCCTGCAAATTAGTATCTACGTTACGAAGTGATGCTAAATCTAACTGGTGACTGGATCTCAGCAACACATCCAGTTCATGGTTATACAATGTTTCCAGCAGTCTAATCATTGTTCAGGAAAACTCAAGAAACAGTAACATTAATCCTCACTCCTCTCACTGCACACGGTTCAAGGAGATGTTTACACATACTGTACTTTAGGCTTGCATGCGTGTCTTGGGCACCATGAGGTTAAGGGTGGATTTGGAGTAGCGTGGGATGGGGATTGGAATGATATGAGGCTGGAGCTGGGATTCCGTGAAGCTGGGGTTGGAATAACGTGAGGATGAGGTGCGATGATAACGAGGTGGGGGTTGGAATCAGGGACTCCACTCACTTGTGGCGAATCTCTAGTCACTCTATTAATTTCATACGATTTATGGCGGGAACTATCAATTGCGTGGCGTCTAGACTGACGGAAGGACTCCAGATAAAGTGACGAGACCAGAATGAATAATAAGGACTGCAGATAACGCCATACCAGACCACAATGAATAAGTGGGAAAACAGATAATATTATATCAAACTAGAATGAATAAGAGGAGTACATATAACGTTATGTCAGACCAGAATGAATAAGAGGAGTGCAGATAACGTTATACCTGATCAGAATGAATAAGAAATTCTTGATAACGTAATATCAGGCATGAATGAAGCAGAGGGACTCCTGAAAACGTTGCATCAGACCGCAGCAATGAATAGAGGGCTGTACAGTACATTGGCCCCAACACAGCCTGGGAAGGGGACAAAGTACAGTGTAGCGTTCAAGGGCAGCAGCGCAGGAGCACAGGGAGGACGTGACACAAGACAGGTAACAAACAAATGTATCGCATCATTATTTATGGAGGTATATAATCACATAATATAACCTATCCAATTTTCATGCATTAATATTATTGTTTCCCCTTAGAAAAATGACAAATAATTAAAAAAAAAAAAGTAGACAATTCTGGCAGCTGTGACATGAACCTTCCTTCACTCACTCCTTTGAGCGGTTCACGCTGTCTGCTACACAGTGACCTTCATTTGGGTCTGTCTGGGGGAATGTTGTGCTGTGAGCCGAATATCATTTATAATATAATAGGATATAATGATTTTATATATATATATATATATATATATATATATATATATATATATATATATATATATATATATATATATATATATATATATATATATATATATATATATATATATATATATATATATATATATATATATATATATATATATATATATATATATATAATTTTTTTTTATTATTTATTTATTCATTTACTTATTTTTAAGGAGTCTACATAATACAAAGGATGTCATGGTGGTTTTAGAGACAAATCGGATGAAAATTGCACACGAACAGAGCAAACACACACACACACACACACACACACACACACACACACACACACACACACACACACACACACACACACACACACACACACACACCATCATTATCACCATCGTCTTTAGGGAATTGTTAAGTTTAGAGCAAAGCCTCCCCAGTGGGCAGAGGGCGGGGCAGGCGGGACACCGCGCCACGCTGGCCTATGACGTCTTAAAGTGGAATTCTTGAGCGAGATTGGAGACAAACACATTCGATATTTGTGGCAAGGTGATTTTTTTATTTATTTATTTTTTTTACGGGCTTTCTAGAACTGTTGTGAGGCACTGAGGTGGGAGTACATCACCTGCGGGAGCCAAAGGACGCGCTCGGCGACCCTCAAAAGGATGCTGGCACCGCAGGACATGACTCGTGTCCGCCGCGAGACACGCCAACGCTGACCTCTGAGGTTCCCACGACTTGCTTTACATGACGCCGCTGTCGCCATGGTCCACTGGCTGGAGATTGTGGCAGCAAGTGTGGACGGCTGCTGTATTTCGTGCAAGCAACACCAGCAACACTAGAATTATTATTATCATTATTATTATTATTATTATTATTATTATTATTATTATTATTATTATTATCATCATCATCAACATCATTATCATAATTTTTTCATTGTAGTAGTAGTAGTAGTAGTAGTAGCAGCCGTAGCATTATTATTATTATTATTATTATTATTATTATTATTATTATTATTATTATTATTATTATCATTATTATTATTATTATTGTTGTTGTTGTTGCTACTATTATTATCATTTTTCATATTATTATTATTATTATTATTATTATTATTAGTATTATTAGTAGTAGTAGTAGTAGTAGTAGTAGGCGGTAGCAGAAGCAGGCAGCAGCACAATATTGAACATGTGCGTATGGTGATGAAAAAAAAAAAAAAAAATAATAATAATCTGAAGGAAGGAGGTAAGGAAGGAAAGATCAGATCAGCATGAGGATAAGGCGCAGGAAGAGGAGGGGGGGAAGAGGGAAGTGGAATGGATAGATAAAGGGAGATGGGAAAGAGGACGACGGGCTGGAGGAGAGAGGGAGGAACGTTGGCAGATCTGCTGAGAGCCTTAAAAAATACTGCTGGGTGATTGCTGAGTCCTCTACACCTGTATGTGAAGAAGTGCCCCGTCACGTGCTGAGTGGGGCTGCGGGCGGCCTGCCTTAAGTCACAAAGTCACACTACTGTTATCTGCCACGCCCAGCAACCACTGCAGAGCGCACGCTTATCATTCACGTTCATTCAGGCGGCGTCGAGCCCACATCCCAAAACAATCCTCGTGAGAATGCAATCGACACACAAACATTTCGACAGGAAACCGACGTAAGCGATTTTATGTTTTGAGAATGGCAGTGACGCGTGTATGTTCAAGGTGACAGAGAGAGAGAGAGAGAGAGAGAGAGAGAGAGAGAGAGAGAGAGAGAGAGAGAGAGAGAGAGAGAGAGAGAGAGAGAGAGAGAGAGAGAGAGAGAGAGAAACGCAAACATAGTGTTAAAAGGTGCTCATCCATAATGGCACTCACCTTGCAACATTATCATGGACAACGAGGAGGAAGAAGAGAAGGAACGGAAAACTAAAATGGCTAAATAAATCAAATAAACGAGAAAAGAATGAATACAGGTGGAATTGGAGGAGGCGCAGGAGGGGAAGGAGGAGGAAGGGACAAGGTAAAGTGTCCAAAGTCCAAAGGTTGGGTACTAAGGTCTCTTGGGGTAAAATTTCCAAGGGGCGCTGAATACAATTGGTGGACTGTGACCGGCGGCTGGCGCAGCATGACGGGAGGGTACAAAATTACAAACACACGCGCCTCGGAATTACGACACAAAACACCACCGAGCGTTATACATCAGAGAGAGAGAGAGAGAGAGAGAGAGAGAGAGAGAGAGAGAGAGAGAGAATCATATTATTTCTACGTAAAGAGTATATCTGATAATCCCTGCCCCATCCCGTCTCTCTCTCTCTCTCTCTCTCTCTCTCTCTCTCTCTCTCTCTCTCTCTCTCTCTCTCTCTCTCTCTCTCTCTCCCCACAGGTACACTTTTTAAATATATTTTGCCATTCCTGTAATAAGAACTACTGAAGGTGTAATAATGCATCGTTCACAACAGTATCAATAGATACCTTGCGACTGGTAAATACATCAACAAATATATGACTCATTTAATCTCAAAACAATTTAATGGCTTTAATAGTTTAATCGATATACCTCACAATAGCAAAGAGGGCCAAGTAATCCTTCAGTCATCATTACTGTCGTACAGCCTGGGGTGATCAGTGTGATGGAAAACAAGAATCGTGGCGTAATTCAGGTTTTCACGACAGAGTGCGCGCATGATGAGCAGTGAAAACAGATGATGCAGAATAGACACATTGCTGGGCTAATGCTGTAAAACATTTATACATAATCATAAAAAGAATTGTTCTGCACTGAAGGACTTATGTAGTTTATTTCTATTCAGAGTTCCTACTTATGTTTGTGAAATTAACAAACTCATTCATCAAAACTGGGAAAAAGAGAGATTGATTCTCGTTCCTCCTTCTCTGGGTACGAATTCTAACAACTATATCAAATAGAAGCATTCATTTTATTCCAGTGAACCTCAAGGCCGACCACACACTGATCAGTAAGCAAGAAGTGCTCCACCCTATATTTTTCCCCGAGAGCAGTCACTTCACTGGCCATCAATGCAATATATTACATGGGTGCGGCACGTTATGACAAAAATATGTATATTTGTTGCATCAGACAAGAGGCAGCATATGGCCTGTCTGGCCGCGTGCGAAGAGGAAAAGCGAGAGCGGCCAAGCTGGGTGTGGAGGAGGAAAGGAAGGGGATGCCGGGTTGTGGCTTAGGAACGAAGAGGGGCTCCCTCCATGTGTGGTGTGTGAAGTCATAAAAGAAGGGGAATAGTGTGTGTGTGTGTGTGTGTGTGTGAAACAATGACAGGAAGCGGCTAATAAAAAAAATAAAATAAATAAATAAATGCCGACAAAAATCCACTTTGGGGTTTAAATCTAAGGTTAAATTTCCATATTCAATAACTCCACCTAAAGAGTGTCCTGTGCTTGGGTTTGAACTGTAAACTGAACAGAGTTTCTGTCCGCGGGTCGAGCGTGGCAGGAGGTAGAGCGGCGAACACCCAAGAAACTCGTCCGGTTGCGTCATCCTCGCCACTTTCCACACACTACAGTACTTCTCTACGTAAACTTCACACACACACACACACACACACACACACACACACACACACACACACACTGAGTAGAAAATATGCTTAGCCGGAGAAGACCATATAAATCAAGTCTATTATTATGATTTCATTTTGATGCCCTAATTTCTGAAAAGCAAAAATAGTTTCTTTAATAAGGGGGTAAATATTCTGTTCTGGTGGCTAATACATCAGTGCACAACACAAGCTGCAGACACACCAACGACCAACAACGATATATAATTTAATAATATATCCATACCTCAGTGTTAGAGAGAGAGAGAGAGAGAGAGAGAGAGAGAGAGAGAGAGAGCAATCCGTTTCGGCCTTCAACTCACTTTATATTTTATGCCTGGGAATAATGCAAGAAAATGTTGGCATGTGCAACTTTGCATAATATTCTAATAACCAAATGCGTTGCGATGAACTTCATTGAGTTCATCACAAACCGACATTCGCATACCACGACATCTACAGTGTGTGTGTGTGTGTGTGTGTGTGTGTGTGTGTGTGTGAAGAACGGGGCCCTCAAGGGAGTAGAGACATGTTATGACGTTATTTGGTGTAAGCAAAGGACAATCAATCGATCTGCATTTCACCTTTCATCAACACACACACACACACACACACACACATATATATATATATATATATATATATATATATATATATATATATATATATATATATATATATATATATATATATATATATATATATATATATATATATATATATATATATATATATTCGACTGCGCAGCAAGACTGTTGTAATGTTTTTTTCCTCTCTCTCTCTCTCTCTGAGGCGACAGACAAACTGACACGTTCCATGGTATCACAACACTCAGTGGGAGGAAGAGATAAGTTTTCTTCAACGAGTGTCTACGACTATTATTACATGGACTTTGGTCAAGACGTATCCACTCTGTGCAATGTTGGTTTTTCTGGTCACTTTTAAGGACCTAAAAAGTGCAAGTGCATATTATTAAACACCAGATAGCAGATATATATTATACTGTTTCACAGCAACAGTGATGAAATAGGGATAAAAGGGACCTAATCCTCCGGCCAAGGCAACTGCAGCGTGCAAGGATCAAACTCGCTTTCTTTCTGCTCAGTTCAACACCTCGCTCTTCCGCCGCCAGATCACACCTCCCCACACCGTCGTCACATATTAATTCATTGTGATAAATACCTATAATGGTTCTTCTTTAAGTAAAGAATATATCCCAATTATCAGATAAAAAAAAAAAATTACAGGTTTTTAACACTTGTACAAAAAACTTAAAATTTTGCGATAGTTTTTTCGTCTAAGGTTACAGATGATTAAATAAGGAAAATTAGAAGAAGAATATTCATATAACAAATATATATCAATAAAAAAGTGTGTTTTAAAGTGTCTTTATTCTTTTTTTTAAGTGAAATGTGATTACTATCTGTAGCACACTCCCACGAACTCAAAATACTATTTTATATAATATGCACTACTGCATAAGTGCGTGCTCGCTCGTATAATAAAATAAATAAATAAAATAAACAAATAAAATAAATAAAATAATAATAATAATAATAATAATAATAATAATAATAATAATAATAATAATAATTAACAATGTTGGCATTTTGATGATTAGTTAATGAAAAAATAATTGGAAGAGATATGAAGTTTAAGTATAAAATGTTATAGTACGAGAAACAGATAAGAATTGTGTATATTTACTGTTTACTCATCCATCTTCCAGAGAACAAAGTAACGAACTTCACAGGAACTGCAGTGAAAAGATACATTTGAAGAATTAGCTCAGTGACTGAGTATCTAAGAATTAAAAACTTTCTTGCAGCAGAGGACTTCATTAACTATGCCAAACATCAGACATAAAGAAAACTTCGCCATATGCGTCCATCATTCATGTTTTATTCTTTGTAAGTGTTTCTTTTTGGTTTTATTACTATACAGATTGGCGCCTGGCAGGATCTGGGACGGAGGGAGAGAGTCTGTTACTGATCACCCATTATAATTAACCAAGGATATTGCGATAACATTTAATGGATTTTAAAGACAGTATTATCCTTGACATTATAATTTTTTAGCACCCAGATCACATAGGATATATAATATTCAGTGTACAGGTTAGTTTTTTGTATTATAAGTGCAATAAATATTAAACATGAACCTTTGTTCATTGCAACCTTCTCATCAGTCTGTGGAGCACCAACTTTTTTTTTCTTTTTTACTAAACCTCATCTTCTTTTCCTCACCGAAACGGAGGCGTCTGAGGCTACTGACAGTAACTTCTCTGTTTCCTCCTATTTTCTCTATCCTTTTCAATCCAAAGTTGGATGAATCGCCAACAAATTTTCTATTTCGGATGTGCAAATTACATCGAGATTACTTTACGAAATAAATGTATTCATAAGCTAGATCTAGTTTTATCAATACTTGAATTATAACAAATGTTACCAAATTGTGATCATAATATCATGCTTTTTGAGCCGAAACAAACTTCCCCGAAAAAGCAGGTCGGAGATGTAAACAGAGGCACGCCAGGGCCAGCGGCGGGTGGCGTGAGGAGTGAATGAAATGTGACATCAGAACACTTCGACAACACCAAGAATGGAATATGATATACTGATACTGCACAAGGTGACTGAAAGAAGGACGTTTTTCGTCCAAAATTACTGAGTAGTAGGTTTGGGATAAATCTTGCCAATAGCGGGTTGTTATTTATTCTCGTGTTGTCGCCCGTCTCCAGGACAAACAAGCTTGGGGATCTGATGGGAAAGCGGGGTCTTAGGGTAGGAGAGGCCAATATAAGGCAAATCTGGAAACCTTAAAAGTTTAAGAAGAAAACCGCTTTTTTTTTTTTTTTTTTTTTTTTTTTGGGGGGGAGAAAATAACTAAAAGACAGCAAACGGAATATCCGCTCCCCATACAAGAAGGTATGCGCCTTTCTATATTGGAAACCAACACTGTAACACACACATTACACTGTATCCCTGCAAGTGAGCCTAATCAGCATAGACTTAAAATTTGTGATACAGTACAAGACGTATCACATCACTGTAACAACCATGCGTGACCCCAAAACAAAACCCCCTCACGTGTTGAACAATGAGGGTTCATCATCATATGTGCATGATTAAGCTGCTCCATAAGAAGCCACTATTGGTAAGATTTATCCAAAAACACAAATGTTATGTATCTCAATATAATCCACCTAACCTAACCAAAACTGTTATTCTGCCTGGAGCTACTATTCAGTAATTATACTGTAGCAGGGAATGAAACTTTTACAAAAGGAAACTAGAATATCAGTACACTATCTCATGTCCACCCTTAAATAGCTACTGTTTGTGGAGGAAGTATCGTCAAGATTTCTTGCACACATACATTCATGCATATAGTAAACTCTACAAATTAGGATTGCCATCAAATCCATGGTTGCATGTAATTGCAGGTTGATCTACAGTGCTGAACTTAGAAGAGTTGCATGGTGTAAATTTTGTCCTGTGATTGCTACTAAATACTTTACTGACCATTGTTATGAAATTTATTTTTCAGATTGCATGCAATTTACTTGTTTATTTAATTACTATTTATCTTATTTCCCAACAAGGTGAGTGATAAGGATTCAGTTGTCCAATTTGAAAATTTCATGTAGATAATCCTATACATGATCCACACCAGCAGTCTGAGAGTTGTTCAAGTATTAGTTCTGGTATTTATACTGTAGAGTAAAAAAAAAAAAAAACAACCTCTGGAAAGCAAAAAAAGAAAATCAAGTAAATCTATAAGTGACAATGGATAGCAAGAGGAAAGAAAGTGTATGCAGTTAGTAAGCTGGAATAAATCACTGAATGATGAAAATGGTAAAGTGGCAGCACCTTAACATAACAACATGAGAAAATAAGGGAAGCTGCAAGAAGCTGTCAGGCCTAAACATGGCAATCCTTGTAAGAAACATTCCTGCCTATTTCCGCCTATCATCTTTGTCCTTAAATTTGTCTTCTAATCTTTTATAGTTTCCTAATGACCTGCTACTAACAACTTAATTACTGAGTCTGTTCCATTCGTTTACCACCTTTATTGAGAACCAGTTCCTTCCAGTCTCTTTTCTAGGTCTAACTTTATCAAGCTTGAACCCATTATTTCTTGATCTATTCCGATTACTAACACTTTGCTTACTTGCAGAGAATGGTGACGATGAATGAAATGACAAGAAGGACATACAGGAATAAAACAAATGGTAGAAGATAATGATCTGCTGTGGTACAAGTGGATGATCAATCAGGTGCACTGAAAACTAAACAGGTTTATATTTTGTTTTCTGTCTTAAGTATTTAGTAATTTGGTGTCTTACTTTTCTGAACCTTATTCTGTAGACCTTTATTGTGGTAAACGATCTATTATTAATGTCCATATTTTGAAGAACACTTCTTTTCTTGATAATCACTTATGATGTGGCCACAAACAAAATTCCTTCTTTCCACTCTGTCCACTGTAAGTCCTTTGACATTGACACTCAACATTCACATTTGACATTCACACACTCAGTCTCTCATCATCCATTTTCTCCATATGATAAAAATATCTCAATATATTCCCCTTTTATACATGGAGCATATACACTTTTGCTCTGTTGGTAGCAGTTTTGTCATAAATTTTGTGGTCACTGCAAGTTCAAATCCTTGTTCAAAATAGAGCATACTAAACCAGTGCTTATTTTCATCTTGTTTACTAGTTTCCAGATGGAGATTTGATGGTTCTGCATAACTGAAGTCAACACTTGGTTAATGGTCTTGTCATTTTGGCTTGTTGAGGGCCTGTTGGAGTGTGAATTATTCTTATGCAACATGATATTATCTTTGGACTGGTTGTACCACTCCTTTATTTGTGTGATCATGTGATGACCATGGTATTATTGCTGAATCTCTGCTGAGTCTTATGAATGTAGTTGCCATTTGGGTATTGTCAAGCTTGTGACAAAACTTCATGTAATACTTCTGTTAAAGCCTTTGTTATTTTAAAATCCAAAGAGCACTGAATACACTCTCTCTTATAAGTGAGCTGCCAGTGACATACCTTTGAAAGTGGGAAAAAATCACATGTGTACATGCATAAAGATATTCTATGCCTTCTCACCAGGAAAATGTCAATATAAAACTTTTTTATTTGATTTCATAATCAAATGATTACAAGATGAACAATTTTAAGTTGGACTTTGATTGAGGTGATAGGTGCAATTGTACATCTGTGTAATATTGGACAAAATTTGGATGTCTTGATTTTTACAATCATAGATTTAGTGCTCAGTGAATTTATGTTCAACAAGTTCCACTTCTACTTAAAAATGTTCCCATATTCTTCATTCCCTGGTCATGTCTTGATTTTATATATTGTTTGAGTTTCACTCAAACAGCAACACCTTCACTGCATCTGTCTTCAAGTTATGTTTTATATATGAATTTGAAAACTAATCAGTAAATCCTGTAGCATTCAATCATTTCTCACTCAGTAAAAGTCCATCATCAACACAGGCATAGCTACTCTCCACATTTTCCTCTTTCTCATCAATAATATTCCTGCATCTACTATTTTACTATTTCCTTCTTGACTCCAGTCATATACAGAATAACATTTTCTAGTTCAGGTCCAACTTTGAATATTTTATTTTTTTATCTAATCTTCTATAACAGTGTGATGACCATAAAAGATCCATGAATATAACATGATAACCCTCAGTATACAGTTTGAAGTGACAAAGAAATAAACATATATAGTAATGAATTGTGACTTTAGTATTATGTTCATTTGCAGGTAGTAACCACATGAAAGATGGAGAAGTACAAGGTGCTGGAGGCAATAGGACAAGGTTCATTTGGAAGAGTGTTCCGAGGAAAATGCCTCCTTAGGGGGCAAGTTGTAGCTCTGAAGTTTATTCCAAAGAGAAATAAAGTAGAAAGAGAATTAAAAAGTCTCCGGCGAGAATGTGAAATTCAAAGAGGTCTGGCACATCCAAATATTGTTCGTATGATTGACTCGTTTGAGACAGAAAATGAAGTTGTGGCTGTTAGTGAGTATGTGCCTGGCCAACTTTTTCAACTTTTAGAGTCTAATGGTCCATTAAGAGAGGAAAGAGTTCAACAGATTGCATGCAACTTAGTTTCAGCAATTTATTATTTGCATTCTCATAGAATTCTCCATAGAGACATTAAGCCCCAAAACATTTTGCTCTCATCAACTGGTGAAGCAAAACTCTGTGACTTTGGATTCTCCAGAAAAATGGGCATCAATACCTATGTATTGACATCTGTAAAAGGCACTCCATTATATATGGCACCTGAATTAATTGAGGAGAAACCTTATGATCACAATGCAGATTTGTGGTCCCTTGGGTGCATCCTTTATGAACTACTTCTTGGAAAGCCACCCTTTTGTACCACTTCTATAGTTCAGCTAATCAAAATGGTGAGAACTGAACCAGTCATATGGCCGGGAGGATGGAGCAAGGATTGTTCCACTTTTTTACATGGACTCCTTGAGAAAGATCCAAGCAAAAGGCTCACATGGCCAGCTTTACTTGAGCATCCTTGGGTTCATGAGGGAGTAGTGTTTGTTCAACATTCTCTGAATATAATGCCTCTCACTAATCCTTTGACAGTGTCTCAACAGCAGGTAAAAGAACAACAATGTAAAGAATTAGTAGAAAGAGCTGCTGGACAGTCAAGAGTGGCTGGTCAGTCTAACATTAGAAAAGTTGTCTCTATATCAAAAGAAGAAGTTTCACCACAGAGACCTGAATTGTCAACTTTGCCAGCTGATAAAGCAGTGGATGATGTACCTGTACCTCCTGCACCTGTAAGCTTTCCTAACCAGAATGAGAGAAAGAAAAGCATAGGAATTCCTCAAATAGATGGTGAAACCTTAAAAAAGTTACAAGCAGTTCATCTCCAAACTGGCTCATGTCAAGAGGATCAAGGCTCAAGATCTCCATCTCCATATCAACAGCGTTACAGAGGAAGAGAGAAAATGATTCAAGTTCATTTATCTAGTTCAACTGATGCATCAGTTCAAAGCCTGAAACAATGTGTACACACAGTGGAAGCTGATGTCCACATTAATGCATCCTCAAAGGAATCTGTTCCAGCAACTGGACAAGATTATGAACCTGATGTTAGAAGTGCAATTGGGGCATCAGTTAGGAAGCTCAGCAGAGTATCTCAGGAGCCAGGGTTCAAGGAAGAGGATGTAAAGGACTTTCAGACGTATGGACCAGTACCTCTAGAAGATCGCAAAGATAGTATGGTCAATTACCTAGCAAATTCAGTAGATTCCTCTAGAAGAGGAAGCAGACCTTCCAATACAGTGTTGGAGCTAATGCAAGATGGAAGACCAAGTTTGCCAAACATAAATGAGGAGAGTTATACTCCATTTACTCAAGAAAGAGTGTTGACTGTTATGAGTGGAAAGACTAGTAGTGCTGCAGTGTTTACTCTTCACAGTTTCAATTCTGAAGACACACCAATTGAAACAGAGGAATGGTGTCAGTTTATTGATAAATCATTGGCAGATGTACTTGATGGAAATTGTAGCATATTTCTTGAACAAACAGAATTGTCCATGTTTGTTTCTCCTTTGAGAAATCAAACATGTTCACTGCCAGTTATAAATAAACTTACAACTTTGCTGTTGTTGCCCTTGACTATGGACGATATGAAGAATAATAAGGAAAGTGTGATTAAGGTGTATCTTGAGTGTAAACTGGTACCAAATTTAGTGTATTGTTGCAAACTGATATCACGGGTAGAAAACTATAAGCTAAAAAGAACAGTTGAATTTGATAAAGATCAGATTGATACAATGGGAAATATTACTGCATTAATGTGCCATTTAGTGTATCTTGAAAAAGATTTTCTATTTCAGTTTTGTGACTGTGTTTGTGTATTAAATGCTTTTAATGTAATGAAAAAGATCCTAAGCCTAGATAATGTGCTTCCAAGTTTAGTTGCAGACATGCTGGCAATACTGAATCACATCTTGAGAAAAACACCTGAGAATCAAACAGTTGTGGGAAAGATCTTAGGTACTGACACCACAGTTCTCTTGCTGCTGGGTACTCTTATTACCCACCGAGTACCTGTTGTGCGGGCAAGGCTGTGCACCCTCATCGGATATTTGGCCAAGTGCTGCCCTCAGGTGGCAAAGCTGTTTGAAGGTCAGCACAAACTTATATGTGATTTAATCAATTTGGAAAGTGATCTTGTTCCTCAAGTGAGAAAAGCTGCTTCTTTTGCAGTATCATGTTTACAGTCATTCACAGAACTAATACCTGATGATTCATGCTCTTGATGTGACTACTAAATGCTCATCAAAATGTTATTGTATTCATTATACATACTTAATCATGGATGGATCAATGCTGTTTAGCTTGTGAGAAGAATCTGAATCTTATAGGTTAGTAACATGTTTTGTTAAGTAAGTGCATGTGAAAGGAATACTTAGAAAGCTAATGTGAACTAGAGCAGACTTACTGAGATTATTTAGTTCAATTAAATGGTTAGTCTTGAGGAAATGAAAGATTAAGTATTTTGGAATGATTGAAATAAGAAATTGATACTTTGGAAAAGATAACAAGAATGGGAACAATTGAAACAATTTCAATCCATAAAATGATGGCAAAAGTATATATGCCTTCTTAAATTATTGTGTAATCACAGGACTGTGGTTTCCCATTAGAATATGAAGGCCATGAATGAAAATTGTGGAAATCAATTTGTTGAGAAATTGTGGTGTATAGATCATACAGAATAAGAATAATGGTGCTATATGTGAGATATTTGAATCACAAACCTTTTAACCTTATGGGATGGAGCAGAGTGTGTTGAGATGATATGAACATGTTGAAAGAGTAGAGGTGATATGTATAGTGAAAAAAGTGTCTATAAATGGGTTTGATGGCAGGAGAAACTGTGGTGAATGAAGTGGTTGTTGCCATATGGTTCTATATTCTATATTCCATAGTTTCTGAAGTTTTGTTGCCTGTGGGAATGTTCACCAAACAGGGGTAACCATGATGGAAAGGCTTATATCTCTTTCTACTAGGACACATCTTCTCTACATGTTTAAACTTTTCCTTCTGCTAGAAAGTCCTACATTCATGCACTCCTTTTCTTCATCCTTCATCTTACAAGTCACCTTTCTTTTCTAACAGGAGTCATAATTTCATTGCATTCATTTGTCACAAATTTTCTGCTCTCTATCCTCTCAGTGCTACTAAATCATTTTACAACAGATTTTTGTTTATTCCAACTCTATTTTATTTGCATAAGTTCCCTTGCTGTATCATTCATATATCCTTTCATGGTTCTCATTTTATGTTCATATGTTTCTTTATGATATGGGAACTGTTCTTGAAAAAGAGGCAGGAATGACAAAAATGAAAATTTGTGGCTGTTATTAGATTGGTAGTGTTCACCTGAGATATATAACAGTAAGATTTGCATTAATTTCACAACCACAAGCATTCCTTCACTCTCTAGTATATAAGCCTCTGTGTGGGTAGATGACTGATCCTCACTGACCACACTGTACTGTGGTCACTTGTTTAGCATGCCTTTAGTAATCATAATAAACCCATTTCCTTCATCTGACTTAATTAGCTGAATGGGCCACACATACACGAACTTCCAGTAGATGTAGAGGCTTTCTAGGCTGGATCATCATTTATTCTTTCACATCTGCTTTCCACTTACTCGGTCATGCATAGTCACTCTTCCTTACTTCTTTTATATCTAATGGTCTCTGTGTTGTCCCTCCTTTCCATGAAGTCTTTCCTTTAGCATACACCTCTTGTACCTGACTCATTTGTCTTCACTGATCTCTTCCATTCTTTCTCCACATGCCTAAGATATCATAACACTCCCTCAACTGGTTGGTCAGCTAACTCTGACCAACCTGACTCTGATAAATTCTTAGCACTTTCTTACTTTTTTACTTGATCCATAGGTCCATACATGTTCCTCATACATCTTATCATAATAACATTTAATGTCCTCCCTCCTGCTCCCATACTACATGTTTCAGCCCCTTAAAATGCATATGGTAATTACCACCAAAATATTTTTTTTTATAAAAAAAAAATCAGTAGAATATAATTAAACTGGAAGTCAGGAGAGGATAACTAAATGACTTTAAAAGTACAGTATTAATCATAATGACGTGAATTACCAGTGTATTTTGTAATTTTTCATGCAACAGTCAATAAAATCGAGTAAACACTGCCTTGATATGTCTTGATATGAGACCACACCTGTGTTTTATTAAGGTCAAGAACATTGAAATAGATTTAAATCTGTCATATTTTGTAATTAGCAGTGTTCATACGGGTTGAATATGTAATCACAATGAATTATATAAACTCAATTTAGGATTCTCTCTCTCTCTCTCTCTCTCTCTCTCTCTCTCTCTCTCTCTCTCTCTCTCTCTCTCTCTCTCTCTCTCTCTCTCTCTCTCTCTCTCTCTCTCTCTCTCTTTCTAAATATATATCATATTTAAAGGATGTACATGATTTATTTAATATACTATGTAAACAAGTTCTTACCTTCTCATCAACTACACACACACAAATTGACGGTTTATATAATTCATTGTTTGCATATTTAACTCGTATGAACACTGCTAATTACAAAATATAATTTATTTAAATAAATGATTTATATCTCTATGTAATCTTGTTCCAAAGGTTTTATAACTGAAATTAAGACCTATCAGTTTTTAAGACTAGTATTTACGTATTAAAAAAAACAACATTTACTTTCTCTATACAGTTAATATATATATATATATATATATATATATATATATATATATATATATATATATATATATATATATATATATATATATATATAAATATATATATATGCAGTAATATAAATAGTATACGAACTTTATAATGAATGGATGAATGCATATACGTATACAAACACACACACACACACACACACACACACACACGTATGCAGTCTTCGATCATTAGTGGGTACTTAGGGTCTTTAGTGAACATGTCCAAGGACAGGCAAGAAAAGGAGTCTGTGACTGTTGCGTGCGATGCGTAACTGTTGGGCCATTACAATATAATGACTGCACTCTTAAGGTGAGGGATTATATTAAACAGTAAGTATGGGTCTGTTGGCACCCGGCAGGAGGGCCACCACACCCGCCAATTGGGTCACTCACTGCAGGGCTCCACGCCGGCCCTCGCCGCGCCCCGTCGTGCCACCCTTCACCCTTGCCGGGCTGTTACGTGGCCGGGCCGTCCTCACTGACCCAGGAAGAGGTGTTGCGTCATCGTCTCCTTGCTTTATCTTCAATCTTTATATCCAGCCTTCTTTCTGCTTAGCGGTCACTACCTTTGTTACTTCAACGCCTTCATCGTTTGACATGTCACGTCAAAGCTGCTTCACGTTTGGTATTAAAAAGAAAAAAGTCCATTACTTTATCCTAAGGTTATATTTTCTTTATCATACGTATAAAATATATTAAAAGAGTTATTGCCATAAATTTCTCGAACAAGAATTACTACTTACTCGTACAGCTTGACTTGTCTCATGAACCGGGCTGTAAAACACGCCGGCGCTTATCTCGACTTATAAAAACCTTAAAGTGAATGTTAGTATGATTTTTATGGGTGTTTGCATGATCCTAGGAATAACTTTACTAGAATTCTACACCATAAAAAAAAATAATAATAATGGAAACTCGTCTAATGACTTACTTGGTACTTGAAAATCGAGAATCCGAGGCGTAAATTAAATACGGGCTTATATAAACGTGTGGCTCACTAGATCACATTAGATCCGCACGTCACTACCAATGCTAGTTACGGGTAGTGTATTCCACTTTCTTCTGCAGTATTGGTGAATGGTGAAATCTTGCCTCCTACATGTTGCCGTCTTGAATTACTTAGGATAAAAAGTTTGCTTAATTTTGTGTCTCATATACCTGGAAAAATGCTATGCAAGACTTTTATGCCGAAAAAGTTTACCTGTCCTAGTTTTAAGCGCTTTCAAATAAATCTGAAGAATGGGTTTCCCTCCTTTTCGCTCTGCAAGCACCAATGAGGGGTCTTCTCCCTCAGGTAATCACCGGGTACAGGACATGGGGAGAGAAGCAAATCATATACATCAGTCAATCAGTGCTGCATCAAGGGAGGGAGAAGGAAATCTGTGAGCAGACTGCTTGTTTGCATTCTTTGTTTCCTCAATTCCCAGACCGCAAGTCCCACGAATACGTTTTTCACATTCTCTCTCTCTCTCTCTCTCTCTCTCTCTCTCTCTCTCTCTCTCTCTCTCTCTCTCTCTCTGTAACAGGCCTCAGCAGGGAGGGAATGGACCTGCAAGTGTATAACCGTGTTCAGTGGTGCTGCTCAGTGGTAGTGGTGATGGTGGTGGCGGTGGCGGCTGTGATGGAGGTTATGGAGGCTGTGATGGTGGTGGTGATGATACTGATAATACCTATAGCCGAGTCAAGTGATACATTAACTTACATTATCTTTGCGTTTGCTCGTATTCTCGTATTCTTAAAAGTTTTGGTCTCTAGTAGGTATTTTCAAAGGCTACATATGATATAAGGATTCATATGGATGTTTTTTTTTTTTTCGCACTGATCTTTTAGAAACCTTGTTAAACTATCACTAGAATCATTGAAACACTCTTGAAAATCCCAGCAGATTCCTCTAGAACCTGTTAAAAGTGGTTGAGACGAGACACCGAAACTTTCCAAGGGTCAATCGTAAATTTTCTGATATACTGACAGTCTCCTTAACGTGCAAAACCCAATAAACAACAGATTGAAGGACTTAGGATTCAACAACAAGAATAATAATAATAGTAATAATAATGATAATAATAATAATAACAATAATAATAATAACAACAAGAATAATGAAAAATAAAGAAATAATAATAATAAGAAGAAGAAAGAGCAAGCAGAAAGAAAGAAAGAAAAAATAAATAAAAAAATAAATTTCCAGGGCGTGACGAGCGCCTCCCACGTGCAAACTCTGAGGTGCCTCTACACGCTGTGCCGCGACGGAAATCCCTCCCCGATGAGCAGGGAAGCACAGGACGGGAGAACACGAAGAGGACCTGAGCTGTCGGTGGAGGTGTGAGGTGGAGGCTGCGGAAACACTATGGCTAATTCAAAGGAGAGAAACTTTAACACCGAAGTTCTACATGGTGGTTTGTTTTTTTCGTGTTTCGAGACTAGGATCGTCTTCTGATGGAGGAAGGAGAAGCTTCATAGATCTTTGGAAATTTCTACGAAGACCCAGACGCGTTCATTGTTCCTCCACTGGAAGGCTGGAGGCTGCCCTGGGAAATTGACGATGATTAGAGGTTCTTTGTGGGTGCGTGGGTGGCGGGGGCAGGGAGCCAAAGTAGCTCAACCCACAGCTTTAGGAAGGGAACGAGCCTCAATACGCTTACCAAGGAACGAACTAAGGGATATGAATATGTTTTTTTTTCTTTTTTTTTTCTCCCGTGTGCTGCTGAAAAGAATGAAATGATATAATGATACTACTACTACTACTACTACTACTACTACTACTACTACTACTACTACTACTACTACTTCTACTACTACTACTATTACTACTACTACTATTCTGAACAAGAATATGATGTCTTTTTTTTAAATAGTGGTTTATGCAGTGAGGGGATTAGCAATGAAATCAATAAACTGAATCAATCTAAAGATAACTTAACCTAACCTAACCCTCGGTTGGAAACGGTAATATTATTTGAATATTATCCTAATTGTGACTTAGATCCATCTGCTTCCTAAAGAAAAATGTTAATCTCATTTACTTTTAATTTTTTTTAATGTGTGTGTCCAAATAAACATTCAACAATGCCCATAATGTTAACAGAAAACGACCACAGCAAGAAAATAATCAACAATGAGCAATAAAAAAGAAACGCATTGTAAATGAGCGTGGAGAGAGAGAGAGAGAGAGAGAGAGAGAGAGAGAGAGAGAGAGAGAGAGAGAGAGAGAGAGAGAGAGAGAGAGAGAGAGAGAGAGAGAGAGAGAGAGAGAGAGAGAGAGAGAGGAAGGGAAGAAATGAACTGACCTTAAATCGGCAGAAAAAGAAAAGAAAAAAAAAAAAAATAGGCCATATTGTGCTGCATATCCTAACTATAACTTCAAAACTCTAGATGCGTAGACAGTATAATACAAAAAGAATGGACGCTGCTACCACTTCACCTCACATCCACAGCACAGGTCAGGTCGTACTCAAGCCAACCCGCCACAACGCCTCTCCAATTACACGCAATTCCAAGTTGATCCCGTCTGTGGGTCGACAATGACAGCAATTAGCCGCGGTCACAGCTGGCGGTTGGGGGCTCAAGGTGGCAACACTAAGAACGGTCTTTAGAGTACTCGCCTCGTAGCCAGCCTCCTCCTTGCTGTAGATAATTCGGGTTTTGTCTTTAAAGAGGGAATATTTTTCAGAGTAGGACTGTAAGAGTACGGGTTGGTGACACTGTCTATTTGAATGTTCGATTCGTGGAGGTAAAACTTTTTTTTTTTTCTAAGGTTCGGGCATCTGGTTACACACACACACACACACACACACACACACACCGAGGGTCTAGTTACGCACTTCAGTTTAGTTACTGTCAGTCTACTCAAGGACGAGGTCACCGTGGCTCGGCATAAACTCGCTTCTGAGCCCAACCAGTCACAGAAGGCTTATGGCAGCTCCTCCATTAGGGACAGACTGTGTATACTACGTCATATTTCCGCCGTGACCTGAGCAGTGGCTCAAATCCGCAAGAATGGAAACTTTCATTTCAGAGTCTGCTCGATAACAATCAGATTAGTGGTGTACGCATGCATCCGTGTGTGTGTGTGTGTGTGTGTGTGTGTGACAGTGTGTGTTTGTTATTCACCTGTTCACCTACGGTCGTCAGCTAGTCACTCAGCCAGTCGTTCTACGGAAAGAGCTCAGAGCTCGTACTGACTGATCTTTGGGTAGGACTGAGACCACACACACCACACACCCGGACAGCGAGGTCACAGTCCCTCGGGTTACATCCCGTACCTACTTGCTGCTAGGTGAACAGGGGCTACACAATTAAGAGGCTCGCCCATTTGCCTCGACGCTCCAGGGACTCGAAACCGGGCCTTCTCGGTTATGAGCAGAACGTGCTAACCATTACTCTTCGCGGTGTGTGTGTGTGTGTGTGTGTGTGAGTGTGCTAGCACGCTAGCTTACATAATTTAATTTAGATGCACTACATGTGCGATATTCATGCACCGCAAATTCTGACAGCTCCAGTTGGAAAATTTAAATGTATCATTCCTCTTCCTCTGCTCAAAGTATTTCCTGCATCAGCATCTTACACTTAACAAACAGTCTCAAGTCAGAACATTTCTATTTATTTATACATTTATTTCTTATAATTTTTTCTTCTTTTTGAAGTAATATATTTCCCGAGCCTCGTTTTTTATTTGTGAACTCACCATCTCCTTCCCACGAGCACTGGTTTGCAAGATCATAAAAAAAGTGATTATTTTCATTCCTCTTTCTGGTGTGTTAATTTCCATTGACAGTATATCCACTGGAACTTTTTAATTTTGCAGCAATGATTATCTCAGGGATGTGAAGGCATTTTATGAGTAATACTGATGCACTTCCCTCCCGTGTTTGTTCACCCGGCGAGATCTCTTCCATGTAATAATCATAATATGCGTTACATTTTACTTTTTAATGGATGATGGATGCATCTGCTTTGTATCCGACACAATGACGCGCCCGAATGGCTCTCAATTCACCTTTAAATCAATCTCCCTTTCCTTCATTCTGGATATTTGCACAAGTTTCAACTCGTCCAGCTCTCTCTCTCTCTCTCTCTCTCTCTCTCCTCTCTCTCTCTCTCTCTCTCTCTCTCCTTGTATATGGTTGATTCTGATTCTTCGATTTGTTTTCTGACAGTTAACGATGTAGTTCGTATACAAAACAGGAAAGGATCTCACTTTAATGTGCATATTCAAAGGCCAGAGCACAAAACCAACACGCCGGAAAGCAACACAGCACTGATTGATACACTGGAGGAAGTTAAGGACGAATGGAAGGGCCAAAGCTTTAGACTTGATGCTCCACATGGCCGGCATTCTTTATGTAGCAGTAGCATGTTATGATCAGAGTTAATTACGTTGTGTTGTGTTTTCCCTCAATCTCAAGTCCTCTGATTTGTTGACTGTTAGAAAACCTGACACCTAAGAGGTATTTCAGCAGCTCAGAGGATTCAAGACTGAAGGAAAACACAGAACACAGGGGTGAGTGTGGCACGTTAATTCACTATTGATCGCGGTGCCGTTCCGTATCGACTCATATAATACACCCACGTCCTTCAAAAGGTAATGATAACACACAACATCCTCGGCGCCACACTGATATAAGATACCACTGCGCTAATGTTCTTTAGCCGCATATCAATGGATTCCCCTCTTGTTATTACTTTATTATTAAATATTATTAAATATTACGGAATGCATTCTTATCTTATTGATTCCACACTACCTATAGAAGCCTGTATCTCTGTACCTGACTTGGTGCAGTCATCAACTCTTCTAGCAGAACTTCCTCAGAGGTCGATAAGCAGATGGGAGTAATTTGGACTGAAATGACCTTCCACAAACTGAGTTATTAGCATGCCATATCTCGCCTTGTCTCTCCTCAGAATTCTAATGATACCTGACACTTTTATGTCGACTCAAATTCCTAGCCTGGCAGCACGACTCCTCTGTAATCAACATTGTCTCACACAAGGCAAATCAACTGCAAGCCTCGACAGTTTGAATATATGGCACGGAAATAAAGATTAAGAAATGCTTGTGAAAGACCTTAGCAGGAATATGGAACAATTATTATGAACTATAATCACTGCACTGCTTGTGTGTTCGTGATTACCATTTTCCATTTTTATAAGAATCTAAGTCTGCTCTAATATATATCTATGTTGCGTCACATGAGCCCC
The DNA here is from genome assembly GCF_035594125.1 of Scylla paramamosain. Lineage (NCBI taxonomy): Eukaryota > Metazoa > Arthropoda > Malacostraca > Decapoda > Portunidae > Scylla > Scylla paramamosain. The sequence goes on from NC_087177.1 coordinate 4,808,651, forward strand.
ACATAGTTGAGTCAGCCTCGCATGTCTCACCAAGCACTGCACGGAGACACCACCTTGCATCGTGGATAGGTCGGAGCTGAAATGAGGTTATGTCAGTTTTTTTTTCTTTTGTTCTCCGATGGAGTAATTGAGGAAAATATTACCTTACTTTGATAACATGCCTGCAACGTTGGATGAGGGATGACATGCAGGTGAAGTTCATGTCGGGTTTATGACACAAATCAGAAACAATACACGCACACAGCGATGTAAAGCTTGATACTGCCGAGTGTGGGTGAAGATGTTACGAGTTGAATCCAATGTGATACTCTTTCTAAATTATTTTGTTGTTGTTGTTGTTGTTGTTGTTGTTGTTGTTGTTGTTTGTTTGTTTGTTTGTTTCGTCTTCTCACTTCCATTACTATTTGAATATGGTCTTTATCTCGATGCGGAGGTCGTTATGCGTTAGAAAAAAAAAATATATATAGCAAATGTAACAAGATCTAAGCATTGCGAAAAAAAAAAAAAGCTGCATGTGTCAATAGCTCATGAGAACTGATATCAGTGGCTTTGTAATCCTATACTTTCGAAAGTTGGACACTTGCAGCTCGTACGTGCGGTGTTTAACTGTCACTATAAATTCTTAATATAGTTTGTACACATAGTATTACTTCTGCATCTCTACATTCAACATTTTAGTTTCTACGGCCTTAGCTCAAGTTTAATTTAGACTTTTCCTCTTCGGGGAATTCATATTTCATACCACAACGTGGCTGCAGGCTAAGTAATACAGGTAATGTAAGGGCGAGAAGATGAATAGGCAGTCTCGGAAAAAAAACAAAAAAAACATACAGTATAGATGAAGGAGATTGACGCTACTCGTATATAATTATCTACTTCCATATAAGTGCTACACTCTTAGTACTGGTGATTCTACGCATCAAAAACTAAAAAAAAAAAAAAAAAATCATGATATGCGCAAGATTAAGGCCATGACAGCAGCCCATGTGAACATTACCGATGATAACATTATGATACGTTAATAATTCTAGTAATGGTACGCTTATATTAAGTCATATCGTGACAGGAAGCACACACCTGCTATTTCACCACAAGCACTTCACTTCGCCCCTGACACCTGCCTCGCATTGAGGAAATCATTGCAGGCAGACGTACGTGTTACCTGGGGATACATTAGCACAAATAAAAGCGTGTGCACCATGACAGCTAAACGAGAAACTCATGACGTAAGAAATAAAATACAGTAATTGTTCATGCGAGGTCCAAACACTCACGTAATAATAAAACAATTATAATGAATAAAATTAGTTTTTATTCGTGTATATTTTTCTAAGGGTCTCACGAGAACAGTTTTGATCTCGGCTTCTGTAAATATTCACATCTAGCTTGTGTTAACTTAGTGTTAGCGATTCACGCTGTCTAAGGCAATTGTAAAGATTTCAGCTAAGCTTCTGATAAAGGATGATCGAGATTCATCAGTGTGTGAATGGAGGTCCTCTTGGTAAATAACTACCTACAATATTAATCAAAATATCTACTTGCGATGCTTCAACTTCTGAGTATAGGAATCTAATTTCCTGCAGGTACGCTAGCACATGGTGTATATGGGTCACCTTTACCTCTAACGGATCGCATATTACAGGAAATAAAGTGGACATAATCTTCAAAGGTGTCACGCTTAACATTTTTTTCCTTTCATCTTTTACCACTTAACATGCAGAATAAAAAAAAAAATAGAAGCTTGCTGGTCAGGTTGTAGCCTAATTTGCTAATTAATATGTTCATTGACAACTCTATCTTTAAAACATTAATTGTTTTTTTTGGCTAAAAAAATGAATTGATTATACATATTTGAATATGGTATTAGTTTACAGAAAACGTTGCTGCTTTCGTCAGGAACTTAAATATCTATAAAATCAACGATAATACTTTCTTGTCTCATCCTCGGAAATTACAGGAGAAAAGTTATCACAATTGACTATTTACCTGGTGCAATCTTCCCTCCTTTCTTCCTTCCCCCCCACGCCCTCTCCCTCCCCACCATCTCTCTCTCTCTCTCTCTCTCTCTCTCTCTCTCTCTCTCTCTCTCTCTCTCTCTCTCTCTCTCTCTCTCTCTCTCTCTCTCTCTCTCTCTCTCTCTCTCTCTCTCTCTCTCTCTCTCTCTCTCTCTCTCTCTCTCTCTCTCTCCAATAAAAGTGATTAAATTCTCTCTCTCCAATAGAAGTGATTAAATTATCACACTTGGGTCGTCGTAACGCAAAAGCTCGTACAAATAACAAATCTCTCTCTCTCTCTCTCTCTCTCTCTCTCTCTCTCTCTCTCTCTCTCTCTCTCTCTCTCTCTCTCTCTCTCTCTCCTCATCTTTCAAGCAGCAGACGCCGCCCAAACGGGTTCTGGAGGCAGCTTACGTTGTCCCTGTTAGGTTCTGACTGCAAACACTTCCACAAAGAGAATTCACTCCAAATGTAGGCTGAGATTCCTTGCTGTTACACTTGACATGTGATGAGAAGAGTATCAAGAATATCATGTGGACAAAAGGATATCTTGTACGTACACTCTTGTACTCGTATAGTTAACCATCTATGCCCCAAGGACTGTCCAGTGTACGTAGATATAAAGTACTGTCCAGAGAGTGTACGTAGAAATCAAGTGCTATCAGGAAGTGTAAGTAGATGTCAAATACTGTCCAGCGATTACCTTAGATGCCAAGTAATGTCTAGTGTACGCATGATGTCAATAACTGTCCAGTGGGTGTACGTAGAAGTAAAAAAAAAACTTAAATCAGGAAGATGTCAAACAGTTTCCAGTGTGTATGCAGACATAATGAAGGCTTTGGTGGAGGAAGGGTTAACATTGACCTAACCACTGCAACACTGCACAGCCAGCGGGGTCGTCGTGCTTGCTCGCCTGATGTGCAGTGGAGGGGTTCCCGCTGCCGTTGCCTGTTATGCCTTAGGAAATTAAGGTTCCGGGTTTTGGAGCAGATAAAGGAGAATTAAAGCGGCGAGTCTGACACCGGCAACACGGTGAGGTAAAACAAATATATATAATGCATAAATAGTATACAAAAGGGAAAGGAAAAAACAAAAACAAAACAAAAGGTGAATTCATTAGAAAAAAACAAAAATAAAACAAAACAAAACAAAATGCTGCGTCCTTTAGAGACAACGACACAGCACAACGGGAAAGGTGAATAAATATGATGCTAAAAAAATAAAGAAAAAAAAATCAGGAATAAATGTCAATCCATGAAACATTAAAAGCGTGCTTACTGTCCATTAGTAAATTACTCTAGCGTCTATCATAAAAAATCGTCATGTGTCAGTGTGCTTTGCGGCGCTCAGGATGTGCGGCACTCAGGATGCACCCACGAGTCTGGCGAGCCCCACGAGACAACAGAGGCACAACAGCAGCAGCAGCAGCAGCTACAAGTTTCCCCCACTGGCTTTGTGCTCGGGGACAAACGCAACAAACGGCCTCATTCTGCTAGTTTGTTGTTGTTTTGTGTGAATAAAGAATATGCGGAATCCCAAATCTTGACGCAGTGAAGAAAACAATGGGGAGAAATGACTCACGTATTCTGTGGCACTCTGTTGTGACTACTAACAATGGTTACTAAATGTGAAGAGGAAGAGTAACTAAATTTTGCATCGATAAATTCAGATAATTTGTCTGGTTCCATTCATCAACGTTTACAATGCAAATACACACACACACACACACACACACACACACACACACACACACACACACACACACACACAATAGGAACACTTCGCCGGGAACACACTCACAAGACTTCCCACCCACAATGGATGGCCGCGGCCCGTCCCAGGCCGCTCTCTGGGTCGAGGAATACCTGTCCTCAAAGTTTGTCACGTTGAGCGAGGATGTTCTCCACGTGCACTTCCTTGTTTTGAGTCCTTACGAGAAATAGGAGGGAAAAATAAAGGAAAGCTTGAATTTTTGTGACAGAATGAACGATGGACCTCTTAAGTGACGTTCTAGACATGGGTAGACGAAAGAGGGTCAGGCAGATGTGCGCACGCGTGGAAGAGGGGGAGGAGGCTGGTGAGTGCCACAGCATGCAAGAACACCAGTTGCTGAGCAGCCTTAGTGGGGTGCACACGTGCTCCTCGCTCTCCCCTTGAACCAAGACGCTTGGGACTGTGAACCGCTAGTGCGTTACGCTTTGCCCGTTCGCTGATGATGAATTCAGACATTGTAGGATAAACTTATCTTGAGTGATATTATGAACAAGGTGACTCAAGTTAAGTTTCTCATACTGATATCCACATCACACTTCCAATGAACTTTTGCAAACTACATATTATTTTGTTTTGTTTTGTTTCTTTGCTTACCAAGGAGTAACATGTGAAACACTTATCGGAAAAGAAAAAAAAAAAAAATCAAGAGGAAATCCCTCAGTTTGTTGTAGCCAATGTGAGGAGCCGCCGCCTTGACTCTCCACGCTGCCCGCCACCGATAACACAGGTAAGGAGCGGCGAGACGACTGCAACTTCGGTCTGTTATAATTTTTATCAATTTTACATTCAGTTCACGGCATAGACTGCGTCTCTTTAGCAACCAGTGTACTGGTTGACAGCTTGGAACAAAGTATAACCAAACATGGTCGACGCGGCTGATTAAAGGCCACAGATCTGAGAAGAAAGTTAGAGGAATTCGCAAAAACAAGAAGGAACACCTGAGGCGACGCACGAGTTGTCTTCAGACCCGAGGTGGCGCGGGGCCGAGCTGTCCAGATGCCGTGATCCCCTGAGACAGCTGGCCGGATGGACCCTTGCATTGAATATTTCATCACGTCATTAACAAGGAGTCCATTTTTTCTCGAACATGTGTGTACGCACATCACGCAAACACACACACACACACACACACACACACACACACACACACACACTGACACGCTTTTTTTTTTTCATGACTGATGCAATTGTCAAGAACTTCGTTTACGCTCGCTTTTAAGTCCTCACGGCAAAATGTGTCTGGCAGAACAGTGAGTATTCAGAAGTGAAGTCTATTGTTCTAAACCCCACAGCTGTCCACACACGCACAGCAGGAGGATCAGCATCTTTCCCAGGGACGAGTTCCAGCAGTCACGTGGAGCTTGTTGTCCTCTGCCTTTCACGTGCTCAAGCATTTCGTTATCAAGGATCACATTTGCTTTTCATTGCTTTGTTTTTTGTTTGTTTTTTCGTAGAAGCAGCAGGAACAAGAATTGCTCTGTTATTCAGGAGCCATACCACAGTATTAAAATCACTCCTTCCCTGAATGCGCCGATGTTCCTTTTCCTGACGCATGATATTCTTGCCTGCAGGGTTTCAATAGCAGGTGATATTATAAGAGTTCACACTGTTATCGTAAAAAAAAAAAAAAATGCAAGATCTCTTAGTGCTGATACTTTTATTCTTGCTTGTGTACGAAATATTTACAGAAAAAAACGTAGTTGAGTGAAAGGGACTTCGAACGACAACAAACTTAAGGATCTTGTTACGCTGTTACGTTTCACTTCACTAAACTAACAATAGCATTAAAGAGAGAGAGAGAGAGAGAGAGAGATACATAGTGTAGGTTTAAGGCACAGTGCTGATGAGAGCCAGTAAGCCTAAGTTGCGATCTTTGCGTGGCTGTCGTCCCCACGCGGGTCTCAGTGGGTCTGGCTGGCGCGGAGTGAGGCAGTTCGTGGGTCTCTGTTAGGAACTCTGCGTGACTCACTACAAATCCATCAGGCCACCAATTTTATTCCGCCGAGGAAGGAAGTTTGGGCGCCCACCGAGGGTAGAGGAGAGAAGCAATGGGATTAAGATTGATACCTAGGCATCCTTACGTCCAACTTTATTCATCACTATTACTGCCATCACCACCATCACTGACACTGCTTTCACCATCACCATCACTGACGCCATTTGCATCACCACTATTATTGACATCACTAAGATCACTACCGCCACGTACATTATCATTGCTCTCACCACCACTGTCGTTATCACTAATATCATCATCACTATCTTTGACATCACCAGCATCACCACTACTGCTATCATCACCGCTACCTAGACTATCACTATCTTCACCACAGCCACAACCACCACCACTGTCACTGCCATCATCATCACAATCTGACATCACCAGCATCACCATCACTGTGAACATTCCTGCCACACCAGCATCACCATCACTGTTTTTCTTATCTTAGCATTTTTCATGATGCTACCTTTTAGTCACCGGAGAACTGCCACGTGGGTCGCTTAAGTTAACACTGGGTGAAGATTTTTGTCTTACTGATAGCGAGGGTAACACTTCAGCTTCACGCACGTACGCACTTACCTACTTACACACACACACACACACACACACACACACACACGAGATGTCTTGAAAGCGCTTTACGACCCAGAGTGAATGAACGGCGTAGGTAGTTACTACAATTTTATTTTGATAGCCGCCCTGTTATCGTCTCCTTCCCAAACATTGTTTTCTTTTTCACTCAAGAAAGTTTGTTGTATTAATATTTCGTCCTCCTTCCTATTCCCTTTAAAACTCATGCTTTATCTGTCTTCCAGTCTATCGTCTGTTCGCGTATTTCTAAATCCAGAATACAACTCTAATCTTAAGATTTGAATCCTGAATGTGAACATCACTTCCTATCCCTAATACCACTCCCGGCATGGTATTGCACTGCCACTAGCACATATTCCTTTTGCTTGATTACTTCCTCACACTGTATCTACGTTTATTGAAGCTGTCAACTTCCAGTAAAGTTTGCTCCGCTATCGACAACACTTTTCCTCCGTTTATGCACATACTATATACAAATTTTCTTTCGGCAAGGAAGTAGGATTTGCATATATTGGCAGACAGACAAGATAAAATAAAATAGACCAGGAAGAGAGTAGCAATGGAAGCATTTTCCCAAGCTACTGTGATGGACTCCAATAAGACCTTGAAGCTTCTTAAGTCAGGAGTTGAAGTCATAACAAGAGAATATCATTGAGGGATTATTCTAACAGACATAGAATTACATCTTCTAGACGGAAGGAAATAAGAAGCATGAAATTGTTGAAATTAAATGGATTTTTTAAACAAAAATCTTAGAAAAAATGAAAAAGTCTGAGATGAAGAAGGAACAGAAAATGGAGGTATTTTACTCTTAAATGTCGGAGCCGGTGACAAGAGTTGCAATTAGTGAAACTGTAATTTCTCTCTATACTTAGTTATCAAATAGAAATTGCATAAATAATAATAGAAAACATGAGTTCAAATAAGGTTGGAGGCTACACCGTGTCGTCTGTAAGTCACTGCTGTATCCAATAACTAAAACTTTTGGTCTTAAAGTCGAGCGAAGATGTAGAATGACTCTGTGTTAGTATGGGTCTTTAAAGGGGAGAATGAATAAGCTGAAGAACTTGGTGATCACTACGAGGCATTAAGCATTTGATATATCAGATAAGGTTGTAAGGTTATGTAACAGCTCAACAAGGAAAGGGTTGTGCACTTCGTTGGTCACTGAAAGAAGACAACCAATGCATGTGATGAATACGGAGTTTTCTAAACGCTTAATTTTCAGGAAGGCGAGAAAGGTTGAAGATGTGCACCACATTCTACTAAGAATGACGACTCATATTCTACACTACGTAAAACCGAGAGATACTTATATAAGAACACACATCTTTTGTTGGGAGACTGTTTCAGGCAAATAATGATTTTCAGATATTCACAACATATGCAGTGGGTGGTAGTATTGCCAACAAGACCTTGACTGTCAACTCTGGACCGAGACACGTGATGCAAAAAGCAGATAAAAACAAAAGGATCTTGGTGAGGAAAGGAAGGAGGGGGAATTCAGTGTAAAAACTGTGATTCTTACGAAAGTTAATTGAGTCTGTCGAAGAGATTTCAAAACATCTTTCGGGTCGTTAAATCAGTGCCATCAGTTCAGTGGCATCCCACACTCTGTCACTGCAGTGGAGGGACGTTCAGTGGCGTTTAATACCAAACCTTAACAAGTGTATGAAGAGTGGAACAAAAGCCTTATATATATATATATATATGTCGCAAAGTATTCTTTGAAGACTAAACTCTCTTTTGAGGCATTCCAGAGTTGTGGCGACAAAGCAAGAAAAATCGTGTAATGGAGAAAAGAAGAAAAAGAAGAGGAAGAAGAGAAACATAACGCAGAAAGGAAAAAAAAAAAAGAAAAAGAAAAGGCAAACAACAAAGATGAAAGTATTAAAGAGAAATAACGATGCCTTTTGTCGTCTTTATCCCGTCGCACCTTCCAGTAAAAAAACAAATAAAAAAATCACATAAAAAATACAGATAAATAAATACAAAATAAATAATAAATGAATGAATGAATAAAACAAATTAATAAATACAATATAATAAAACAAAAACAAAAACAAAGAGAACTACCAAAGGGAGTGCGGGTGTACACAACAGGTATTCGCGGGTCAAGTTCACGGGCGGGTTTAAAGAGGAGGCAGTGTGCGATGGGTGGCGAGACACACAATCACTTCACGGGTCACGGTCCTCAAACGGGCAGGCGGGATCGGCTTTCTTTACGTCACTCCATTTCACTTTGCATTTTGCGTTTGAAATTAATCTTACCCTGCTTACACTCTGCTTGGGGAAAGAGTCCAGTGGTGAGCTCATGAGACTGCTTCACTGAGTCTCACTGATTCACTGACTGCAGTATCAATGGCATCACGGTGACACGATTTCGGTGTTTGAAAGAAAGTGATCAGAACCGCCGTCCCTTCCATGTTTATCTGTTTACCTGCCTGTTTGTCTGTGTCTGTTTATTTGTGTCTGTCTGTCTGTCTGTCTGTCTTTGCCTCTCTGTATATCTTTGCCCCCCCCCTCTCTCTCTCTCTCTCTTTCTCTGGCTTTTAAAGTTGACACAGCTACATTAAACACTTCTATATCCGAAAGTACATTCTATATAATCAACTAAGTACATCCTTGGGGCCGCAGTGGCTGGCGTCGAGGAGACGGACAACAACCAAGAGACTCAGTTTAAACGAATATAAACACCAACTCGACACACCCTTCCACTTCCATTGTAAGAGGCAAATAGAGAGGTACTCCACGTAGAGGCTTATGATTCAGTGGTGCTTCAATAATGCATTCTTTCTTCTCATTAATGCTTAGTGTGAGTGCTAGCGGGTCACGTGTCCCGCTAGCGTGTACCAGAAGCGGTAGTTGCACTGGTGGTTCTTTGCGTTTTATAAAGTAAGGTTTAGTTTAAAATGTAAGTTGCTGTAAAGATTATTTCGTATGGGAGTCGCGGCATTTCGGATTTTAAAGCAAGAGAGAGAGAGAGAGAGAGAGAGAGAGAGAGAGAGAGAGAGAGAGAGAGAGAGAGAGAGAGAGAGAGAGAGAGAGAGAGAGAGAGAGAGAGAGAGAGAGAGACTTGCTGCTAACGTGTTATCGAAAAAGGATGGACACAACAAATAAGGTGTAGAAATTTGTAACTAATTTCTTTGGTATTTGATTTATTTGTAAGTTGGTGGTGTTGTAGCTGTGTTGCTTCTATTGCTGCTGCTGCTGATGCTGCAAGAAGAAGAAAAAGAAGAAGAAGAAGGAGATGAAGAAGAAAAAGAACAAGAAGAAGAAAGACAACAACAACAACAACAATAACTATTACTACTACTTTTACTACTACTACTACTACTACAACTACTACCACTACTACTACAATTACTACCACTGCCACTACTACCACTACTACTACACACTTGCTGCTGCTGCTGTTGCTGCAGCTATAATTGCAGGAGGCGGAGCAGACAGCAGAAGTGGCGTACAAGGAACAAGGGGCTAATTTATGTTATGGTGGACATAATTTGAGCATTATTGATCGCGGTGACGCACGAATCCTCATGATGACGCGGCCCTCCGGCGGCCCCCGTTGGCGTGCCTCCCCGATCAATACCTTGAGCTAAACTTGTCTGCCACAACACCCCAGGGGCGTGGGATCCTCGTACTTGATCAGGCGTGGGCATTGTCATCCCCAGCTCACTTCAACAGCATTTCGAAAATTCCTCTCCGGCAATCGGCCAGGAAGTAAATGCAGTGCGTTTCAATTTAAATTATTCATCGACACCATCGCCCGGGGAAAGGGAGCAGACAGGATCACTGGAAAAAGTATTATTTCCCAGCGAAAATCTGCGCAGTAAATACCTATATTCTCTTAAGTCATGCCTCCTGGTGGCGGGAAGTTTGTCAAGTTATGCTCGCAACTTAACTTTGAAAACTTCTCGCTACATGAAGATTATACGCACTTTGAAATAAATCTTAAAATGTCACATTAAAAAAATTCCTGAGAACTTTAGCTTCCGTATTGTAGATCGATATGGCAGCGACCTGCACGTTAAGGCGCCTCGTGGCCACCCAGGTGTGCGGACGAGGAGACGTGGTGCGACTCCTTCCGTGCTATGGTGCAAATGTCCCTCGTGGCACCGTGTACTGTCCAGCGTGACGCACTTGGCGCCACGGGAAGTAAGGGTCTCTGTGGGCTTGTGTGGCGGGGGCTGGAACACTGCACCTCATGGCTTGGGTGCATTGAATCTTCTCGGCTGTGTGGTGAGGGAGAAAATGACTGGTCCTTCTGATCCTTTGGTGGAAATGGGAAGCGCTGGTCTATGTCCCCGCGTGTATCACTACCTTGCGAGGAGCTGTGGTGGTCGTGTCCCCGCTAGTGGGTGGCTCTTTGTAGTGGTGGTAGTAGTGGTGGTGATGATGGTAGTAGTGGTGGTAGCGGTACTTGCATTTTTTTATTATATTAAATTTTACACTTCATATTTACAACAGAATGACGCCATTGTATTTGTTCCTAAAGAAATGAAGAAAAAGCCTCAGACAGTGAATGGTGTAATGACGAATATTTTCCGCGACACAGGAATGGAAGTTTAAAGCAGATCAGTCCACAGCCACATATGACCTCTTTGATGCGACTGCAATAAAAGTCAGTCATTCAATCAATTCATCAATCCATTTATCTTCTAAGCATATTCCAGCATAGGCTCCGTGCAATGTAATAGTAACAGTATGGGAGAAAAGAAAGAGACAAAAAAAAGTGTAATTAAAGATCCATTAGTTTATCGTTAACTATGAATGGACTCCTCTTACGGTCATCAATAAAACATTAATCAAAACTTCACACACACACACACACACACACACACACACACACACACACATACACACACAGTTTGCCTGTCTCGGTCAATTAGTCTCTTCCTACTCTTATCCCCAGCTCTCTCTCTCTCTCTCTCTCTCTCTCTCTCTCTCTCTCTCTGAATTATTCAACACTAATCACGTGCGTAAT
>NC_087177.1:4825000-4882500 GCF_035594125.1 Scylla paramamosain
CGTCTGTATTCTTGGCACTCTCCACTAGCATGAGGACTTACTTCACTTTTTTCACTGCGTCTGTCACTCAGTTGACCAGCGAGGGGTTGACTCACAGTTATTCCTGACAAAACTGACACGCGTCTATTCTTGACAGTATGTGTGTGTGTGTGTGTGTGTGTGTGTGTGTGTGTGTGTGTGTGTGTGTGTGTGTGTGTGTGTGTGTGTGTGTGTGTGTGTGTGTGTGTGTGTGTGTGTGTGCGGGGTCAGTAAGTGCAAGCAACACAGGAATGAGATATAATAATAATGATAATTATAATAAAAGGATGAGGGAGAAGAGATGAAATATGGCTACTGCTATAAGAAAAAGTAGTTATAGGTTTCACGAGTATAACGTAGTAGTACTGTAGTAGTAGTAGCAGAAGAAGAAGAAGAAGAAGAAGAAGAAGAAGAAGAAGAAGAAGAAGAAGAAGAAGAAGAAGAAGAAGAAGAAGAAGAAGAAGAAGAAGAAGAAGAAGAAGAAGAAGAAGAAGAAGAAGAAGAAGAAGAAGAAGAAGAAGAAGAAGAAGAAGAAGAAGAAGAAGAAGAAGAAGAAGAAGAAGAAGAAGAAGAAGAAGAAGAAGAAGAAGAAGAAGAAGAAGAAGAAGAAGAAGAAGAAGAAGAAGAAGAAGAAGAAGAAGAAGAAGAAGAAGAAGAAGAAGAAGAAGAAGAAGAAGAAGAAGAAGAAGAAGAAGAAGATAGACAGACAGAAAAGAAGGAAGCAAGCAAGCAAGAAAGAAAGAAAGAAACAAACAAACAAAGAAGAAAATGGGAAATGAAGAAAAACAGACTGACAGGAAGAAAGAGAGAAAATTAAAAAGAAACAAAGAAAGAAAAAAATGAAAGAAGAAAGAGGCTCTCCCAGTTCAAAACACGTCTCCTACACATCACACACAAGACCAGTGCTAACTCACCTTAAATATTACACGAGGCAAACTATACTTTCCACGTGCACTCTCGAATTAATAACTGACGTGAACATTTGTGGCAGGCAATATGCGGGTTGCTGCCAATATCAGAGGGTTGGTAAGACTACAACCCTATTGGCCTAACAGATAATCCAGGTCTGGCAGAAAGGTTAGACAACACCGCTTAGGGGACTGTTGGACCTTAGGATTTAAGGACATCCATTTTTACTTGCACAGAGGGCTGCTGGAAGGAAAGTGAAAAAAGAATGGAAAAACAGGCAAAAATATCTTCGTCTAATCAATGATGTATCTAAAATTTTCAACTGCATAACGAACCAAAATGCAGGAAAAGTTAAAAGAAATGAAGAAAAGCACTGAGAAAAATCCTCGCCCAATCAGTGATATAGTTAAAAGCATTCAAAACATTCGCAAACAGCCTGACACCATTCATACAGCGAGCATCGACAGGTATGGAACATCGAACTCCACTCAGGAAGACACTCAGGGAGGCACACAAGCACTCCATTACCGGCCGCCTCGTCACGGCTTCGGGGCGTTGATGTCACTTCACATGGCGTGGGATTCTTAAAAGCTTGGCGTGATGGAAGGAAAGGCGAGTGTGATAGCAAAACCAAAATTCATATATACACTTGGGATGAAGGGTAACTAATTGAACAGGTTGAAAAGGAAAAAAAAAAAGGACAAAGAAGAAAAGAAAAAAGAAAAGAAAAGAAGAAGAAAAGCAACAACAGCAGACAGAAGAAGAAGAAGAAGAAGAAGAAGAAGAAGAAGAAGAAGAAGAAGAAGAAGAAGAAGAAGAAGAAGAAGAAGAAGAAGAAGAAGAAGAAGAAGAAGAAGAAGAAGAAGAAGAAGAAGAAGAAGAAGAAGAAGAAGAAGAAGAAGAAGAAGAAGAAGAAGAAGAAGAAGAAGAAGAAGAAGAAGAAGAAGAAGAAGAAGAAGAAGAAGAAGAAGAAGAAGAAGAAGAAGAAGAAGAAGAAGAAGAAGAAGAAGAAGAAGAAGAAGAAGAAGAAGAAGAAGAAGAAGAAGAAGAAGAAGAAGAAGAAGAAGAAGAAGAAGAAGAAGAAGAAGAAGAAGAAGAAGAAGAAGAAGAAGAAGAAGAAGAAGAAGAAGAAGAAGAAGAAGAAGAAGAATAGTAGCAGCAACAACAACAACAAACAACAAACCATAACCATCACCTGTTCTTTCCACAGGGCAAAACAAACAACAAAGTGATAAAAGAACGGAAGTGTCCAAAGAACGTGTCATTTTTTTTCGACCTTAGGCGTGACGTGTAAAGGGGAAATGTATTTTGTGGCCCATTGATGTCTCTTTGCGCTTGTTGTATGTCATCTTCCTTTGGTGGAGCGAAGGAACTGTGTTACTCGTAGGTCTGTATAGCTAGTCGATGAGAGCACACACACACACACACACACACACACACACACACACACACACACACACACACACACACACACACACACACAGTAAGAAGGATATTATCAAACGTTTGAAAATCTGTAACAGGTTCTATTGGAAATGATCGAAATTATCGTGGTTTTCAAATTCTTTCTTTTAAAATCCGATTGATAGTTTTACAAAGAATTATGTGGTATCAGTTTGAAAAAAAAGAAAGAAAAGAAAAACAGCTGTAACTCGAAACGGTCCTGAAACATTTAAGAATACGAGTATATAACCTATCCTTACTCCTTCCCCTCTTTCTCTCCCTTTTCTTCTCCGTTCATCACCCCATTTCATTTCTTTCCTCTTTTCCTTTACGTCTATTCCACCTGACCTCTTGACTCGAATTACTTTCCTGTCATTCGCTAACATTTTATAATTTTGCCTCGCTTTTCCCTCCCTGGCAGCGTTTGTTAATCCGTTACCGAAGCGGATGGAGGATGGCCGTGGGATCAAAGGCTGAGGGGAGACACCAATCTGAGGAGAGCTTGCGATCTGCTTTGAAGACGTTACACATGTTCCAGTGCTTCTCTCTGCCATCTGATCCCTTGCAATTATCTCTATTTCTGGCGGCATCTTTGTATTTTATTTTTTCGAAAGCGACGTCATGCTGTTTCTTGTGTTTTTTACTACTGCTACTACTACTACTACTACTACTACCACTACTACTACTATTACTACTACTACTACTGCTATTACTACTACTGTTACTAATACTACCACAACCACCACCACCACCACCACCACTCTTATTGTCATCATCTATATTCTTCTTCTTCTTCTTCTTCTTCTTCTTCTTTTTCGTCTTCTCCGTCTTCTTTCCAGCATTATTATTTTTTATATTATTATTATTATTATTATAAATATTATTATCATTGTTTTTATGATCAATCTGCCTATTACTTAAACGTGACTCTTGTTGTGATAACTTTTAATAATATGAAATCTACAAAATATGCAATATGATCACTGTGATAAAAGTTGCGTGTTTGATCCTGGTTCGCGGCAGTTTCTCGGCGAGAGTCAGCGTTCTCTCGTAACCCTAGCGGGGCTGTAATTATTATGGTGTTAGGGACCTAACTCGGGGGACTTTTTTAATTGCCTTCATATTATTGTCTTACGTGCTGTTTGAAAAAAAAAAGTTAATCTTTCCTAGCTTGTTAAGCTTAAAGTTTAATTTCAAGAATTTATAGATTTCTTACAACGTCAGTGTATAAAAACACCGAACAAAAATTTCATGACATTGCATCCTCTTTAAAATAAGATGAAAATGGAAATAAGAAGAAAAATTCAGTACTCAACTCAGTACGTGAATTAATCTGAGAGTGACTTCAAAATCTTAGTCTTTATGTATGCATTCTTTTATTATATCTATCAGTTATCTATCAGTCTCACATTACATACGAATAGCCGTGAAGTAAGCTTTGCCTCAGATTTCGTCAACCGGAGCCTGACGGAGCAGCTGAGCCTCGAAGATGAAGGTTTACACTTGGTTTACCTCCTGATTCCGCAACCTTGTTTGGAAGGAAAAAACTCATTAAGAACTAATCCGGAGAGTTTTTAAAGTCCGCTCTGCTCGATTAACGGAGACTTCCTTGTGCGGAAAAAAGAGGAAATATTTGATGAAAGCCGACGCGTAAGTGGCTTCTGAAAATGCCTGAGGGTATTATGGGAGCTTTGTATTTATAAGCAAGTGAGTGAAGATTTAAATTTGAAAAACCAAGAAAGATTGAGATCTCAAAAAGAGACTATAGATATGCATCGTGTTGTGAATGTTATTTTTAGGGAAAATATTAAAGTGAATATAGCAATTCAGTAATGGTAAGATTGATAGATAGATAAGTACGTAGATAGGTAAATAGACAGATATATAGATAAATAAAGAGAGAGAGAGAGAGAGAGAGAGAGAGAGAGAGAGAGAGAGAGAGAGAGAGAGAGAGAGAGAGAGAGAGAGAGAGAGAGAGAGCAGTTATGTGCGTTAAACACCCATCCTCTTCTACACACACACACACACACACACACACCTATCAACGCCACGGCAGCCGTCACCACCAGCACCACCACCAGTCGCAATATTGACACTTCAACTCATCAACACTTGCATTAGCAGCCACCTTGAAAACTGGAACTCAGATTTCCCCGCACTCGTTCTGGAAATTTACGACCCAATTTCTGACTTCCTGCGGTGGGAAAAAAGC
Source organism: Scylla paramamosain (assembly GCF_035594125.1). Taxonomy (NCBI): domain Eukaryota; kingdom Metazoa; phylum Arthropoda; class Malacostraca; order Decapoda; family Portunidae; genus Scylla; species Scylla paramamosain. Next base: position 4,829,583 of record NC_087177.1, read on the forward strand.
AACATCTCTGGCCAATATTCTGCGAGGCAATATCGGCGGCGTGTCGCGGCGGCTGTCAGGACGAGGGATGTATTGAGCTAAGCAGGTTATCAGTTGGCATCACGCGATATGAGAGAGAGAGAGAGAGAGAGAGAGAGAGAGAGAGAGAGAGAGAGAGAGAGAGAGAGAGAGAGAGAGAGAGAGAGAGAGAGAGAGAGAGAATGTGTGTTGTATAAAAGACAAAGAGGTGAAGAGGATTAATACGCCTGAAAAACTCTCTCTCTCTCTCTCTCTCTCTCTCTCTCTCTCTCTCTCTCTCTCTCTCTCTCTCTCTCTCTCTCTCCTGCCAGTATTTGTCTTCGCATTTTTTTCTTTTACATCTTTTTCTCCTCCCGTTCCGTACACCCTCACTCAAAGGCTGCCGACTGACTGACTGACAAGCCTCTTACCTGCCCCCTTTGCCAAACTATTTTTCTGTTTGTTATCGCATGTGTGGCGCAGAGATATGCAGTATTTTCCACCCTGTTACTCCTCTCCGTGGTGCAGTGGGTGGTGGTTAGAGCGCATGGCCACACATTCACTGGTTCCTGTTTGAATCATGGTTGTAACATTCCGCGTACGACAGAACCCAAGTGTTCATTCTTCCTCCTAGTTGGTCGAGAGACGGATACTTGTAGAAACCTTAGTGTGTCTCCATGGTGTAGTGGCTAGAGCGCGTGGCTGCGAATTCGAGGGTCCCATTCGAAGCCAGGCTGTGGGATTCACCGTACAGGTCACCCAGCTGTTTATTTTTTCTCCTGGATGGTCGAGAGATGAGTGCCTGTGGGAGTCCGGGGAGTACCTGTGAAAGTATAGGGAGTACCTGTGGAAGTCTGGGGAGGGTAAACTGTGGAAACCCAAATATCACAGTTGTTTTGTGTCCCGGGTAAGAGATATTGTTCACCACAATCTCGACGGCCAGTAAAACAGAGATGATCGCCCAGGCCACTACAGTAGCTTATGTCCAAATATCTGCCTTGCTCTGTTTCTTCGTATTCACTTCTGAAAATAAACAGCGCACAGTAGCTTAATGTTTCCCAATCTTCCTCTTCTGTGATCATTAGCATATCTAATGGAGCACAGTGGTTCAACTTTTTTGAAGTTGGTACTTTGCTTCTTCGTCATAATTTCTTGTTTAACGTTTTCCGAACACTTACTCCCTTTTCCCGTCTTTTCTCCACAAACTTGACACCACAGTGACATAAGATTTGCCGAACATATTTTCTCCATCCGTTAATAGCAAGGATCTGTTAAGCGTTTTCCATCTAGTTCCTCTCCTTTCTCGTACCTGTTCCTTCTCATGACAGAATAATTCAGCAATTTTCAACCAGTTATTCTTACTCCTCTTTCTTCTCTTTCTTGTTTCTCAATTTTAAAATTGTAATTTAACATTTTCCAACTAGTTCCTCTTCTTTTTCGTCTTTCTTCCTTCTTATGTTTCATCCAGTAATCCAGCACTTCCAACTCTTTTCGCCTCATCTTCTCATCTTTAAAAGAGTGGGCTTAAAAGCACTTTGCCTAAGAGAAGTGCGACCCAAGCGTTCCCTCCACTCTCGCTCCTTAATTAGGTGAGATCACGTGCATCTGACCTTTGCCAGCCTCTGTGAAGACACTTCGAGTGCCTCTCAAGCGGGAGACGCGAGCCTGGGAGCGAGTGCCTCCGCCACTTCGGATCCTCGCCACACGACGCCTACACAAACTATGTATCCAGAAAAATTTCTCCAGCACATTCTAAAGTATGTTTTAAGAGATATCAGAAATTTACTTATCATTATCCATTTAGGGTAATATATCTAAAACGTCAGCAATATTTATCAAGCAATATCTTGATTATCAAGAGTTGTTAAAATATCTATACGGACATATTCATTAAGAAATAAAAAAAATACATCTATTAATATCAGTATTATCTATCCAGGAATATTAGTATTGCCGTGTAATTCTCACGGTCACCACCAACACCACCACAAAGACAATGATAACCACCACCACCACCACCATCGGCACTATCGTTTCTACACACATTTGCAGCATTTGCCCGGTAAAGTGTTAATGTGAAAGATATACCGCTGCTCATTTTGGGGTTATGAAGCAAATTACCAGAAAGATCACTGGGATTTCATATAACCACCGAGTTGAGTATTTCTGGATTCATTATCATCCATCATCATCATCATCATTACCATCGCTGTCAGCCTACAGAGTTATACAGAGTGACAGAGTGAACAGCTGCATCAACTCACTAGAATGTTTTGATGCATAAAGTATATATTTTCATTAACCCTTTGACTGCTAATGAGAATATTTCACTTTTCACTTTATTTAAGTAGCCGTATTCGATTTTACTTAGAATAAGGTAATACTGCAGGTATTGAAGGATTATAACTGCTCATTCCATCGCTGCTTTTGTTATCAGTGATGTTTTTCAGAATCGCACTTTAATAAACTTGCACTAAGAAGCCATAGCAGTCAGAGGGTTGTGGATTTTGTAACACCATTACATTTGTACCTCATGAGAGCAGAATTAAAATATTGATAATGTTGATAATTTCATTTAAGAATACAAATTAAGACTTGAAAAAAATCGCCTGTGGATGGTGTTCCAACAATTATCGTGGTATCTGATGCGTACATGGTGGGGTAGCCCGCAGCACGTTAACGGCGCAGGGCACAGCATACAGGATAGTGTTGCTGCGTGAGGAAATGAAGAAATGCCCCACTGCATATCGCCTAATTAGCGGGGTCAGGATGTGAGGGGAGGGGGAGCGTGATGAGGTACAGGTAACTCTTGTTCAAAGAAATTTAGAGCAGTATCTCCGGAGGAATCTTTATACAAGTGTTTTAAAAATACAAGCCTTCATAATCATTGAGTGTTTAACTGTGGAGGGATCTGAAGAGACTGTGAGTCGATGACATGAGATGATGAGTGGGAGCTGTGCGCAACACAGGCCGGTTACAGCGATGGTGATGCGTCTTGGGGGTGGCCGACTTCACCGCAGAGTGTCAGTGTGATGACGAAGGAGATGATCATGTCCTTCAAAGATGACTACACTTCCTGGATGCAAAAAAATGATTCCTTCCTCCTCCTCTCAGGAGTGTAGTTGATACACCCGAAGTGCACCTTAAATTCAAAGGAATATCAGGATGTGATCAATAAGCATTCAGTATTGAAATACTGAAGGTTCTGACAGGTGTCCATCAGTATTCCATGATGTAAACTAACTTTGGCAGCTCCGGTTTGGATGTCTGGTAGAATACCAGTTAGCGCGCTCGGCTCAACTGAGAGGTCCCGGGTTGCATCCCTGTCAGAACCGTGCGTGTGAAATATTTCTAATAAAAGGAAGGACAAGAATAATTTACCATAAACGAAACACTGAATATATATATATATATATATATATATATATATATATATATATATATATATATATATATATATATATATATATATATATATATATATATATATATATATATATATATATATAACATATTTACAGAAGTAGTGCAGATTCCTTTGAGATGAGAAGACGAGAAGCTGCTATCATTTCTTTCCCTTTACTTTTATTTTTTTTTGCGGGAAAGACGCTGCGAGGCTGGCAACTGGTTGGCTTCCCTGGACCAGAATATCCACAAATTACGTTATACAATGTGCCCTTTTTTGGCAGGCTTCAGCAGCACAGCTCGCCGGGTGGTTGGGGGGGAAGCGCTCCCCACCAGGCTCATAAAACGACGAGCCATATCTAAGACATATATGTGTCTACATCAACTTACTTTATACAAGATATCTACCATACCTAAATACACTGAAGTTTTTTGTTTTGGTAATTAGAAGAGCAAGACGTTTTAGTGAGTGTTCGTCACATCCATGGCTTCCTTGCAAAGTCTTAATAGTCATGAACTGTGTTTCTTTGACAATAACAACAACAAAATAAGGAAAAAGTTCATTGTAAGAATCTGTACATTTCAATTCTACCTATTTTACTTTATTTTTTACTCGCTTCCTGAGGGTTACTACTGGCCAAGAAATGTTCACCGTGTGTGTGTGTGCCTGCCTCTCTGTCAAGGTTACCGAGGCCCAGCGTCCTGTCTCTATATGTACTCTATTATTAATGACTTACCTCCTCATCTGTAAGCCACTTCACCCATGTATGTATGTATGTATGTATGTATGTATGTATGTATGTATGTATGTATGTCTTTTACCATCCATTTGTTTTTTTTTTCTACCACACTCCATCTTACCTATATTTCTGTACTCATCTCTCTCTCTCTCTCTCTCTCTCTCTCTCTCTCTCTCTCTCTCTCTCTCTCTCTCTCTCTCTCTCTCTCTCTCTCTCTCTCTCTCCATTCGTCCATTGTTGCGTCAAATTGTTTAGAAAAGCTTTTATCATTTTACTTTGTTAAGGAATTCATTGACGCGTTTTCTGGTTGGCCTAACCTAACTAACGCTATATCTATCTATTTATCTATCTATGTATCTACCGATCTGTCTATCTATCCGTCTATCTATCAACTTACTTATCTATTTTTATATCTACTTATCTACCTATCTATCTATCTACCTACTTATTCATTTTTATATTCATCCATCCATCCATCTATCTATCTACTTATTTATCTATCTATCTACCTTTGTATCTATATATTTGCTTATCCATTACCTATTTATTTTTCTCTATGTATCTATCTGTCCATCCACTTACCTTTTTATCTATCTATCTGTCTATCCATCTATCACTGTATCTATTTACCTATCCATCCATTCAAGCTTAATTACTAACACATTACCTATACCGTTCACTTATTTTGCTACTATTTTCCCTTCACTCCTTCCAAACTTTTCCTGGACGCCATACCTAAATGCATCCAGCGGTCAACAAAGGAGTGGGGTGGGGGTGGAAGCCTCTTAATCTCGTCAAGTCAGTGGGCCACATTTAAGGCTCCGTTTGCAGACTATATAGCGCCGGACGGAGACGGGAGAAAGACAGTGTGTCGTGACATGGGCGGGCGGTTGGCAAAGCGGTGCGTGTGAGGGGGGAGAGAGGGGATTACTGAGGGAGGGAGTGCTATGCGGGTATGCCTCGGCTGGCTGCCTCCCATGTCACTGCCACTGCACGACTGACATTGGAGGGAAATTATTTTTGATATGAAATATGTCCGTGTAAATAAATAAAACATGATATAATTAACCGAGAGAGAGAGAGAGAGAGAGAGAGAGAGAGAGAGAGAGAGAGAGAGAGAGAGAGAGAGAGAGAGAGAGAGAGAGAGAGAGAGAGAGAGAGAGTCCTAAAATACAAGCTAATAATACTGTGATTCAGCAATTCATTTTTAATCACGCCCATTCAATAATCAGTCAAAAATATTTCCAGCGTTAAAGAGTTGGAAGCATTTCTCTCTGAGGAGGAGGAGGAGGAGGAGGAGGAGGAGGAGGAGGAGGAGGAGGAGGAGGAGGAGGACTGGGCAATGTTGAGCAGTAATCGCGCCGTCAAGGAAATTACTATGAAATAATGACATTCCGGTAAACTTTTTTGAGTCTGCCTGGAGGATCGAAGGCTCATGATTTGAATGTGCAAAGCGAGGATGAGAAAATCAATAACTTCTACATATTAATCAACTATAAATATGCTTGATAGTTCTGGTACATATTCCCGTGCATTAAACTTTTTGAGTCTACCTGAAGGATCGAAAGCTGGCGAGTTGATTACAGCTTAAGCAACGATAAATATGCTTGATGATCGTATATATATATATTCCCTCATAAAAAGAAAGGAAAAAAAAAAAAAAGAGGGAATGACTCGTACATCCGTGAATAATACAAATAATACTACAGTTCTCACTTTTTCTTCATCAATATTGAGTCCTTCGGTATTGAGTAAAGGTACATTCGCTAAATTACACATGCGCATATTGAAAAAAAAAAAAAATGGAAAAAAAAAGGAAAGATTTGTACTAACGTGGATATATAATAAAAAAAAAAAATACCACAGTTTTGATATTATTTTCCCCCTTTTTTTTTTTTTCCATCTGTGTCGCGTCCTTGGCATGACGTACGTAGATGGCGCAGATAAGGACGTTTTTCTTATCGAGGCAGGTTGTCCTTTGTATTGATCTGCAGGTTGTGCTCCATGCGTCGCCCACACGTCGCGCTTCCTTCTCTGACCGTTGAAGGAAGGAAAGGTAATACAAAACCGTCATCTTTTTACATATACGGAGGGAGGCTGACGTATGGTTTCTCCTTATACTTCTTTATACTTGTTTTTTCACCTTATATATTTTAGGAGGGAGAGTAACGATGTGTATTAGAAAAGTAAAGCCAGCGTCTCATAATACTTGTAAAAGGAGGGACGTTCACTTATGGTTGCTCCTTTAATTTTTTTGTCCTTTGTTAGCTTATAAATTTTCAGGAGAGTATTAATGTATACAAGAATAGTAATGGAAGAAAAAAAGTTGTGTATTTTGTATATTGCTCGTGTTTTTATTTATTTATTTATTTTATTTTTTATTTTTTGGTGCATCTGTATTTTGTATGTACGTATGTTTATGTTTGTTATGTATTGTATGTATGTATGTATGTATGTATGTATGTGACTTATGTGCAACTTCATTTCTCTATTTGTTTTATTAATATGCTTTGATAACACTTTTTTTTTTTCATCAGTTATTATATCTTCACTGAGGTCTTTTTTTATAAGCTGTCAGTAAAATAATTCTTTATATACAGCTGGTTCATTAAACTGCTGGCGGTATTTCTCTCGTTTTTTATTTATTATTATTATTATTATCATTTTTTTTTTGTAATGAAATATACTCGTAATGTTTTCATTGAGCTGCATTCTGTAAGCTGTAGTCAGTATGATAATTCTTCACCTTTCATATATATGTCTCGTTTGAATCGCTGGCGTTGAATTCATGAAGCGAATCTAAAATATTATATGTAATGATTTTTTTTTTTTTTTTTACCGGTGACGAGCATGGACGAATATGTATGTATGTATGTATGTAAGTATGCATGTATGTATGCGCGGTGTAGGACAGGAGCACTGGAAATACCCACGTGAGTTTCACTGCAAAGACACTAAAATTTTACGAGGAAGCGGGGCCTCACATACCAGTGTTTTCTTTCTTTTTCACAAGCAGCAGCATCCTGTAATGCGTCTGTTCATTCCTTTAGGTGGCGATGCACGTCATGAACTTTATTGAGACACACACAGGAAGAGAGAGAGAGAGAGAGAGAGAGAGAGAGAGAGAGAGAGAGAGAGAGAGAGAGAGAGAGAGAGAGAGAGAGAGAGAGAGAGAGAGAGAGAGAGAGAGAGAGAGAGAGAGAGAGAGAGAGAGAGAGAGAGAGAGAGAGAGAGAGAGAGAGAGAGTGAGTGAGTTTGTGTATAGAGAATGTTATGAAATACAACAACAAATGAATGCCTGAATCTTTGTTGTATATTCCTGGCTGTGCAGGCGAACACTGGTGTGAGGCGCGCGGGTGAGTGGTGAGTATTGAGTAGCGAAGCGAAGAAGGTAAGACTGGCATGTGTGACGCAGACAGGAAGCAGGAACTCGGTGTAGAGAGAGAAGGAACGGTCTTGGGTTACTAGGCCGTGATGATGATGACGACGGTGGTGGTGGTGGTAGTAGTGGCTGCGGTGATGACATGATGATGATGATGATGGTGCCTTTCGCTCTCATTTTGAAGGAATCCCTTTCTGTGTTGAAAGCTGCTACAAGTTACTCGCGTCCGCCATGCAGCTTCCACTAACTGCATCACTGGCTCATAATTAATTTACTTTGATTACTTAAGCACAGCCGTGCTAAAGATGAAAAGACCAAGTTATGAAATTAATTTTCAACTACGCAATTTAACTCTAAATAATTGAGTAATAGGTACCAGTATTTATCACCGGGAAAGTTCACATGAAACTAAATAAAACTTGCATCTTCTTGGTTTTTGCTCATTACAACATTTCGAGCAACCGAGACCTCCGTTACAACCCGGATTTGCCAAACTGCTCCTTTGGGAGGCAATTTCCCAACGCCTAAAGACCTGCGGACCTGAAGAGCTCAAAGGCTCCCACAACGCCCCTGAGGCCATCTCCCTGATAAGCGAATTAATATATGATGCTAAATACTTCACAGGTTACTCCGGCAAAGCAATTAAGTAAATATTTACAGTTGCTTGGCGCGCTAAGGCGGCGATTAAAGCTGTCTTCTGGAGTCTCCGTGTTTACATTTCTTTGGCGAGAGTTTACCGACAACCTGAGGGGCTGGGAGAGGACTGAATCATAAGCGGGATATAACACCGAAACCTACAGCTCTTGGCGAAGACAACTAGAGAGAATGAGGGCGTCTGTTTTGTTTGTCCGTCTGTTTATTTCTCTGTCTGTCTCTCCCACACAAGTGCCCAACTCTCCCGCTCGGAGTCAACCACGACCACATCCTCCCTCACCATCACCAGCTCACCCCTTCCCTCCTCCCACGCTTAGCGTCAAAATAGCAGAGAATGCCCCGATAAAACATTGACACTGCCATGCAAATGACACCCGCCACCGCCGCCCGCGTGCCATTTACTCGGACACTCCCGTCACTTTTCCCGTGGCCGCCAATCAGTCTTGCTCCACCACGTTTTCTGTTGCCGCGTGATTGCATGGTCAGCATTACAAGTATTGCTCGCCCTTCTTCCTTTTGAGCGTTATTTACAGACGTGTTGTGTAATTAGATAATGTTACTGCTTGAGGGACAGGATGTAGTCATTATTGCTACTACTACTATTACTACTACTACTACTACTACTTCTACTACTACTACTATCGCCACCACCACAATCACAACAACAACAACAACAACAACAACAAAATCATCAACAACAACAACAACTACTACTACTACTACCACTACTACTGCTGCGACTACTACTACTACTGCTACTACATACTGTCTACTACTTCTGCTATTACTAACATCACTATTTATGCAACACGTACAAGAACAACAACTACAACAGCATCAGCAGTAACACCGATTATAGCACATCACCATCACCGCCACCATCACCACCACCACTACCATTACTGTTACTACTACTACTACTACTGTTACCATCACCACCCGTACCGTTACCATAACTGCAGTAATCTTGGACATGTATAATGTAATCCTTATCCTCTCATCTCCAAGAGTTAGGTGTGAGGGAAGGAACACGCACTAGCTGTTACATGTTGTTCTTATCATCATCAACCATCACCATCTCCACTGCCATCAACACAGACAAAAACTTTTCCTATTATTATAATGGTCATGTGAACCACAGCGTTATCATTACTATCCTCATCACCAACATCATTACCACTCCCACCCTCATCCCTTGATTGCTGCTACCACCACCACCACCACCACTACTACTACTACTACTACTACTACTACTACTACTAGAGAAAATATCCACTACCATCAACTTCACTACTGTCACAACCATTTCTACTGATAACACTAAATATTACGCACCTGAAATACGTGGTGGTCCTGTACGTCACTGACAGATAACACATACACACACACACACACACACACACACACACACACACACACACACACACACACACACACCAGTATCATCAGGTGATTGCAGTTTTTACGACCATCACTTCTTTTATCTTTATCTGTTTTTCGTGTCTCTTTATCTCTTTATGTCAGTCAAACTTCTGTTATTTCTTTTTTTCTGCCAGACTTTGCCTCTCCTTTTTCATCTCATAAAATCCGCCATCAGTAGCGCCGTCACTAACAGGTGAGGGAAGGGAGAGAGTAGGGTGAGGTACAAGCGAGGTGAAAGCCACTCCGACTACACTGTGTATGGTGGTTTGTTAGGTGCAGGTGAGGATGGAGACGTGTTTGGAGAGGAGGGGACTTTGCATGTAAAGGGATTTTGTATTGTTCTCCGTTTTCTATCTTCGGACTCACCCACCCACCCACACATACACACACACACACACACACTCTCACTCTCTCTCTCTCTCTCTCTCTCTCTCTCTCTCTCTCTCTCTCTCTCTCTCTCTCTCTCTCACTCTCTCTCTCTCTATTTTCTCTCAAAATTGTACTGATTCCCTCTACTGTTTTTTTCAGTTTTTTCTTTTTCTCTTTTCTTTTTTTCTTTACATTTTCCTTCAGTTTCATCCTTTTCCTTCAACTCGTACCATTTTTTTCTTTCCATGTCTCAGTTTTTATATTTCTGCATTACATCTTTCTTTCTTTTTTCTTTCTTTCTGTATATTTTTTTCCACTCTTTCGATTCTACAGCTTTTTCGTTTTTTTTCATATTTTTTCGTTCGTTCGTTTCCTTTTAACGAACACTTCAGGAACTTAATGTGTTATTTTCTCTCTCTTTTCAGGTATTTTTCGTCCCTACGCTGAGATGGACCTTAAATGGAGGAGAATATTGAGTGCAGAAGGTTTATACGGTGATGGAGCGTAAACCGAGAAAATAACACCATGGTACGTACCAGAAATCGCTTCCTTAATATCCTCTTCAGATCTACTTCCTGAAAAAAACATGGATGGATGGGATGAAAACTTGTGTGTACCGGAAGTTTCCCCACAGTAAATTTCCCTCCACCCTCCCATGAACATTCTACTCGCAAGATTGCAAGATTTCTCTCCCTCAAAACAATTTTCTCCCAGTGATCTGTTAAGCTAGGTTAGGTTTCTGTTTTATTTTATTTTTTTTTATTTTTATTCATTTTTTTGGGTAAGGGAAGAAATGATATTGGTGAAAGTTTCTTGGAGGAATATTTGTGTGTGGAATTTATTAGATGGAATTTACATAGAGGCATGATTTGCGGGAGGCGAGCAATGGTCGGTCAAAGGAAAGGGACAAAACTTCAGCTTACATTTCCCTCACGCACGTTAGGATGCCAAGGGTAAAGAAAACTTGGGAGTACTCGTGTGTCAAGCAGCGTGCATTTCTCCCTCAAGCTGGCACCAGAAGTATGTCCTCCTGTACCTGCGTGTCTGCTCCTTGTCCTGGCTCCTTATCAGCGTCTTATTTTTGCCGCGACAAAGAATGACAGGAGAGTGCGTGTTACACAGACAAGAAGATTCTACTCACGCTCTGATAGGAGTCACGAAAATGCCAGGAATTATGTGCATGCAAGGGAAGACGTTATACAATGGACTCTGATAACATACACTCATTCACTGACTGACACACACACACACACACACACACACCACGCGCGCACCGTAACATCTCCGGATCAAAGTTGACCTCTGTTTTGTAAATTTTCATTTTTCACTTTTTGAAACCAACAATTCAGCCCATTTTTTGTTATTTTTTACTTTTTGTGCTCTTGACTGGCTTCCTTCACGCTTAAGCGCGCGCACACACACACACACACACACACACACACACACACACACACACACACACACACACACACACACACACACACATCATTTGGACAAGCAATATGTGTGTGAGGTAGTGATGAAAAATAGACCAGTGAAAAAATGGCATGTCTTGGTAATGGGGAAAAATGAAGAGACTCAGAAGAGAACACACGATAAAGGTAGAGAAGAGAGTGAAACAAGCGTGATAATAGAGTGAGCTATCGTCAGAGAGCGAGAGAGACAACATGTTAATCTACACGAAAAAACCTTCCCAGTAGATAGATAGATAGATAGATAGATAGATAGATAGATATTTTATTGACCACAACAAACAGATAATACCATAATACCAATGGATTGTACATAATAGTATTACATAATCTACAAGATAATATTAAATTATTATCACTTCCTAACTGTAGTCCATCATCCATTAGTTACTAGAAGTCTATTATTACAAAATAAACGAGCTAAACATAAACACTGGAGAAATATCTATTCTTAGGACCCTCGTTTATAAAATATATATAAACAATCATATTCATGACATCTAAGCACTACTATAATTATCAAATCCTCACTAATCCCACAATCGTGTGAAACATTAAATACAAGTATAATTTATTACTTCTTTAATATAAGGTCAAAATGTTATGAACAATCTTACACATAATCTCTGGCGTAAACTGATCCCCAAACAATTGTTCTAAAGTGGAGAACTGGTATTGATCCCTAAGTTGCTGTGTTAACTGACAATCCTGCACTACATGTCTCTCTGTTTGTAACCCTCCACACACACACAGCCTCTCATTCACCTCCAGTCGACCTCTGTTTCTTTGATTCCACCTGCCAGTTTCACACGCTAAACTATGCCCACTTACTCGAAACTGTGTGAATGATACTCTATGAATATCATTTACTGCATGCTTCACTGTATATATACGGTGTACCAATAAATCTGGGTTAATATCCTTATATGTTGTGCGTCTTGAGGAGTTACATGAACGAGATCATCCTGGGAAAGTTGATTATTTTTACCATAAGATTTTGAGTAGAGTAAGCATCTGCAATACCTCATCCAGACAAAAATAAATAGAGCAGATAGAGAAATTATCCACGAAGTTGATACCCAAAAGTCCCTTACGAGTTTATATTGGAATAAGAAGGAAAGAATTACATTAAAAAGTTGCTATATTCAAGAGAGACTGGATCTTTTAAACTACATTCTAAAAAAAAAAGGGGAACTTGAACAAATGGACGGAGAAAACTCTCTGCAATGGAAAGGTAGAAAAATAATAGGAGATGAATGTAAATAAAATAAACTGCTTCTTAAAATAAAAAAAAGAAAAAGAAAAGGAAAAATAGAGAAGAAACAAAAAGAAAATAAGAGGATATGTATTATTTAAAAAAAATCTAAAATATTAATTCTTTGTTCTTTACCACTTACTGTACATATTGCTTTACCTTAGTCGGTAATTAGACTAAAGTCACTAAACAGAGGCAACAGAGCAGCAAGCCACATCCGAGGAGCGTCAGGAGCAACAGACAGGGAAGGAGGAGGCAGGAGCATCAGAGGAGCATCAAGCGGCACAACTCACCCCATTAAACTCCCCCAAAAGCGATTAACTTGGCAATCACGTAATTGTCTTAACATCCCCCTAGCCCAATTATATCTATCGCACACTATCACCACGTCGCCATCTTCCGGCTTATATGGTGCACGAAGAAAGAAACTTATACTAGCAAGAGGCTTCAAGTGTAATTAGGAAAAGCTGTCACGCACGAAATATGACACGAGTTTGTGATTGTCCGTGAGGCGAGTACATAATTTTGTTTCTTGTTCTGAAAAAAAAAAGAAAAGAAGAAAATGGTGGTCGTGGTGGTGGTGGTGGTAGTGTTAGTAGTGTTAGTATTATTATTATTATTATTATTATTATTATTATTATTATTATTAGTAGTAGTAGTAGTAGTAGTAGTAGTATCAGTAGTAATGATGATGATAATAATAACAATAACAATAATAATAATAATAATAATAATAATAATAATAATGATAATAATAATAATAATAATAATAATAATAATATTATGAAATACGAAGAAAACAAGAACACGAGAGAAAATAAAAAGAGGCAATCTCTCTCTCTCTCTCTCTCTCTCTCTCTCTCTCTCTCTCTCTCTCTCTCTCTCTCTCTCTCTCTCTCTCTCTCTCTCTCTCTTTCTGAGGCGTCACTTTCTTTCGTCCTAAAACCTTCATTCTCTTTTCCAATGGGAGGGATTTTCCTTTTCGTAGTCTCTTTATCGACTCTTCTCGCCCGACGGAGCAAAGCCTTTCTTTATTTCTTCTGCCGTTCCTTCTTGTTGGTGTTGTTCCGAGTATTTTTATTATTTTGTCTTCCTCTCTTTCTTTCGTCCTATTAAATTTCCTGTCCGGTAATGGAGTCGTAATTGTTTTCTCCTCATGACATTAAATATATTTTGTGGTAACCATAACCTGTACAACACACACACACAAAAAAAAAAAAAAAACATCTGTACATTTTTTCTCTAGTTCACATGATTTTCCTTCCTCTTTTCGAAATACATTTTAACATAAGCCTTACCTCACCTTAGTTATCGCACTTTCTATTTATTCTTTATATGTAGCTTATATTATGAAAAGCCATCACGTTTTTCTTTCAACATCTATTTTACGTTCATTCCCCTTTACACGACAACTTCTTGTAACTTTCCCTTTATATTCTCTCTTGTTAGTGCTTCTTTTCCCGTCGGGTCGTCAAACACACTGTACATCCCCTGAAAGAATAAACACGAGGCTGCTGTCACACTCTTTATCCTCCTCACCCTCATACTCTATATATACTAAGGCCCTTCTATCCCATCTTTCTCCCGCTCGTTCCCTTAGGGCATTTTCTTGACTCCCTAGGCAACTACACGGCTTCGAGCGGCCCTTAAGAGACGCCCTGAATGGTCCCCTCTGTCCGCTTACGATCCTAAATGAGTGTCAACATCCATAAGTGTTTAAGAGGCCGTTGAGCTTATTTAGGGCCTTTTAAGGGAATCGCTTGAGCACACACACCTCTCTCGGAAGTTTAGAAGACTTTCGTACGCGGGTGTTGGTTCGGGGCCTGGCGCGTAGTGAAGGGTGAGAGAAGAGTTGGGAGGGTTACATAGACAGCGGACTAAGGAGGAAGTAGGACTGGAAGCGTTATGAGATGGCAATAAGGGAGTAGTAAGGAGCTGGAATGGGGTTTGGATGAACGGCTCGTGAACCTTTGGGAGTGTCTGGGGGCGTTGATACGTGTAAGGAGGGAATAAGAGGCCGGGAACTTGCTGCTGGATGGGATGGAGGCAACAGGGAAGGGTTGGGAATATAGGAATGGCTTTAAAGGATGGGAAGGGTGGAGGTTGAGTTGAGGAGTATGCATGAGGCGACCTCGAATATAGCCTCTGAGGGATTACTCTCGAGTCAGGGAACTTTTGACCATTAATCACGGGGTTCGAGTAAACATAGTTGGGGGAAAAATGAGTCTGAGGCGAAGTTCACCAAGAAAAGAAAACAGCAAAATTTTTTTACGTTGGGAGATGAAATGGAATGTAATGAACAAAGCAAGTGTCAATCAGATAAGCACATGCTTGTCTGGAAATCAGAAAGAATCGATGAAAAACTAGCGGGGAAAAGGACCAGAATTTGCTACGAAAAGAATATCAAAGTAAAAAGTATCAAACACAGGCTAGTAAGAAACTTAAACGAATATATATATATATATATATATATATATATATATATATATATATATATATATATATATATATATATATATATATATATATATATATATATATAAAACAACGGGAAAAAATGAAAAAAAAAGTTAAACAAACTACTAGTTTTATTCTCATTACTCCATTCCTTTCCTTTCAATGGCTGCCTTTAACATCTCACAATATGCTGTAGTGTTACTGCTAATGATATCCTTTGCAGCTACTTTAATTTCATGCTTACTGCTCTTCTAAACTTGTTAACTGTATGCCTTCCTCCATCTGTGTCTCGTTACACTTAACTACACTCGCTGCCTTCCTTAGTGTGTTTATAAAACCAAACAAGAGTTAGAGAGGACCTTCACTTCTATTATCTGGCAATGGAAATGTTTGGAATAGTCGGTATTGAAACGTTTTATTGCAACTGATGTTCTTTCACGAAGCAAACATGAAACCTCTCGAAACATAAAAAAAAAATAAATAAATCTTTGAACTCTTGTAACCTGATATTGATCATATCCGGCATGACATTTCCCTAATTCCATGTCCGCTTCTGAAAGTCTCAATTTGTTGGGAATATGAAAAAAAAAAAAAAATAAAAATCCTTCTAAAAATAATACAATAAATGCACGTACACTACACACGACAATTTCTAAACGTGACACGGGTGGAGGTGAAGCAGTGTCAGGGAGCGAGACGCCGCCGCTGGGCAGATGGGCGCGCGCACACACACGCACGAAAAAAAAGAAGAAGTTATTTTAGTCTTGTGTCTTTCGGGCGGCGGGAGCAACGCGGAGGTGGCGGGGGAGGCTCGTGGTGGGAGTGGGTGGTGCTCGGGAGCGAACGAGCTAAATATAACACATCTTATCCCAGTTTACTTGGCGACAGCTGAATTACGGAGCTTGAAGTTGCGTCGCGGGTCGTGAGGTCCGGGCTGAACAGATACGCAGAGGAATACAAACAAACACAAAGAAAGAACAAAGAACAGACTTGCTGCTCCTATCGATGCTGTTTGTCACAGCTTAATAAAACTTATCTTAAATATTTGAGCGCATAATGTTCTCTCTTAAAGTGATTATCTGTTCAAATTTAATTCTTCTTCCCATTTGTACGAGTAAAAACTTTTTTCAGCCCTTTGATAAAAACTGAAGGTTAGGGTGGGTTTGCGTTACAAAACTTTGAAAGGCATTGTGGAGGCCCTCCAAGTTGTTGCTGGTGCAAGGTTTGTCTTGAAAGGCTCTGTCACGTACATTCCAATCTACAGTTTTGAATCTTTGAACCGTTCTCCTGCTGTTTCGACCACGATCTGAACCAGTGTAATTTACAGCAAAGGTGAGCAAATCATTTAGTACTGAGGTGAAAGATACTCAGGTGATAAGGGCCTGAGTCAGGTGATCATCAGGCTAGACAGGACAGGCCTCAGACCATAAAGGGAGAGTGTAGATAAAACTGATCATTTCCTTTAGAATGACAAGAATGTTATTAATTCCTCGTGTCATAGCTGAGGTGCATTGCCTCAATCCTCCCGATAAAATCCCCATTTCTCCATGTTTCGTTTCGAGAGTGATAGGAAAATGAAGTGACCGTAATAAGGAAACGAGATTCTTTGCGACGGAAATGCGGGTAAAAATCGAATCACACACACACACACACACACACACACACACACACACACACACACACACACACACACACACACACACACACACACACGAACAGAAAATCCGAGTTGTGAACATATGACAGTACCTTATCGGGGATCTTGGCAGTTTGAAATCCAGTCACACGTCAACAGAAATTACAAAAAAATCTGCTGAAGAAGAGTAACTTTACTACTGAGACAATCCTGCAGCAATACATCATTTATTCATCTTTTTTTTAATTGAAACGGCACGCTCTTTGAAAGTGGACAGGTGATGGCAGGGAATTGAGGCGGCAGGTAGGTCACGTAATTCACACGAGCATAATTGTAAAGACCTTCCTAACTCTTGCCTCCTCTAACTTTATACATTACTTACTTCTAATAACCTCAGCCTTGCCCTTCGTCATAAGTATTCGTGGTAGAGGAGCGAGAAGACTTGGACGGCGAGGAAGTGTTAAAGGCGTGGCGTGTTGTCAGCCTCCAGGCAAAGATAGCGTGCTCCTGCTTCTGCTCTGGAGGGAGGAGGGAGGGGTGACTTGGAGGGAGAGGAGGGGATGACTAGGGAAGGGAGGAAGTGTAGGCGTGGCGTGTCGGGGCAAAGATAGCGTGCTGCCGCCGCTGCACTGGAGGGAGGAGGCTCCGTCTGCCTTGATACACGACTGACCAGAGGGGCAATGGAGTATCGGAAGACTAAGGTGTCACTGTTTGGTAATTAATTAGGGGAGCAAATGCATGATTGATTTGATGTGTAAGAAATGCATTAATTTTTAGCACTTGCACAAGCATTACGTACACACACACACACACACACACACACACACACACACACACGTTCTGCACCAGTAAACTGCAATTTAAAATCTTTTCATATTACTGGAACGTATTTGTTTACAGTTAATGTTATACCACATGACACAGTTGTTTTCACTGAATCTTGGGACCAATCTTGCAAAAAAAAAAAAAAAAAAAAAAAAAAAAGATTCCCGTGACTGTTCTCAGCTTCGTCCGAGTCTCATGACCTCTTCAGCGCGGATCACTGCACAGTCACCTTCAAGATTAGAGGGTGTTTTGCAGATGTGCGCCAACACTTCATAAGTTGTGACAAAGGCAAAAACAGTGGGAAAAAAAAAATAATAAAATCATAAATATGTCGTAAATCACGAAATATTTTACAGCCCGGTTCATATGAAATGGAAGAGCTCACTTAAAAAATGATAATTCACTTTCAACGAATGAATTATTATTTTGACACTAGCGGTACGTTCTTCCATCTTTATTTTACATATTTTGCTGCGATCCTACCTTCGCCCTTCACCCAGCGAAGCAGACAACACTTCTCCGGGCAACAATGAGTCAGATTGACGTCACTCTCTGTCGCCTGGCAAACTTCCTTCAATGGTATTCGAATCTTGGATTGATAATCATTTCAGCTCCCTGCCGGCAGAGGCCTTTGTCTGGGTGGACGTGAGGCCCTTTGGTTTTCGTTTCATCTGAACATACTGTGGAAAAAAAAAAAGCACCTTACTTTGAAGGAGACCGATCATGTACACGCTCCTGCAGCCTCAAACAGTTTTGTTCATGGAGTGTCTTTAGAGGTAGAAAATAATCTGTTTAGGGAACCACAGCACACTGCGCGCTCCTAACTTGCCAAACCAAAGATGTTGGTGGACGGGAGGCAGTGATGGCGAGGATGGTGGACGAGGGGGCAGCTGAAGTTGTTGTGACGTCAGCAGTACGTCACTTCACCTGGCTGATAAAGTAGTTGTTTTGACCGCCACCGCCCCTGATTCAAGTGAGGAGGAATGGCACACCTGGAGCTAGGCCGAGGTGAAGATAAAGGGCTTAAGCGCATGGCTGATCTCAAGCCTTCCTTCATTCCTGTAACCCACAAGGCGTGACGCTCCTGCACACACGTTTTCACCCTTTCACTTGAGGGAAATTGCAAAGGGAATTTTACTCTCTGTTCGACGGCTAGATTGCCACGGTTCCGTTTCTTCCGCAAAATAGAAATATCTCACTTTTCTCTCTTGCTCGATTGGCTTCAGAATACTTTTAATTTCCTATTTTCATTTTTTTTTGTTTGAAATGCTCAACACAGATTGCAGCACCCTCCCTTATCCTTCCATTTCCTGCCGTTTGTGTTCTTTTCCCTTGTGGCTTCCTGTGTGCTTTGTTCCAGAGCACGATGAAGGTGGTAAGCTTGCGGATCCCTCGAGTGCTGAAATATCGCGGCACAGAGAGCTTCATGTCATCTGGACTCTTGATTTTTCTCATTTATCTTGGATTCTTGATAATTTTCTTTATTGCCGAGTCTTGCATATTTCGGTTGGTTACACAACGGAATGTAATCTCACAGACCAAAGGACGCATCCTTAATATATAAAACTCACACGCATTAATTTTATAAATCAGCTGATTCAGACATGTTCTTAAACCTTATTTTTCCTGTCTTAAACATCATTCTGGCTGCTCGGAACTTCTTAATTTAAAAAGTAGTGATATCAATAACTGCGACTACACTTTCATAAGCAAAGAAACAGAAAACGTACCCAAGCCCCACAATCTTGAAGTATTCCCAGAGGCTCAGCGGGAGTTAATGAAGGGAGTGAGGAGTCGAGGGTCGTTAATGCCACTCAGCACTACGCGGCGGACCCTCCCCTCGGTGATGAATGCACGGCGCGCAAACACCACTACTGATCTTACCTCCTGAAACATTAACAAGCTTAAAAGTTTGAAAGAGGATTTCCCAGACAAAAGGGTGCTTTATGAGTATAACTTAGTACTGGTTGAAGAAAATGTTGAAAGGAAGCAGTGAGTGTTTTTTTTTCTTTGAAATTTTGAACCAAACAAACGACCAAACCAGAGGAATTGGAATAAATCATTCTAGTTTCTCCATTCAAATTAAAAACTCATGAACGGAAGTTAAGTCTATTCCCGAAAAAAACAAAATAATTCTAAGCTTTTACTAGTTTCGTGACACAATTCTTTTTTTGGGCTAGTTTTCTCCCAGTACTCTGAAGGCTTGAGAGATATATTTCATTATAAGCCATTATGCATATTTAATGCTGTACTTATTTACATAATGACCATAATGGTGGTCGTTCTGGTGCCACTGACATTATACCAATATCGAGGAAGAAATTTTGGTTCACAACAAGGAAAATGAAAAAATGCTGTCTAATCTTGTTTCTGGCAGTATGGTAGCACTGACCACCACGTGCGGCCCCAAACAGCCACGGTGGTGTGTTACAGTCTTTGCAGCGCGGAGAAATTACACTGTAGGTTGTAGGTTTGTGCTGGACTGGAGTGGTACATGGTTTTGCAAGACCCCAGACGGACTTGTGAGACAGCTTCAGTGTTCTTCTGTAGTCTTGTGTGATTCCAAAGAGATACTTTATCCTTTAGTCCTTTAAAAAGTCACATCTACAGAAAGAATGGTGAATGAATTCACCATTCCTGTTCGAGTGAATGAATTCACTCGAACAGGGATGATGGTGAACGGCTCAGACAATACTTTGATGAGTGGCGTGGAGTTACTTGTCAATCTTTAGACAACCAACTTAGGCTTCTGTGATCATGTTTCCCTTCACCAATACCATCCCCCATTTCTTTCACCATGTTGCCTGACATTTCATTACTAAAGCTTATATATATATATATATATATATATATATATATATATATATATATATATATATATATATATATATATATATATATATATATATATATATATATATATATATATATATATATATACCTTCATAACTAAACGTTAGGCAACGCGGTGAAAGAGATGGAGAATGGTATTGGCCAGGGGAAGCAGGGTCACAGAGGCCTAAGCATTCAGAGGGGCGCGAGGCGGTTGTGGCACAAAGTGAGTTGGAATGATGTGGTTTACGGAAGACCGCGGCGCAGTTGATATCCGGCTGAGATCTTATTTGGTTGCGGCCTTGCTGTGAAATAGCTCTATTGTGTCAGTTTTCAAAAATAAAATTATGACTATTCCGGTTCACACACACACACACACACACACACACACACACACATATTTTATGTATATATCAGCCAAACATTTTCATAAATGGTGAAACTATAAAATATGAAATAGTAAAGTATTATACATACATGTACCCCGCACATCCACCCAGACAGCCAGCGGAACACACGCTCATACACACACACGCCCGTGCGCACGCCCGCGCGCGCGCACACACACACACACACACACACACACACACACACACACACACACACACACACACGAAAGCCAAAAAAATGTGGTGAGATGTGTTGATATGAGCGACAGGTTTGTGATTGGGACAGTTTTATTTATTTTTCACTACCTAAAAAAAAAAAATATTTTTTTTTATGCAACTTCTCGCGTCAGGGAAAAAAAAAAAAGTCTTATACCAAGATATACAACGCCGCTGTTCAGCAAAAGTGCTCGCGGCTACGGCACTGCATGACACGAGCTTCCTTCAGTGGCTACACAGTCAAGCCAGACATTACGCCGGGCTGTCGTGTTGACTACAGCGTGAAATAAGAAAAGTCCATATTGTTCTCCGACTCGGCCGCGATTCAAACCCGTGTTCTGTCGAGTCCTGATCCCCGACAGCACCGGATCGCCTGAGGAGCAATAAATTGCACCTTGATATTTACATGAATGGTGAAATTTTGCCATGCGTGACAGATCTTACACTCAAACTTGGGACAGCTGCTCATTCCCGTTGATGATATGCACATTTATAGTTATTGTGAATTTATGCAAAAGCTGCTGGCACCGCTCCACTCCTATGCTTGGCGCTGGCTCCGTTTCAAGTGTCACTTTAGCTGCATTGCAATTTTCCATTTCATTTCTGGTATTTCACTCTGCACGACGCACTTTTCGTGGCGCTCACGACGATCCCCGTGCCTTGAATCTGTTTGGGAAGGGAAATGTATCCGGCAGAGGTGTGTTCACTCTTCTGCTGACTCAGCGAATACTGCCCCTCGTACTACTTAGAAACTTAGTGAATAATTCTGGCTACAGGGGATTTGTGGTACCGAAACTCGTATTGAGAATTAGACTCATACTTGTAACCAGGAACACTAAAACACACACATAAAAAAAAAAAAAAAAAAAAATTACGAGTTGGCAACGGGGGGCGATGAGGAGGCATGGGAGACGAGGGAAATGGAGAGTTGAGAGAGGCAGGGGAAGGAAAATTAGCAGAGAGGCGTGAGTGATGGGAGATGAAGGAAAGGGAGGAGAGTGAAGAGGATGGGTGAGTGAAGGGAGATGTGACGGAAATCAGGACCAACTTGGTGAGAATGTTTCCCTGACGCCGACTATTATGTTCCCTAAATGGAGTGGGATGAGAGCATTGAGGAGGAGGAGGAGGAGGAGGAGGAGGAGGAGGAGGAGGAGGAGGAGGAGGAGGAGGAGGAGGAGGAGGAGGAGGAGGAGGAGGCTGAGTAACAGGAGGAGGAAAAGTAAGAGGAAGCGGCGGACGAAGACAAGGAGGAGGAGGAGGAGGAACAACAGGAGGAGAAAGAACAGGAGGAAGAAGAAGAGAAAGAAAAAAAGAAGGAGAGGAGGAGAAACACTTTAATCTCGACAATGATTAAGAAAAGAAAGATAGAACAGGAAAAAAAATAAAATAAAAATAGCGGCGGTGGCAGTGGCGGTAAAGCAGAAATGATAGATGTTTACCTTTACTTCTACAGGTGGGTCCTTTCCTAGGTGCGGCAGGTGCTTACAGGGCGGCAAGGCGATGGTGGCGATAGGGTAAAAGGGCGGAGGTAATGGAGAGGGCAAAGGTGTAGAAGGAGGAGGAGGAGGAGGAGGAGGAGGAGAAGGAGGGGGTAGTGATATTACATGTATCGGTGACACAGGTTGACGAAAGGTGATGAGTGTGATGAGCATTTCTTTAAAGTACTGGTGGTGGTGGTGGTGGTGGTGGTGGTGGTGGTGGTGGTGGTGCGGCAACATACAATAATTTGAATGGTGATGGAGGAAGGCAGCAGAAATTCCGGTGTCAGTGATTTGAACTTTGATAATATTTATTTTAGTTGTGATCCATGCATGTTTTGCCTTGTCCACACTTGCGAGGGACACTGGGCGAGGGAAAGGGAGAAGAGGAGTGAGTGCGGAATGTGTGTGTGTGTGTGTGTGTGTGTGTGTGTGTGTGTGTGTGTGTGTGTGTGTGTGTGTGTGTGTGTGTGTGTGTGTGTGTGTGTGTGTGTGTGCAATATATCTTGTATTTCATGGTATTGTGTGGCTTTTATATTCCATGTTTATTTAATGACTATTTACTTGTTTCTTTTTTTTTCACTGTTATCGTGTCTGATAATCCCTAATATTTTGTTTCCAATTATATTTCATTCAACTTTTGTTCTTGCTAATGTTTTTGTTGTTGCTGTTGTTGTTGTTGGTGGTGGTGGTGGTGGTGGTGGTGGTGGTGGAGGTGGTGGTGGTGTTGGGGGCAGGAGCGAAGCTTTGTGATGCATGTCCGTCGTATCCCAGCTCGGCTTAGTCGCCTCTCACCCTCTGTGTGGACACAACTCCCTCTACTCGTGAAGCTGCATTCTAACCGAGGCTTTACGGTCTTACACGCTTACACGATGCAAAATTATTCTTGTGAAACGTTTGCTATGTAAATATTATAGATTCCAGCTCTCGTTTTTCAAATGAACGTACGTCGCTGCTCTTGGATTCCTTTATTGCTATATATAATCCAATATTACGTGTTCTTGTACATAATCAATGTCCTTTTATTTTCTTGCAAATACACCTTGATTAACTCGCCTCCTTTTTCCGCTTTATCATTGATTAAAGAATAAAAGGTCAAAATTTTAAAGATATGCCTAACATATACAACGTACCCTTCTTCTCAACATAAATTCCTTTCCAACACTACCACCCCAGCATGCAGCTCTACTACCCCAGTATTGTCTAAAATGTCGCGTCCCTCCTCGATGTCTTTCCATGCAACGCTTCTCAGAGGATTCCACTCATCAGGATCACTACTTTCTGCAGATTTCGCGTCCTAAACAGAAAAAAAGTCTTAATTTCCTTCAAAGTTTAGAACACTTTCCCTCTCACTTACTTAAAATTTCATCAGTTCTCGCTTTTTCCTCGCGAATTTTCCTCTTCACTTCTCCGTCTCCACTTTCAAGACGCCCTCTCAGTCAGGCGCTACTCTTCTGCAAGGTGTTCATGTATTTTTCCTTTTCTAACTGGTCAAGCTGTATAACTTTCTTGGTTTTATTATTACTATTATTATTATTATTATTATTATTATCATTATTATCATTATTATTAGTATTATTAGTATTAGTAATAGGAGGAGGAGGAGGAGGAGGAGGAGGAGGAGGAGGAGGAGGAGGAGGAGGAGGAGGAGGAGGAGGATGAGGAGGAGGAGGAGGAGGAGGAGGAGGAGGAGGAGGAGGAGAAGAAGAAGGAGAAGAAGGAGAAGGAGAAGAAGAATGAGAAGGAGAAGGGGAAGGAGGAGGAGAGAAGGAGAAGGCTGATCGGAAACGTAAATCAATTGTCATAAAAATACACACATCTAGAAGTAATAACCAAAATTTAATTAGTAATAAAAAATATGCATGTTCCAATGAATAAAATATATAATCCAGCACAACTGAATTAAATACGTATCAATATAAATAAGTATAAAAAGTGTGCGTGTTTTCATTACATACTTATTTTTTTCGGAGGATGAGTTGGAAAAGTAATCTATTAGAGGTGAGACTCAAGTGTGAATGATCAACACATAATAGTAATGAAAATTAAGAGAGGAGGGCTGTGGATCATCTAAGAAAGACTGATGTTTTACGGTTACTGAATGCTGAACTTGTAATATTTGAATGAATGTGTCACTGTCGTCGAAGATCTATAGCTGTATTTAAGGTTACTCTTTGTTATTGTCAGGCAACGTCGAGAACAAGGTTGAAATTCATTTATACCTTTCAACACACACACACACACACACACACACACACTCACACACACACACACACACACACAAACCCTTCTTCTTTTCAAAATTTTCCTCATTATTTCTAAGGTTTATATAATAATTAACGATTGAGTTATTTTTTTGTATAAAAGAAATAAATACATTTTCTTAGTTAATTTCAAGACAAATTATTTTCTTGCATGAAGAGTAATTACATAATGAAAAGAAATACGTCTGCTTAGTAATTAGACTAAGTGAAGGAATTGTGTAACGTATGTGGTAATGAATTAAGTAAACCAGTGTGAGGTTTAAACTATAAATTTAAATAATAAACATTAATGATAATAGTAATAATAATAATAATAATAATAATAATAATAATAATAATAATAATAATAATAATAATAATAATAATAATAATAATAGAATAATATGGATGCTCCTCAATGTTGTAGCCTCGTTCCAGGGCACAGGTTTATGGCCCCAGCACACATTAAGAATCATGCAGGGGCGACACCCGCCTCGCTGAGCCAGCTGCTGGTCTGTAATGAACGCGCCGCACGGTAATCGCAACACGGGGGAACCAGCACACCCAAACAAGGCTTTATATTTGGCACATTACGCGAGGCAATACACTGAAGGGAAGACTGAGAGAAGGGATTCCTTATTGAAGATTAAAACGCAGTTTCCCGCTAGACACTTTTCTAATTTTTTACCTGTCTGAAATATCAAGAAACACGTGAAATGAGCTGTTGGGGAAGTCAAGATTATATTCATTATTGCAGTGATCGCTTAACAAGGATTCTGCAGCATAAACGGTAAAAAATATTCGTAAGAGTCTCATTAATGATCTCTATGACACTGCAAATAGTTGTTATGAGGACCCCGAGCGTTTCAGAATACGGGTCAAAGACACTTGCCCGTACGCGTGCCTGTGTAAACTCATTAATTCTTTAATTATAAATACTATAAAGCAGGAAAAGTGAATGCTTACGTGTATAAGAGGATGGAAGCGAGGCTGAAGCGTGTGCAGGAGCGGATGAGATGAGACAGCAGAATGTGTCAAGCTATGGTGAGCAACATGTGGAATGAAAGAACAAGAGAGTACAGGACCTTGCTGGTGAAAGCTGAATAAAAGATAAAAAATTAAGAATGGAAAAGATGTCAATGAGGACGAGTCTCCCCTCTTACATCCTCTCTCCCCTCGCGCTTCAGTCTCGCCCTCTCATTGGGGCAAAGAAACGACTGGCGGACAAACATCTCACAGCTCTTTAGGGATTGCGCATAATGACATAATACGCGGCCAAAGAGAAGGCATCAGGTATCAAGCTTCTCAGGGAATCCAAATAGTCGCCCTGGGAACCCCATCAGAAGGGGAGGGAAGATTTAGGATGTCAAACAGAAGCTTGTAACTTTAAGAGATGGATGCTAATAGACTTTGTATCCAATTATAGCAAGGAAGAAAATGCCGTGATTGTGCCAAATTAGGAATCCCGGAGCAGGAATTCTAAAACTTCAATTAGGAATTCGGAATGTAAAAGCTCTCAAAAGTTGAAAGGCAGCGTGCAGCGGAGGGACGCGTAGGGAGCCACGGCCTGTTGTTGTGTCTGTGGTTTTAATGTTTGACGTGCGGGTGCTGGAGTGGAGGCGTGTGGACTTGTGGAGTGATATGTGTGGATGTATGCGCTCAAACCCGCCCCCTCATTCTGTCTCTCACTGTTGTGGTATTGTAATTTGTTTTTCTCCTATGGATTTTATTTCGATATTCATGTTTTATGTTTGACAGAAATCATAATGAGCCACTGAATATTTATGCCACGTATATAACAATGTGGTCAGTAAAACTCTCTCTCTCTCTCTCTCTCTCTCTCTCTCTCTCTCTCTCTCTCTCTCTCTCTCTCTCTCTCTCTCTCCCGTGACAGCAAAGCCAAAATAAGTCCACCTCAGTCAGATCAAGTGATCTCCTGGCTGCATAATGCCACTCTACTCGCTTCAGGTGAACGATTTCCCTTAAAGCTTAGTGGCACTGCGGGATAAGCTGCAGGAGAGAGAGTGGTGGGAAGGGAAAGGATGATGGTGAGGCGAAGGCAAGGAAGAGAGTTGACAAGGACATTTGTGTTCTTGGTTATTTGTTTGTATATTGCAATGTGTGTGTGTGTGTGTGTGTGTGTGTGTGTGTGTGTGTGTGTGTGTGTGTGTGTGTGTGTGTGTGTGTGTGTGTGTGTGTGTGTGTGTGTGTGTGTGTGTGTAGAAAGAAAAAAATATCAGCCTTTTGAAAGGATCAAAGAGAAATCACTAAAATGCTTATCAGCAGCACCAACTGCAACAGAAAAATTTAACAACAATAATAACAACAAGAACAACAGCAACAACAACAAAACATTAATACCATACCACCACCACCACCACTACTACTACTACTAACGCTTATGATTATAAAGCATATATATATATATATATATATATATATATATATATATATATATATATATATATATATATATATATATATATATATATATATATATATATATATATATATATGCAAATGGCAACTGACAACAGTGAAGGTGAATATGATAATAAGGCAAGGCAGACAAAAAATAAAATTTTGATGAGGTGTGCACTTCTGACGCACACGCTCTCTTGGTCAGTGGTAGGTGAATACTGACTGGCCATTACCACAGCAAGGAAGTGTTGAAACAATTTTTATTCCCATGAGGGTGTTTGCTTTGAAGTGTGAAAAGGAAATGTTGTGAGGGTGGCTTACGACAGTGTGGCGTGCTTTCGTACAGACACACCATACATGCTAGCATAATCACATGCAACTTACATACTGGCCAACAGTTTATACTTCGGCTAAACATTAATTCATGAAAACCACCTTTTAACTCAATAAAACACGAGAATATTATGCAAAAATTGCAGGGAATTCTACTTTGATGAAAACTATTTTGTTACTGGGATACTGCAAAGCAATACAAATTTACACCTTTGCACTACGAGTTCAAGGTATGAGATGAATACTTTCACCAATACGCAGGAAAAAAAGGACTCCATTTTGAAATTACTGTGGATTTACTCAATCAATCGGACTCTGTAAACTATACGTACGTAACAAAGACGTTCATTGTTTCGTCTATTTGCAGTAGAAACAATGGATCTTGAGGAAGAATGCTGACCATCTTCCGTCCACCGTCTACTGGCAAACTCATCTCGAAGCAAACACATCACGAAAACAGCAAACCCCAGCAAATGTTCTGGGAAGGAATACATCATATTCTTTCAATAAGAGATCGAGAATCTTACCTCACCATTTCACCACTTTTTCGCTGCTCATGGACGTAAAAAAATCACGGGACATAAAAAATGCAGAAGATAAACTGTACGGAGAAAGTTCTCGTAAGTATTTTCTCAGCTTCTAAATTTTGATATGAACATAAAAGATGCGTAGATTTTTTTTTGTAAACGACTACGACAACGAAGAGAAGGAGAAGGAGGAAGAGGAGGAGGAAGAGAAGGGACAGGAGGGGGAGGAGGGAGCGGAAGAAAAAAAATAAAAGGAGAGAATAAAGACTAGGGACGGGGAAGCATCTTGAATTCAGGGAGAACAGAAGATTTTACAGAAAAGCGAAAAAAAAAAAAAAAATGAAAAAAAAAATGTTTACAGCTCTCAGCATTTTACAACTATACTTTTTTTTTAAACTTTAGACACGTGTTTCTCTCTCTCTCTCTCTCTCTCTCTCTCTCTCTCTCTCTCTCTCTCTCTCTCTCTCTCTCTCTCTCTCTCTCATGCCACCATTGCTCTATATATTCCCCACCGCTGCGCCTTTTTACTTAATTCATCTCTAAGCATCTCTCTATTCTGTTGCCTTGATTTGGGTGCCTTTCTTATTCTCTTTTCTTTCTATTCTTGTACCTTTTATTCTGAATCTTATCTCTTAATCTTAATACGTTTTCTTATTCTTATCTCTTTCATTTTTTTTTCCATTCTTTTGTTACCCATTTTTTCATTCCTTACCGAGATATGTTCCCCTTTTTCTCTTCCTCTTCCTCCTCTTTCATGCCTCTTAGCTATTCCCCTCCTTGCCTCCTCTTTTCGTTGATAGATTTTCTTCCCCACAGAGTCCGTAATCCTCCTTCGTTGAATTTTTCTCAGCCTTTCTACTAACTATTTTAGCAAGTAATCTCCGTGGAGGGCAGCTTCCAAACCCGCCATAAGCTTGTCCTTTGCTCTCAATGGAAGAAACCAATTACTCTTACACACAGACGTAAAATTTTCATATGTTCCTTCCCATTTCAGTTTTACTTCGATTTATTTTTTCATTTCTCAGCGAGCAGTACAAATTGGTGTTTTATATTTTTACATGATGAATTGAATTTGTTTCTTGGAATGTCCTCATGATATTTAATTTTGATTTATGATAAAGACACGTGAGATTAAATAAAATGCATTGTAGTCCGTTTTATTAGATCAAGTTGAAGTTCGGGGCATGAGACTGTGAAATGTAGTGAAGAACTTGCAATTCATCCAAAATATAGAAAATAAGATGCTGAGATCAATTTAAAAACCCGAAAACAATAATTAAGCAGAGTGCTGAAAAATAACTTTCCAATCTTCTACCTTCCAGCATTATTTCATTTACTTATTTTTCATTTATACGGTGAGCCAATGAGCTGCGAAGGTGGTTGTGAACTGAGTGACCCAACCTTTCTTAGCTAGCATGTTGTTCCTCCACCAGCTGCCTCACACACCATTGATCGATGTCTGAAGGCCAGTCCTGTGAAGAGCAGAGTCCTGACACCTGCGTCGACAACCATGTGACATAACTACAGCCTTCCTCCAGTACTCGCATCGTTTTCTACAATTACTCCTATTTTTTTTCTTTTGTGTGTCTGAAGGTATTTTTTTTCTGTTTAATGTGACCGATGTTTCTGCACCAGTTAATATGCAAAGTCACCCTTCCTTCACTTCTTCCTCTGTGCCTCCCCGCTTCCTTTCTCTACCTCTCTGCTTTCCTAACTCCCCTTAATTCTTCCCTCTCCTTCTCCATGTTTCCTCTATTCTTTCCTTCTTTTCTTCCCTGTTTCCCTCACTCCTTTCTCTATCTCACTTTATTTTCCAGATTTCTGCTTCCCTCACTCCTTCCGTCTCCTTCCTGCTTCCCTCGCCACTTCCCTCCCTTCCTTCCCTTCCTCCCTTCACCATTTCCCTCCCTCTCTTCCTGCTTCTCTCTCTCTCTCCTTCCCTCTCCGCCTCCCAGCTTTTCGTGACCGCTGCGGGAAGGCGGCCGGTACTGGATGCTGTTGGTGTGTCCGTACAAATTGGCTATTTTGGGAGACACTGAACTGCAGTTGAGATTAATGGAAAGGCTCTTTATTTTTATATGCTTCTGCAAGATCTCTCTCTCTCTCTCTCTCTCTCTCTCTCTCTCTCTCTTATCGAACATTAGTTTTGGCGATTAGTTTCAAGGATTTCCACGTAAAGGGCTTAGCAAACAAATGCCTGAACAATGTTAATTAAATGTCAATATGGGAGGTAGAGTTTAACATGGGCTTTGCTTTACCACGGGGAATATACACGAGTTTTTCTATTATATTCTTTCTCAGTCTAATCATCAACGACTTTCTCACTTCTTTCCCAATCAATAATCCTTTCTTTTCCTTTCTCTCAGCCAGTTTAGTCGTTCAGTTCCTCTCCTTTTACATTTGTTTTAACTATATCTCGGTTAGGAATTTTCTGTCGCACGAATATGAGGCATGAATCTTTCACTTCATATGATCAGGTCTGAATTTATCCTCCCGCAATTAATAATTCTCTCACCTTTCGCTCTGCCTGCTTAAGTCTTCTGCTCCTCTCCTTTACATTTTCCTCATCTCCGTCAAGTTTTCTTTTAACGATCTTTCCCACTCCACGGGTCTCTCCAAGCGTGAAGTGGCTCCGACAAGGCGCCAAATCCGTCCCTTGAGAAGCAAGATGAAGCGAGCTATTTCCTGCGAGGCTCCTCCCGCTGCAGGTGATTGGTTGTCCTCACCTGCGCCTCGAGTGGACTTGAGAGGCAGTCACCGAGAGAGAAGAGAGAGAGAGAGAGAGAGAGTTCTTTGTCACCTGTGAAGAAAAACGATGGAAATAGTGGTGTGGCGGAGGTGGTGTTGGCTGACGTGACTTAGGGACTAAAATCTGGTGTGGAGCAATAGCCATTCACGGAGGAGCGACAGGCGAAAAGGCGTGGACTGGTGAATGGTGGAGGAAAGCAGTCTTGGAGCTGGGACTGACAGGGCAGGCAGGTGTTTGTGTGACGTGACAGGTGCTTAAAAGTATTGGTGCGTGTGTCAGTGTGAATGTAGCATGTAGTGTGACTGTGGTTTGTGTTTGTGTGCTTTCGTATGTCTCAATATGACTGAATCTTTAATTAAGTGATACTATAATTTGGTATGGAATGTGTTGTGGTAGATGACTGGAATAGACTTAGTATTTTCAGTATAATCAGTAAGGAACTTTAAGAGATCAAACAAATTAATGGATATATAAGCTCATATTACAAAGAAACTATCATATGTCTACGTTCTCAAGTACCTGTGTAGATATACTTCATGAGACACGCATGGAAATTTTACTTCTTGCTAGTAACAACAAATTTAGCGTTTTCCCCCATTTTTTGTGTCTTTGGCTGGTGGTGGTGGGAAATCTAGAACATCGTGAGTGGCTGTACGTGCATTGAGACAGGTGCGTGCTGTGACAGGTGCGTGGTAAGAATAGAAAAGATGCTCAGATACGCATGAGAACCATGGTACGCGTGGACAGGTGGTGATGGCGGCAGGTGAGGCGTGGAGTGATGCGAACAGGGAAAGTTAGAGTATCATTAAAATGCAGGAATGTGACTGAAATGATGCTAAGGAGGAGGAGGAGGATGAGTTGGATGATGATGATGATGATGATGATGATGAGGAGGAGGAGGAGGAGGAGGAGGAGGATAGGAAGCCCGCAACTCGAGGATAAAGGAGGCATCTTTTGCGTGACTCTGCTTCGAACTGATTAAGTCACTCGCAGCACGCAATTAAACCCTAGACTTGGCGGAAGGAAACTAGAGATGGGGGTAAAATCATGTTCCCCCCCTCTCTCTCTCTCTCTCTTTCTCTCATCCTGCCTTCCCTTCTCCTCACTGTAATCCATAGAAAGTTTCCATCCACTGCCAGCCCCATAGAAGGCACGCTTGGCCCCGCTGCCATTACCTAATTTCGTCCCTTGCCTATGTATAAAAGTTGCTAGTAGCGTACTTCCCTCGTGTCCTTATGCTGTGGCGTCCTGTAAGGCTTCCTCCAGCGCCAGGATTAAGTGGGTATTCCGAGGTACTTCAGCAACAGCCTTGAGGGATTTCTGCTCGTTCTGTGTGTATGTATGTATGTATGTATGTAAGAGTGTGAGTATGGTAGTATGGTGGTTAAGTATGAAGGAGGTCACTTAAAGGTTGGAAGCTAAATATAGTGTTTCTCTCTCTCTCTCTCTCTCTCTCTCTCTCTCTCTCTCTCTCTCTCTCTCTCTCTCTCTCTCTCTCAATCCTTTCTTTGTCTCTCCTGTTAAAACTCTTATCTTTTCTATTTCTCTTTCTTGCTTACCATTCTTTAATATGTTACAGTTAATGATGATGTTTATAATAATAATAATAATAATAATAATAATAATAATAATAATAACGCTCTCTCTCTCTCTCTCTCTCTCTCTCTCTCTCTCTCTCTCTCTCTCTCTCTCTCTCTCTCTCTCTCTCAATCTCTGACCTTCATTTACTTCTATGTATATAAAACTTCAAACTTTTCCATTCTTCCGGTTACCGTCGCGCGTCTCGGTTCATTTATAGATTCTTTTCCTGTTCCTCCCACTCCTTTCCCTAGCCCGCCTTCTATTCTTTGCGCCATACCTCACCGCGACACTTATTCCTGGCTTCCCCCGCCTCAGCCCGGCCCGTGAAGGACAGCTGCGGCGGCAAAAGTAAATAAACTCATAAATAACGTCGAAGGTAAGGGAAGGAAATCCGCCATTACTTATATAGCACGAGGGCAAAGATAGGTGGAGGAGGAAGAAGCAAGGCGGTAAGAGAGAGAGAGAGAGAGAGAGAGAGAGAGAGAGAGAGAGAGAGAGAGAGAGAGAGAGAGAGAGAGAGAGAGAGAGAGAGAGAGAGAGAGAGAGAGAGAGAGAGAGAGAGAGAGAGAGAGAGAGAGAGGAAGGTGGTGCACGTAAGGAGAGGGGAAGAAGGGTTGTAAGCTCCTTAGACCGTCTCACTTCCTCCTTTTGTCACCTCCCTACCTGGTGTGGGCGTCGAGGAAGCAGCAGGTGCACGTTATATTTGGTTTCGAGGGAGGAAAAGCGACCTTGCGGGCAGTCCTGAGCTATATTTAGTGCGGAGGGAGAGGGAGGCCACCCCGCGCTGCCTTTGTGGGGAAAACAGAGGCAAGTCACCGCCGCTGTGCCTGCGCCGGGAGGTGCTCCATTTCCTCACTCGTTGTTCGTGGTAATAAAACAGTATGCCCAGTAAGGGCGTTCACTTTGGCAGCAGCTAAGGCAGTGAAAGCTGGCTTGTTGTTCTTATAGGTCGAGTGATCTCTGGATTTGTTTTGGTGCAAGACTTGTCCACATAAACTGTCCGCTCTGACGCTCGGGAAGGGAGAGTAGGCGAGGAGAGGCTCTGCTGGTTGGTGGTGGGAAATCTAGAACATCGTGAGTGGCTGTTAGTCATTTATTCCTTGCTAAAAGTGTTATAGTATAACGCTGCATCTTGCAATAACATTTATTATCTTGTGAAGAAAAACTGAGTAAATTCTTAAACAGTATTCCATTAGTAGCACCTCGCATTCAGCACTCAAAGCAGGACAGATGTTCGGAACACACACACACACACACACACACACACACACACACACACACACACACACACACACACACACCACGACTCAGCAGTTAATATTGGTTATGTATCATATAAAAGTGACAAGCTACAAAATTTTACATCGTTTGAACCATTTTCTTTCACTTTTTTCCCCCGCGTGAGTGTCATCGACCCGCGGGTCACACCAACAATGATAAGCGTACTAGGCTATAAGGAAATGCTATTCTATTTAAAATTGTGTCAGTGACATGGTTTGCCGCTGCATTTTACATTTGTGTTGATCTTGTAAATGATAACAGAATGAGGGTGAAGACGGTAACGGTGATGTTGGTAGTAATGGTAGTAACAGTGGTGGTGGTGATGATTGTAATGGTGGTGGTGGGGCTGGTAGTAGTGTGGATAGTATTAGTAGCGGTGGTGATAGTTTTAGTGGTGATAGTGGTGGATGCAACAGCCGTGGTGGTAGGAACAGCAGCAAAGGGGGAACCTGGATTGCAAGATTCATCTGTGACATTTTCAGGGTTGCATGAGGAGAATTATTAACACGCTTTCGAAGTCTCGCTCCTGACGGAGGGCGCGTTTCCGTAATTCAGCACCAGGGCGAGGGGGAGGGACATTACTTCCTGGATGGGAACTGCAGGGGCTGGCGGCGTATGTGGCGGCGCGCGCAACACTAACGCTCTGCTCTCTCACCTCGACTCTTTTCAAAGGCCACAGAGACTATTAGCATTGTTGTCAAGAGTGTTTTTCCTATTAATGATGTAGAAATCTTGTTAATCTGTCACTGGAACCATAAAAAAAAAAAAAAACTACAAAACCTGTCATTTCAACTAGAGCCTTTTGAATGTAGAGGAGGTGCAGCGCAGAAATGTTTCAGAATATGGTCCTGAGTCGGCTGGTGGGAAGTGCTTGGCGAGGAATGGTTTCATAACCCTCATCAATATTCTTTTTGAATAGTGACATAATATAGCATACTCGTATATCGTCTCCTTCCATTATGTCGTTTTCTTTCTTCAGCGTCCCATGGGTCTTTTAACATTCACTGACTTGTTTCTCTTCCTTCTCGCTGTCCCGGTGGTTTGTTATTTCAGGGAAGACTAAGTAAACACATTTTCCTTTTGTGTTGTTGGTTAAATAATTCATATCATGCCGTTTACGCCCTACGGGAAGAATGATATTCGTCACGCCAAGTCTCCTTCTGTTGCCCCACACTGCACTCCACTCCCTCGTCCTCCAAGTAAACAAACGGGTGAACTCTGGACTACTCTGCCTGATTCCGTTTTTCTCTTCCCTTGACTTCGACTGTTTTAAGAAGGGAGTATCAAGACAACTCCGAAACTAAACTGGATACTTTTTCTACACAACTTTTCTAACAGCTACGATTAAACGAGAATTACCTTTCTTTTCACCTTTGCGCATAAAAATCAGTCACTATTACCTTACAACATGAGTCTGTGAGAAAAAAATCGTGTTTCATTCGTTCGACTTCCTTTTAGTTTGGGTTTAGTTTCAGATTTCACAGGCGCCTGCAACACTCATTACCTTAGGCTGAGGGCGAGGAGTGAAGTTCTTGTTTCGTTAATGTTATCTCATCTATCTGCCAGGCGCTAGAGAGAGCGGGGGAGAGAGAGAGAGAGAGAGAGAGAGAGAGAGAGAGAGAGAGAGAGAGAGAGAGAGAGAGAGAGAGAGAGAGAGAGAGAGAGAGGATGGGGGAGAGGGGGGTGCGTATGTGTGGAGAAGCAGCAAGGTGACAGTGTAATAGTATGAAGAGGCAGAAAAAAGGAAACATGCGTATATAAGTGATGAACAGGTAAAGGAGGCATAGAGCTGATGAGAGGTAGACGGGTGGAAAGCGTGCGGGGGGATGAAAAAGTGGCGATGAGTAAGACAAATGAGGTAGGAAGAGAATGTGTGAAGCGAGCTATGCACTTTGAAATATGAAATAGGGCAGAGGTACGGCGCAGGGTAGGAGAAGCACAGTACGGAAGGGTTTATCAGGAAAGCGGAGGCCAGAAAGAAAAGTTAGGAGCATTGTGTTAAGTGTAAAGGTAGGCCATTAGGAGTAGATCAAGTGAAGAGAGAAACTTAACAGCGTATGATAAGGTCAAAGAAGGGGAAGGGCAGAATAGCAAGCACAGCTTTAAGTTCATAAAAAAAGGTTTGAATGAGCCCAGCTGACATAAAAAGGCAACCCAGAATACATAAAACTTACTATGTCATTATCATCGCTACATTTATTCAACCTTCCTTTCAAATTATCTAATGTATCACGTTCTTGTCCCGTTCATTCCACTGATTTGCAAAACAATTTATGAACCAGCATTTTTCCTTCTTACATCTGATTTCAACAAGGTAATAACCATTTACACGCGCTGTAACTTACTCTCATCGGAAACAGAAAAGAGCAAGTAAGGGGAAAGGTTAGATCAGGGGAAGCAAGGAGCATAGTGGGGAGTATATGGACAGACCAGAGGGAGCATAACAAGTGGAGGGGAGTGTGTACCGCAAGAGCAACTAGGGAGCGGGAGTGGCACGGTGGTTTGGAGCATCCAGGCAGAAGGCCGATATTTACAGGCACCGCTCCGCCTATCAGCGCCTCCGTAATTAAATGTAAACACAAGCGTTCGCCGCGTGACCAGGCAATTTCAAGATCCGTGCTTTGTATTCGGGCTGAGTTTATTTCGATCAAAGGATGCCAGCAGCTTTTTTTCCCCCTAACTTTGAATTTTATTATGTAGCTAGGGAATGATTAATGTCTAGTTACTAATTGCATTCAACGAGAGAGAGAGAAAGCACACACAAACACACACACACACACACACACACACACACACACACACACACACACACACAC
Source organism: Scylla paramamosain (assembly GCF_035594125.1). Lineage (NCBI taxonomy): Eukaryota > Metazoa > Arthropoda > Malacostraca > Decapoda > Portunidae > Scylla > Scylla paramamosain. The sequence continues at coordinate 4,866,063 of NC_087177.1, forward strand.
AGAAACAACAATCAGCACAACTAAGTCCACATTCCATAAATAAATAGAAAAGTCAGGAAATGAGTGAATGCATGAATGAATAAACGGAACAAATAGATTAACAAACTTTAAATTCAGGTGTTGGTATGAGAGCATCCATAACGAGAGAGAGAGAGAGAGAGAGAGAGAGAGAGAGAGAGAGAGAGAGAGAGAGAGAGAGAGAGAGAGAGAGAGAGAGAGAGAGAGAGAGAGAGAGAGAGAGAGAGAGAGAGAGAGAGAGAGAGAGAGAGAGAGAGAGAGAGAGAGAGAGAGAGAGAGAGAGAGAGAGAGAGGGGGGGGGAATCAAGTAGTTACCAATGCAAAGGAGTGTTAATGAGTCTTATTAGCGTCTCTTTGTTTCTGCGTCCAGCTGACTGAGTTACAGCGTGAAGAAGGGAATGAGTGAAGACCAGGTGCAGGAGTATTATTATTATCATTATTATTATTATTATTATTATTATTATTATTATTATTATTATTATTATTATTTCTAATGTTACTACTACTACTACTACTACTACTACTACTACTACTACAAAGAAAGAAGCTTAAAAGAAGTTACATTGTGCAATATAGTACATCGTTGTTAAAAGAACCGACAGAAAATACAAAGAGGAAATGTATGAGAGCCACTGATAACTGACTAGAGGTAAATGAATCATGACACAACACTTGGCACGCGGACGAAGTAAAGATGACAAAAATAATGCAGTAAGGTCAGTGACGTACAATGAAGGTCCCAATGAATGAAAGTATCCAAGTGGTTTTACAAAATAAATAGTTTTAAAGGTCACAAAAGGTTAACACACACACACACACACACACACACACACACACACACACACACACACACACACACACACACACACACACACACACACACACGATGACGAAAGGCAAATAGACAAATACACGCATGCATACATAAATGCATATATTTCTATTGACTTCAAATATGAATAAAAACTACAAAATCACATTACAAAATACAGTAACACACACACACACACACACACACACACACACACACACACACACACACACACACACACACACACACACACACACACACACCTGTTATAGGCACGGCACAATGATTTATAGAGGCGGTCACCAAAGTTTCAATAAGTCACTGAGATAAGAAGGAACAGTAGGGAGGCGAGAGAAGCCAAAATGGGAGAGGTAGGGAGGGGGAGAGTGATGGGACGAGGAGAGTAATGGTGGTGAGGGGAACGGTGAGGGGTGATGGATGGGAGCCAGCAGCATTATGGGACAAGGCAGTGGAAGGAAAAGGTTAGATGAAGAAGTGAAGAAAGGTCAGCAGCCAGAAAGTGAGGTTAGTGGATGGCCAAGTGACTGACTCTCTTGATGCTGAGAGAGAGAGAGAGAGAGAGAGAGAGAGAGAGAGAGAGAGAGAGAGAGAGAGAGAGAGAGAGAGAGAGAGAGAGAGAGAGAGAGAGAGAGAGAGAGAGAGAGAGAGAGAGAGAGAGAGAGAGAGAGAAAAATATTGTTGTTGTTATTATTACTGTTGCTAAAGAACCTGACTGCTGAGGTAAACCGTATGAGCATTAATCATAATCTGATTTTGAAATGCAAGCTAAAACTATTAATGGCGTAAAAAAAAAGTATCTAAAATTAAAATCAAGGAAATGACTTGAGGATTAAAAGACTACACACACACACACACACACACACACACACACACACACACACACACACACACACACACTCTAATACAAATTTAAAACTTATATTCACGTGACAGTTCTCAATATAAAAAGTTGTTCATTTATTTCCTTATTACACAGGTGAGGGAGTTTTCACTTACATGGAATAAATGAAGAGGATGAGGAGGGGGGAGGAAGGGGGAAGGAAGGAGGAGGAGGCAGAAGAGGTAGTGGAGGAGGAAGCAGTAATTGAGGTGACGGGAGGAGGAAGAGAAGGAGGAGGGGGAGGAGGTATAGAAGGTGAAGGTGGAGGAGGAGATAATTGAGGAGGTGGTGGAGGTGGTGGTGGTGGTGGTAGTGGAGCAGAGGATAAGGGTGCCATGCGGGGCAGGAACAAAGGGTCGGTGGGGTGTTGAGGTGACGCTGGGGGGAGAACATGATTAATATTCAGCACACCTCAGCAAATACTCGTACAGGTGCGGCGCCTCCTTCAGGGCTGAGGCAGAGATGGCAATAATGACGACAGGGATCGATAATGAGGAGGAGGAGGAGGAGGAGGAGGAGGAGGAGGGGGAGGAGAAGGAAGTGTTGTGGTGTTGAACGAAATTGGATAGGAGGAAGGGAGAGAAGGCAGGAAGAGGAGAATGTTAAGTATTAGAAAAAAACGTGACACCATTATTCTGAAGACATTTTTTTGGTTAATTTAGAGTGCAACGTGCTGACGAACATGACAACCATGCATTCCCTCTCTCCACCATCCTCTCTCTCACTCATTCCTTGCCTCAAGCTTCTTTCTCTCCTATCCCCCCGTGACTCCTGGCGGGCCTTCACCCTTCAACCTTCAAACTTTTCTCAATCCAAGTAAAGCTCCGAAAGAAAGATTAAATTACGCGCGCACCTTTTATGACGGGGCGGTCCAGATACAGACTGGAGGAGGTCACGGTGGAGTGGCATGTGGTGGGTCACGGCACTAAGGCACGTAAGGGAGTCACGGAACGCTGTCACGCAATAGGTGGAGGAAGAGAGCCACGGCAGGTGAGTGAGTCCACTTAGCGGGAGACACGTGTATGGAAGAGAGCACAAAGATCCTGGTGTGTGATGGTGACGTATGCATTGGTGAGTGGTACAGGGAGAGTCACCAGGGAGAGTTACCAAGGCGACGTGGCGTAATGACTACTGGGTGAGCGTCAAAAACTCGGGACAACATGACGTCTCTAGAGGCAAAGGTCAAAAGGTCAAAGAATCAATGCTTAACATGATTTGCAGCGGATTAAAGAGAAAAAAATGAACAACAACAATACCACATATCCTAGTCATGTTATTGGTTTGAGGTCATGGGGTCAGTGTGATGTCGATCCAGAGGTGAGGCAAAGAACACCTGATAGAGATTTATGGCAACACAGGAAATGAAGTTGCGCCACTGCGACTAGTCAGTGTCACCTGTCATCGCAAACCCGACACTAACGACGACCTGGACGACCTGGCGGTGACCTAGTGGGGGGGAAGGAAGGGATGCGTGTGACTAACAAGGGAATCATATATGAAAAAATAGCCTGTAATTCGGGAGGTGACTGGTGGAGACTGCTGGGATAAGAAGGGTACACGTGCAAGGTGAAAGATATTGGGTTTGCAGGAGGGGCGAGGCAACTGCACGGATGATGGGGAAGGAAATGAGTCAAACTGGCGACTGATGGGAGGAGCCGCGAGCCTAATGGGTGGGAAAGGATGGGTAATGGTAGAACGATTAACATGACCAGGGCTGAGTTTCATATACTGGAAATGAACAGGAAAAGCTGAGAGTTAAGCGTGAGGTGACGAGTAGGTAATAATGGAAATAATGTCGCTTTTAAGAACAAGATCCATAATACGTAAGGAAACAGGAACTTGATGCTGGAAACTGTCAGGACTAGAGCATCACCAATCCCCCACCCACCTACCCACCCCCACATACACACACACACATCAAAATAATAAGCGTAACAAATCAATGAGTTTCCGGTGAGAGAGTGGCATTACTCATCAAGCAGCGTGAGAAGTTTCGTGTTTGCAATGCTGACATCAGTTTTGCTTTACTGTCGTGTGTCGTCGTGGGTTGTGGGAGAAGTTGTGAAATTCCTCGCATCCCTAATAACAACTTGGAGGACTTCATGCTCAAAAAAATTATCGCTTCTCTGATAAGCTCGTGTGTGTGTGTGTGTGTGTGTGTGTGTGTGTGTGTGTGTGTGTGTGTGTGTGTGTGTGTGTGTGTGTGTGTGTGTGTGTGTGTGTGTGTGTGTGTGTGTGTGTGTTGGCTCGTAATGGCTTATGTGAGCTGCAATGCTAACTAATTAGACACAAAATGAAAAAAAAAAAAATCCTTGCATCGCCGGGTACTGGTGTCTGTCCGCATGCCATCAAAGCGTCTGGCGTCTAAAAACAAAGCCGTGTTTAAAATCCGTATGAATTTCGTGGTGGTAGTGATCGGCTTCCACAGAATCCTAGTGCTCGGAACCCTCACCAAGCACCTGCGGGGACTTCAAGCACCAGTCCGCTATTGGCTAAACTCACCGATTCGTTAAATGGATTCTTTCGTATCGCGTGGCTGTGACATTAAGCCACTGAAGGGGAGGACGCGACTGACCCCCTAGACTAGTGAGGGTGTATTGCATTATGTCCCCCATATAGACAGTCGCGCTGGTTTTACTGTCTCATTTCTGCAGTTCTTTCTCATTTTATACTGTTTCCTTATGTTAATATTTGTTTTGGACCGTAAATGAAATTATCTTTTCTTTTAAGAAAGGCGAATGAATAATATTTCACAAGCTTGATCAGTGAAAAATCTATCAACATATTTAGTGATTTGTGTCATTGTTATTGGAGGAGAGAAGAGTAGTACAGGATTTGACGAAGCTTTAGGTGCAGCACAACAAGAAACACTAGAGTGTTTACCTTGACATCAGTATCATTTGTGTTTATTCAAGTATTTCAATCAAACTATAAATACTTGATAGATATATGTATTTTTGCTGCTATACATTACCTATCTGAGTGTCTCTCTCTCTCTCTCTCTCTCTCTCTCTCTCTCTCTCTCTCTCTCTCTCGCAGAAGAGAACACATTTCGGCCATATATCCTAATACTCTGCAAATTCACTGTTACTCTTTATTAACGCTCTCGTATTTTTATATAAACGTTAGCTTTACATTTCCCAGTCATTAAAGTATGCATGGCTCATGAAAGCCTTGGAAACACTGCTCTAAAAGAAAGGAGAAAAGGAATGTGGCATAATACTGTTATACCGTATCACTGTATCCTTGTACTCACCAATATGCCACTCTGGACTAAATCCGGCTCCATCTGCTGATGCCTTGTAGCGACGCTGTATCCTTGTCCTCCTGAGGTCTGCAAAAAAAAAAAAAAAATAAAAAAAATAAAAAAAAATAAATAAATAAAATAAGTAAAACAAAAAAAATGAATTCTTGGTATTCTTGGGCTATTTGGCGATAAGTCGGAAAAAAAAGGCTCGGCTCCGGCAAAACTAGAACTTGAATGACCGGGATTACCATATCCGACCCTTGACCTTTCAGTCACCGTCATGAAATACGACATCACCGCTTGGGACAATTAAAGACAGAAGGCTTATCATTCAGCATTCAGTATTCTGAGTCTCAACACACGCAGGGTGGCGGAGGTGTTCGTCTGCTTACTGCTGACCTTCCCTGACGCTTTCATGGGATTGTAAATCAACATTCCATGACAGAGATAAAAAAAAAGTTTGTAAAATAAAGATAACGCCACGACTGTGAAACTAACTTTATAAAATAGAGTTATATTGTCCTCAAGAAAAGAAAGTCATAGTAAAATCTTTTATTTCTTCTGTCATTTCCGTAGGGGATGAAACAAAAAAAAAAAAAAATCAATTATGAAATGAAAATTGCATCATGTGGACTGGACGTGGAGGCGGTACAAACAGGCATAACATTCGTGTTTCGCTCTTCACCTACTCGTACATATGTGTATTAGTAAAAAAAAAAAAAAAAATCCATATGAACAATCCTAGGAGCAGAGATAACCGAGGAAGAAGGTTACTCAGCGCAAAGGACATCATTATTGTGAAAGAGCAAGCGGCTCTATATGGAAGGCTCAGCCTAAGGGAAAGTATCGCTGCGGAAAGGCAGACGCTTTTTACAAGAGCGTTTCACTACTGGTTGCTGGGAGGTGCTCGGAGAACCTGTGAAGGGAGAGAGCGACGCGTCAAGACGTGGCTCCTCAATACACTGTAGGAAGCTGACAGTATCCGATAGCAGCGAAAGATACAGACGAAGAAAATGATCTAGAAAGACACAAAAAACCTGGAAAAGAAAAAAAAGGCACGCTAAAAAGGAAGAGAAACAATCACACGAACGTATATATTCTCAAGTCAAATCCAATGTAATAAAAATGTTATTCATTGAATGCTACAGAATAAGGAAGAAAATATGGTGAGGATGAAGAGTGCAGGGGGCACGGCGCCGGGAAGACGCTGAAGCGGGTGAGGGGAGTGACGCGACCTACTGAGTGGGTGGGTAGATGGATGGATGGGTGGGTGTGGGTGGATGTGGGGCGCGAGCGACCACCACTTAGATAAGGTTTTTGCTGCGTCGCGACTGCCAAACTGTGAGTAATCGATGACGAGCTTAAATATAAACCTTCCGCTTCACTCATGTCTTCTGCGGGAGGAGGAGGAGGAGGAGGAGGAGGGGAAACTGGCGTTGATGGAGTAGGGCATCCCTTTATAGTTCTGATTCTGGCTGTAACTATAACACTATGGTGATGACGGTGGTGTTGATATAATGGGTGGTGGAGATAGTGGTGACAGTGGTGGTGAAGACTAGATTAGGGAGGTAAGCCTGTGGGTGATATAGATTTAGGAAGGGAAGGGCGAGGGTGCATTGGTCTTTGTGGGTGAGGTGGTCAGCTGGTCGGGCGAGCCAAGCCAGCGTCACATCGCCAGCTGCGGATATTTAGAGAGCAAAGGGTATTTGTTGGTGGCGCGTCCGATACGAGACTCATGAGTTTTGTCGGCAACGCAACTTGTGCTCATATTCTGAAACGCTTTGCTCTCTCATCGCGGGTATTTTCAAAGGCCACAGAGAGGATATGCCGAGTTCTCACGAGTGTTTCTCCTCTAAATAATGTAGAAAACATCCTTGAAAACACGTTTAACTTCACCTAGCAGCTTTTAAAAGTAGTCGGGATGCGGCGTAGTACTGTTTCTTCTACAAAAAGTGGTCATCAAGAGGGAGAGAGATTATGTTAGTAAATTAATAAGGGAAGTGAGGCGGTATTTCAGAAAACATAAGGGGAATGACGGATGACAGAAAACTAATATCCCTACATTCACATCTTTCTGCGATGCTGATAATGAATGGGGACTGAACACACACATTTTCTATAAGGCAGCTTGTGAACTGATATTTGCAATTCATTCCTGCTAAGATGCTGCTTTTGTGATTCTCCTCGCCACTATTGAAGGATGATGGTGGGCGGGGGAGGATGAATAGTGAAGACGTGGATAAGCTACAGAGTTGTGTGTGCGTGGCGGGAGGCAGGAAGCGCGAGGTCGTCTCATCAAAGCGCCCCTTCAAGACTGAAGCGCCGCTGCATACCACGTGCTCGGGGCGGAGTTATTGTCCCTCACACCAGGCCACTTCGCCTCTCTCCACCGAGCTCACATTGGTGGAGATGCAGACTAGATTGACAAAACCACCCAGTAAACTTTCATTATTTTGAGAATATTCTCATATTACCTACTGTAATTACGCTCTTAACTAAAATCATGCCGGTGAAAGCCGGTATGACCATCTTCCGCTTGGTTACCAGTGCGACTAAAGGAGGATGTGTGCGCTGCCGGACTGCAGTCAATCTTCATGCTGATCTTTCTTCACTGACTTTTTTTATTTCTTTTTTGTTACATTTTCTTCACACTGATTTTTTTTTTTGTTATTCCTGTTCAAAGCTATCTGTATAGACTCTTATGTAAAAAAAAATGCTTATCATTGTTGTTTTTTATGATTAAACAAACATCATTTGCGCACGCCGCCTTCATCCTCATCTTCTACTGGGGAAGGCTCATCCACATTAACCGTTGCTTCAATCATACGGTGACCATGGCAACGCGAATAACCCTCCTAAGTTACCATGGCAACCCGACTAAATACGGTTCTATTTATTTGTCGCTCAGGGAAAGTTTTCGGACATCTGATTTCTGATTAGTCTTAAACTTCACCTTGCCTGCTGTACCTGAGACTCTCCACTTGTCTTCCCAGGAACTACAAAGCTGCTCCTGCGACTTAGCGTTAGCCTGCTGCTCACTCCTGTATTTGTTGAGGTTACTAGAGAGCCAGCGGACACCTTACACACGTTCCTTCAAGGAATAGATACTAGTAAAAATGTCTGGTTCGGTGACGCCAAAACTCTTATCACGCGCCACCAATCAGAAAAAGGAATAAGAAAGTGACTCGAGGCCTCATCAAATTCGTCTTTTATTTAGATAGAGCTCGTGTGTGTGTGTGTGTGTGTGTGTGTGTGTGTGTGTGTGTGTGTGTGTGTGTGTGTGTGTGTGTGTGTGTGTGTGTGTGTGTGTGTGTGTGTGTGTGTGTGTGTCATTCGTCTCACTCCGTTTTGCATTCCATTGCCATCTTGAAAAAAAAAAATGAATAAACAAAATAAAATATAATAAAATAAAATATCAACTATGAAACCTGATAAATTCCGGCCAAGATTCAGGTGGCCAGTTTCTTCAAGGAGCAACAGTTTTCCAATCTCGCGCAGCTCTCTATTGCCCCAGCAGCAACAGCAGCCGAACAAGGCACCTCGTCTGTGGAGTCCAAGAAAAGAGGTTCGCTTGTCACCGTAATTTTTTTTTCTCGTTTATCTCTACGAAGAAATTCTCTCGATGTGCAGAGGACTTCGTGGTGGACAAAGCTCGAGACTGTCCATTTAAACAGATAGGAGGAACTGGTGAAAGGCACGGCGCGAGAGAGATGGGTGGGTGGTAGGGTTGAGTGGCAGGTAGAAGTAGAAAGGCATAAAAAGTGGTGGGGTTTTGCGAGCAGATGGGTGGATGACAGGTAGGAGTAGAGAGGGATGGGTAGGTGTGAGTGGTAGGGTATAAGAAGGCTGGAGAACTGAGGAAAGTAGGTTAAGTGTGACGATTCAGGAGGCGAGGCACCAGGCAGAAGTTAATACAAATCACGGTCTTGCAGAGGCTGACATTTGGCATCGCGAAAGACTGTAAAAGGGAGGAAGCCTATCGCTCTTTCGCTTCTTGCACATTTCCGTTCCATTCGGCCACACGACCTTGGCCATGACACACACACACACACACACACACACACACACACATGCACACGAGCTCTATCTAAATAAAAGACGAATTTGATGAGGCCTTGAGTCACTTTTTTATTCCTTTTTCTGATTGGTGGCGCGTCTGACAAGAGTTTTTGACGTCACCGAACCAGACGTGTGGAAGAAGGAGGAGGCGGAGGCTGACACGGAGGAGAAGGAGGAGGAAGAGGAGGAGTAGTGATGATGTATGATAATCAGGTAAATGATGACCTTGGAAACACCTGAGATTTGAGAAAAGCCTCCACAATCCTCTTTGTCTATTTGGTCCTCCTTCTCCTCTTCTACCTCCTCCTCCTCCTCCTCCTCCTCCTCCTCCTCCTCCTCCTCCTTCTACTCCTCCTTTTCTTTCTCCTCTCGTGTCTCCATTTCCCCAGCCTTCAGCCTCAGCTGTTATGGGAGCTATTCTCTCCCGTCTTTCTTGGTCCCACTTCCTTCCTTCCATCTGTTATCAAGGACTCCATTCTTCCTTCCCTCCTCACTGTCTCAAGAAGAGGGCTATTAGAATGCAGCATCATTTTCTCTTCTTTCGAGGCTAGTGGTGGTGGTGGTAGTGATGATGCAGATGGTGATGGTGGTGTGCTAGTTACGGTCAGAAAATGTGGGACAAGTCGTGTGCAAGGGTTAAGGGAGACGGTGATGACTGCAGAGGCGAGCAAAGCACCAAACTTTTTTGTAGAATATTACAACAAGTGACAAATGATTTTTTTTTTTTCATTACCAGGTGTTCAATAATCAGCTGGACACAGACACCTGCAGCGTTGTTAATCTGGCACCTTGACACTTAACTGAGGGATGTCGTAGTAGTGATTCACACGTCAAATAATGACTATAAATTAGATAAAAGTCATGAACAGACAGATTTATATTCATCGATAAGCCCATTGTAAAACTTTGCTTGGGATGTAAATTTAGTTAAAAATTTTCAGCGAGACTGCCAGCATATTCCTGTGATATAATAAGGCGCTACATGCCCTCGCTGTTGCAGTTTCAGAAAATTCAATCAATCAATCTTGGAATATTGGCTTCACTGGAAAAGTGAAAGCCAACACTTGGACGCCAGGTGGAGCATGTGAAGGCACGAAGAGCATGGCGGCAGTGCAAGGCAGCGCATCCACGGAGTCTTGACAACAAATCGCCTTGCTGGTCCCCCAGGTGGAAATGGACACAGGACGGGCGGGCTTAACGAGGGCCGGCCAGGCGTGGTGACGGGGCTCGTGTGGGTGATGGAGGATGGGACGCTCACCTCCTGACCCGCGGGGCTTCGTTTTCCGTCACGTTATCAGTTATAGCTTTGCTGGCTCCTGGCATCTTGCTGCAGGCTGACAGCATCGTCCAGAGCTGTCCTCGGGATGTGAAAGCTGTGCGGGTTAAGCAACGCCATGCAGGCTGCGTTCCATTAGCAGCTCCCTCAGGAATTGAGAGTATTATTGCCATGTGTATTTTATTCCTCATGATTGAGCAACAAGTTAGTTGTTCTTCATATTGTATAACAGTCGCTGTTTAAGCGTTCTCAACTATTAAACAAAACTCTCTGAGCGGATCACTGCTGGGGAGACTAGAAATGTTGAATTTTTCTGATGAAACACCCATTTATAATCTCTGCTGTATATAAAACAAACGGATCTGTAAAAATAAAGTGGTGATATATGTAATCTGGTATACTAAACTCCGAGGTTGTAATTGTTCTGATAAAATTGTTTTATACACGAATTCGTACCCAATCCCAGTTATCATTTCGATGAATTTTAGCTTTTAATAATATAATTGACATAATTCGCGATGAAATAGAAAATATTATTTCAGTGATGGTAATTATAAGCCAAAGAATTTAGATCCGTTCCCCATATTGTTCTAATACCCTCTGGCTTTAAATCTGTGCTTGCCCAACACTAATAAGTCGTCCTGATACCAGAAATTTTTTGACTAGGGAAGAATCACTGGCTCCAGAAAGGTGCAACATTCAGGACAGTCGTACAACATCACATTGCAAGCGAACGTTTTTCTTTCTGCGTTTCTTTCTTAAACAGATTATTAATCTCAATATTGTTTTGTATAGTGGACTACAAAAACATCGTAAATTGCCCTTTTTATGTCATTTCAATGAAAGAAAAACAGTCTCCCGAGTCAATAATTTACGTGGCATTTTAATCCAGTGAGTGTATACTTCTATAAAAGTTATTCTCTTTTATGATTTCTCATGGCCGAATATCGATAATTCTTTTCTTTTGGGAATTTTATGCTTTAGCATTTATACTTTATGAGATGTTAATTTCTTTTAGCTAAAATATCTGCAAAGTTATAAATAAATTAATAATTTTACATCTTAAACTGGAGGGATTGTTTGCCAAACTAACATATAAAGCAAACTCTCAGCTATATGAAAAAAAAAAAAAACTCACCACACTCGTCTCCTGGCTGTAAGTACATCACTGCCTTGAGTCGCCCCATTGTTCACGAGCGGCGGTTTGAGCAGTGACAGCTGGCCAAGGCTGTGAGTACACAGAAGCGGCGAGCCAGGAAGTGGACAAAAGGACTCGTGCTCAAAGACAACCGATAGAGGCAGGGGACGGTAGCGGGTCCGGGAGATACACCGCAGGGAGAGCCAAAAGCTGTGTGCGTGTTTGGTGGAGTGAAGCGTTTGATGTTTTCAGCACATTTCATTCTTTTCCTAACATATTTCGGGCACGAATATTGATACTTCTGTAAATAAATCAGTCGACTTGGATGGATCTCTTTTCTACTCAGCTTTTTGAAGAGTGTTGATCAAAATAGTTTTCGGCGTTTCTTTCCTACTTTCCCGCCTCTTAGCCAGTTTTCTTTTCATGTAAAAAAAAAAAAAAATCGTTCATGATCTGTAATGAGATCTAACTTTAAACATATAGTACGTATATATTTCTAAACTACCTTATGATAGGAAGGGATTACGACTCCTTCCAGAACATTTAGCTAGTTTTCTTAACATGTTTAAGATATGTAAATGATTCCGTAATCAAATTAACTTCAAACATCATAAAATCTCAAAATCTACTTAATTAGAAGAATTACAGGCCTAAATTCCCTTTAAAATATATTCCTACGCATCCTCCCAGAAATGTATTGTTAAGTCTGCAGGAAAGTTAGGCAAACTTGAGTTGAGGAAGTACTCCATTAGGTGCGTTTAGTACTTGGGGTGGGATGCGGCTGTGAAGTTGGCGCTTTAGTGGTACACGGGCGGCAGTGATCCATTTGGTGAAGTTATCTTTTCCCTTCAGGAGTGATTCGTCAGGAAACGCGGCGGGTTTAGTTTCCTGCCTGACATACCGACAGCATTTCAAAACTGCAATATTTTTTTTTTTTTATGAAATTTTACTTCGTTCCAAACTCGAGAGATAGGAAAAGATCATAGATGGTGAGAGAGAGAGAGAGAGAGAGAGAGAGAGAGAGAGAGAGAGAGAGAGAGAGAGAGAGAGAGAGAGAGAGAGAGAGAGAGAGAGAGAGAGAGAAGGGGGGGGAGAGGGGAGGAAAGGTTGCAATTTCGTATTCCAGGGCAACGTTTGATCTCTTAATAGTTTCTGTGTAGTCGACATTAGAAAAATAATCTAATTTTCACCCAGTTTCATGAACACAAATGAAAACGTTCGGCTACCAGTCCCATCCCAACGCTTCCAGGGTCGCGCAGCATTTCCCTTGAAAATTACAGGAACTACTAGAAGCGCCTAATTCAGAACAATAACAAAGTATTTTACAAAGCACATTGAGATCGGGATGTTTTAGCAAAGGTTAGATGGGTAAGTAGGTGGGATGGATTGGTGAGACAAGTAGTTAGGGTTGTAACGTAGGTATGCATCTAGGTTGGGTTATGAGGGAGGTAGCTTGGGTGGGTTACATAAGTAGTTGGGGTGGGTCACGGAAGCAGGAATCTGACGTGAGATACGAAGGTGAGGTGGGTTAGGAAGACAGGTAGGTTGGGCAAGGCCAGCCAGAGGAAGTGTCTTGGTCGGGGTGGGTACGGACGCAGGTAGCTGGGGTGGGCTTAGGTCGGGTTCCCTTCCTGGAAAAAAGAAGAAAATGTAAAATGTTTCACAAATCGAAAAAAAAAAAAAAAGGAAAGAAAAAAAAAAAAGGAGGATACGAAGGCAACTTTAAGCTGCATGTTTGCATTCGCCGTAAAAAGGAAGGCAAAATTTTCGCTTCAAACGATGAAGTGAAAAAGAACGAAATGAAAAAAAAGGACTTATTAGAGGCGATTAAATTCCCTTCCAATTAGGGTTCATGGAATCTGATTGTGCGAAGAGTTTGGTAGCGCTGAATGTCGCCTAAAAGCCATTTAACGGTCAATGGAGCATCGTTTAGCTCATATCACCAGTTAAGGGGAAAAGAAAACCCGTGCACTTTAACCCTTCACATTAAAGTTAAAAGTGTTTCGCATCCGGCTCTTGCAGACATCGCACACGTGGTCTGCTCTCCCCTTTCCATCTGGACTTGCTTAATTAGGAATCTTCTTACCCTGAAATCTTCATGCGAGCTTTCTGAGTCAGTCTGAGATTACAATTTAATTAAACGTTTAGCTTAACGAGAAGGAGGTACGACTTGAATTTCCCGAAAAGGAAATAAAATAAAATGTAGACATGCCTCAGCCGTCTTGGTAAAAAAACGAGTCAGGTGTCAGCAGCCAAGAAAACACCTGCCCACTTAGAATTCATGACCAGCAGGGCAGTGCGCGGCCGCCTGAGCCGCCGCGGTTGGCGCGTTTGGAGTCACCTCAGACTGACTTGTGAAATTATCGCACCACTAACTCACTGCTTGCCGCATCTCTGCATCAGACCATCAGTTCCAAGTTTTGCAAATTACATAAATGCTATCAAAATACTTTAATACGAACGTCTACCAGATATTGCCTCGACCACAAAATGTTTAAAGATGCTGTTGTTTAACAGCATGTTTGTGTCTTCATCGAGGGAAGGCAGAACTCCTTGGAATATTTATTACATTACCGAAACTTATTTGAGCTTGGCGTCTTTCCCTGTCTGAGTCACGCGGTCCGGATGCCGAGTCTGGCAGCCTCAAGCCTTGAAGTTGTTGGTGCTCGGTGAGCAGCATCTGTGATGCTTTTTATTTGGTGAGAGATGTGATGATGCGATGTTGTGACAGGTCTTTCCTGTGTTCCCACCAAAAGCGAATGAAGGGAGAGGTTCTATTTTAGAGGCATTCCATCTAAATGAGAGGCGACTCAGGAAAATAAATGGAGAATGGGGAAAGGCCCGGTCGTAGTATGGGAATATACAAAGTGTTCGGTGCTAAATGTCAGTGATGAGGATGACGAGTCATAACATTTATAATTTTTCAGAGACCTTCATTCAACACGCGAGGGTAAAGATGAACCTACCCTTATGTCAGTGTAACGCGTATGTCCTCTGCTCTAAAACATGTGAAGAATATTCACTCCAGCACGAACGTGTGTATTAAGAGCGCATTTCTAATTTCAATAAAAAAAAAAATTCCGTCAGTCAGTTAATAAACATACGTACAGTTATCATGGCGTAAATAAGAGTTATTAATTTTGACACACACATGAAATAAATAATATTTCTATTTTTTATTATGTATCTATTTACTTAATTTTCTGTAGGAACCTGGTGGTGAACCTCATTTCGTATTGGTACAAGTGTACCCGTTTATATGGTAACACCTCTTGAAGGCGAGCACACACACACACACACACACAACAGACCTTCCACCACAAGAGATCGTTTGATCCTGATAACATTACCTGCTGCAGGCTCAGGAAGGTTTGTAGATGCAAGGGGGGGTAAATACTGATCAGCTTTACCAGAAATCGATTATAATCTTCAGTGGTTGGCGGAAATATGCAAAGCAGATAATAAAATTCCCTCCACGCTGGAAATACAATCCTTGCACACTTCGGAAATGAAGGAATGGAGTTTTTGTTTACTTTAATCTGGTTACTTGGCAAATAAATGTTTGGCTTGACACTTATTACTAAATCTTTACTATAACATTACTGGCAAGCTAATAGTGACCTAATATATGTAAATTACCAGGAGTACATAAGCTTTTCACTCTCATAGAAAGTGTTTTTGTGTAGTCTGGTCTTAACATGATATACTGAATATTGAAATAAAAAAATAAAAACAAATATTCACAATTTTAATTTCCTGTATGTCAAGGAAGCGAGAGGATGCCGCCTGGATAGTGATTACTAGAAATACTTTTATATATCTCCGCACTTTTTTATTTTATTTATTTATTAACTTTTTTTGTGTGTTTTCTTAGTGCTCAAACTGATTCGTCATATCTGAGTCTAATGATACAAAATTAGAGGCTGAAATTTGTTGTTTTCTTCTTCACGTTGCGGATGGAGGAGGCGCCACACGTCCCGGAGTATCAGGGGCACTTCTCTGTAAACAAGGCTACCAAGGGGCGGCGTCTAGTTTGATGTCTTTGATACAGAACAAACTATCACGTTTCCTTGGGGAGACCGCTGTTCCCTAACATGATAAGACCAATGAGGCGTCGCCAGTCAGTCGATATCCTGGCCTAACCCTTTGCCAGCCTTGCCTCACATGCCTCCCTCGCAGTCTGCCTTCTTTCCAGAGACAATGCATATTTCCTCCCTCCTCCCTCCTCACCTTTCTCACTGCCTACCTTCCTTCTTCACTGTCTACGTTTTTCCTCTCTCTCCTCACCTGTCTTCCTCACGGCCGACCTTCCTCCTACTCTTCATTTTCCTTCCTCACGGATTACCTTCCCTGCTTTGTTCACGGTTTGCTTGCTTTTCCATTCCTCGCCTTCCTTCCTCACGGCCTACCTTCCCGCCCTCCCTCACCCTACTTCCTTCATGGCTTGCTTGCTTTCCCCTTCCTCACCTTCCTTCCTCACGGCCTACCTTTCTTCCTCATGACCTCCCTTCCCCCTCCCTCCTCAACTCCTGCTCCATCAGGCTTCCCGACCTTCTCGCCCCAATTCTCGCGGCTTTCTTCATGGCATTTTTCCCTCTGCTCCTCTAACATTTTTTTCTCACTATTGTTAAGGGTTTTACGTTTTTTTTCGCCTAGTGCCTTTCATTCTAATGCGTTTTTTTCATCACGCTTCCTTCATGCTACACCAGAGGCCCTTTGTTGTTTGTATTTTCCTTTATCATCTATAAAACCCTATCTTCGCCCCCGCACACCTCTTCAGACTTCTTTCTTCATGCCTCGTCTTCTCACCCCTTCTTTCTTCAGCCACTCTCTGTCCACTCTCTGCTCTCCGCTAATCCTCCCTTCCCCATACACATCCCTCACTTCACAACACGGGGGGGGAGAGAGAGAGAGAGAGAGAGAGAGAGAGAGAGAGAGAGAGAGAGAGAGAGAGAGAGAGAGAGAGAGAGAGAGAGAGAGAGAGAGAG